>NC_060878.1:3631558-4231558 GCF_021901495.1 Neodiprion virginianus
TTATCGGATTCATCTATATCTCAATTTTAATAGCGAAAGTTCTCTCCAGATATTCCAATTCATTCTCTGTTAAATCGCGAATATCTCGAGAACGGTGATAGATAGCGCAAAAATAGCAATAATTCGGGATCCGCGGGTCTAAAAATATCTAATTTCATCATCAATTCCAATTAATTCACAGAATTTCGATGACAGAAATCTAAAATCGCGAATATCTCGAGAACGGTGATAGATACGGCAAAAGTAACGAAATTTTCGAGGTATCCCAAAGGGGAAATAAAATCGGGCAGGTAATTAGCCTCCCCTAGTAAGAACTCCCCTGGATCCCTCAATTTTATTTCGATTTTAATTTTAATTTTCAAACCTCAAATTAGTTTTCTTTTTTTCCTCTCTCTCTCTATTTATATCTCTCTCTTTCTTCTTTTTATCGCAATTATATAATCATCCATCAATTAAAATCACAGAATTTCCGGGACAATCTTGTGAAACTTGAAAATCAACCGCGCATGCGCCAAATAATTAAATCTCATTGGTCGGCGAAATCTTCCCGCAGCGATATTCTTGTCCGCGATGCAGGCGGGCCAACCTGCGCAAAATGTGGACGTTTCGAATTTCCAAAGAGCGTAAGCGTTGAATTCCGACCGATCTTTGAAGAATCAACTTTCCGACCCGATAACAAATGCTTCCCAAACCTTTCCGAGTCACCGCCTCGATTATCCGAGATTCTAACCTAGAAAATTCGTATCAGCTACATCGCTGGCAGAAAGAGTTTGACAGCTGAAAATTCGGGTTGGCCAGCCTGCACGAACAGCCGATAAAACTCGCGCATGCGCGGTTCATTCTCAAGTATCAACAGATTTTCCCCGTATATATACACATGACTGTATATACACTTGTTGTATATAAATATACATACATAATACGTTTTGAACAATGTATAAACAACATTTTACGCTTGATTCTTTGTATCAAATTTTTCAGTTTCAGCTACCGTTGCAGATTTCAATTTTCTCGATCGCGAAATTTCGCGTTGCAAGGTCATTCGAGAATCGGCGAATCGAAAGCTTTGTATAATCATACACGCATGAGATTCGATGTGTTTGTTGTACAGATTTAGTGGCGATGGTCAGTAATGCGGATATTCCGCGGTCTGCGGTGTGTCTTACTTTTTATTGTTCGCGTAAGCAGAATCAGTTTATTTTATTTTTATTTTTAATTTTTTGTAATATCACTATATATGTATATATACATATATGGATATTATTTCACACTAACGATAAAAAATCGTGATTCCACCTCAACGACTCGAATTCTTTGTAGCAAAGCTGACTGTAAAAGACGCGTTTATCTCATCGTGACGACGAAAACTGTTCAAACCAATAATGATAGTGTGACTATTAATCGACTTATTTATATACTTAATCAAATTATTGAGAATAACACATTGGCATATAATATAATAAATATACTTATATGCAGGATCCGCGTAATTTTTAAACTAACGTTGAAAAGATGTCGCAGCAACTCTTTGGCATTAGATTTAAAAAACTAAAAGCACTTTTTTTTTCTCTTGTTATATCGGTATAACCGCATAATCGTTAGAAAGATTAATTTTTTCCTTTCATTTTTTCATTCTTTCTTCGATTTTTCTGGATTTGTATACGAGTATTTTTTCGTTATTTATACTTTCGCTCTTTTTTTATTATTTGAAAAATCCTCCGCACAGCGCTGCATTTACAGTTATAAACACGGAAGTGCAATTTATTACCATAGACGAAGGGGGGAAAAAAAAAACACACACGCATTGCATCAGAAAAGAAATTACAGACAAGCTGCGGAATTAATCGCAAGGATATAAAAATCGGGACGAAGGATTATAGATAATGAAAGGATTAATATCACCCGGATTCCAATGAAACTTAGAATCAGTCGGATACTGAGATCACGGCTGATAGATCGACTTGCATGGTATATGAGAATTGAAAAAAAACAAAAAGCAAAAAACAAAAAAAAAAAAAAAAAAAACAACAAACGCCGCTTGCACGCAAAGCCATGAGAAAATCTATCGGCTTACATAATTTTCTTCGTACGTAAACCTCGATATATGGGGCATTCCACGCGAACTCGGTGAACGGTTGATCGTGAAATTTTCTTTTTATCTCACCAAGGATTTTTCCTACGTTGGTACGACGACTGGAAAAGCATGCGAAAAAAAATTTTCAAATTTCGTTCAATCTCTCGTACTTGGCTTTTTGATTTTTCAAACTCTTCTCAAAGACACCAAAATAGATTTGTCATGAAACAAGAAAGAACAAAACAAAATCCGGTTACCAAAATGAAACATTTTCACGTAAGATTTAGAGTAGGACCTTTATTCTATTTTTTTTTTTTTTTTATCGTTTTTTAGATTTTCATACCTGTTAGAAATCTATTACAATAAATACCGCATCTCCGATTTGATCGATGATTTTTTTGTTTTTTTTTTTTCATCGCTTCTCCGGTTCTAAAATACATTAAAGATTTTTTTCAAAATTTTACAATAAATTTGCCGACAGGTATGAAAATAGTAGAAAACGATTAAATAAGAATAGAAACAACGAGGTTACACTCTGAATCTTTCGAGAAAATGTTTCATTTCGGAGAAAAAAATGTGTCTTTCTTCTCTTCTTGATGAATAAAAATCAATCTGGACGTTTTTGAGATGGGTTTATTTGAAAATTGTAAATATTTTTCCAGAAGGTTCTTAGGGTTAAAATCACTTGATCAACTAAATAATCAAGTCCTACCATCTGATAGGAAAAATCCTTGGTGAAATGTAAAAATATCATGGTCAACCGTGTTACCGATTTGGCCCGGAATGCCCCATAGATATGCATCGCGATTAATTAGCGTCAGTATTAATTAAACACACCCGTATGCCTGTATAATAGATTATTATAAATATATCGATGATTAAATCACGGTGAATATTACACACGTATACAAGTACTGCATGTAATTGTTTTCTACATGTTTTCTGTTACAGGTATGTGTATGGATATTTGTAATAATTGCTTGCCCGAGTTCAAAGCTCTGATGCAGAAAACAGGAAGTTATGGACCGAGAACGAGGCTGCAGCCCTCGGGCATCCATTCGCCTTGGCGTCTCTACAATAACATAAATGTACATATCCACCTTGTATCTAGGATCAGTCCTAGACCAACGTCTATGGTGAGTATCTCTGCACATACATGTAACGATTAAACACGCAAAGCAGTAGTCGAAATTCGATAATAAAATTTTCTGTTTGATAATTCACCGTACAATACATACATATATCTTATCTTAATATATATAAATCTCGTGTCACGATGTTTGTCCTCAATGGACTCCTAAACCACTTAACCGATTATAATAAAATACGCACACCATGTGCAGTTCGATCCAACTTGAGAGATAGGATAGTTTAAATCTCAAATTATAGTCGCAATTTTAATTTATTGCTAATTATTTGTCTGTTATTATTCGACAGTCACAATTATCTGTTAACTCCGAATGATTCTAACAGATGTCGATACCTTTCGACTGGGTTGAGTAAGTAATCAATAGATGGCGCTGCTATGGTAAATCTACGAACGTGTCATATAAGCTACACTAGCAACCCATCCCGGCTTCGCACGGGCATATAATAATATAATAAAAGAAAATACACAATGTTTACAGTGAGTTTCTAGAAAAATAACATTTATATTATTACTTAATATTATTATATGCTCGTGCGAAGCCGGGATGGGCTGCTAGTATATATATATATATAGAGGGTGAGCCGAAAAAACTGACCTATCGAATCTATGGTCTTAAAGGGATCTATTTACTGAGAAAGAAAATTCTACCGTTTGGCAAAAAATTTTACAGAGCTCAATTTTACAAGGTGTCGCTGGCCATTTGAAATTTCCCATTTAAATAACGATGCGAAAATAATTTTTTTCATTATAAATGCTGTAACTATTGAACCGTTTTAATCAAAAAAAATTTCAAGGCATATTCTTGCGGGGCATTAAATATATATATATATATATTGGGGCGAGCCAAAAAAACATACGTATAAAATTTTATATTCGTACAAGTGTGTCAAAAAAAAAAAAAAAAATCGACTCCCGAGTGTAAAAAATTGTATTAAATATTCTCGATTGAACTTCCTTCTCAATAAATCGTCGATTTCGTCGTATTTTATAAAAAATTTTTCCTTGACATTGAAACGATGCAAGCATCGGATGATCGGATCCAAATATGGGTATAAACGAATTTTTTTTGTTCGAGGAAAAATATTTCGTAAAATACTACGAAATCGATTATTCGTTGAGAAGGATTCGAGGATGTTCGAGGACTGCATATTAATATCGACTAATAAAAAATGTTTATATACGTAACAAGTATCTGGGATTTACCAAATTATGAATGATCGGTATAACAATAACAACAATAATAATACCAATAATATAAATTGCAGGAATATATATATATATATATATATTTTTTTTTATTTTTTATTTTTTTTTATTTTTTATTTTTTTTTATTTTTTACCGCCGGTTATATACCCGTTAGAGTATGTCCCCAGAGGGCTGCGTAGATCTGTGCGGGGCAAGGAAAGAGATTGATTAGTGACCATTATTATGCGGCTGAAGCCGTCTTGATATATGGAGGAAAATTATTACATTTATTTTTTATTCGATCAATCGCTTATGTTCAACGAACGCGTTAAACATATGTATACACGGTGTATACCGGGTGTAAAATGGTTTGAGGTAAAAAGAACAAAAACAAAACCAAAAAAAAAAAAAAACAAACAAACTAGACTTTCACAGACGCGAAAATGTGGAAAGTTCGATCAGGTGCAGAAAATTGAAGATGCATGAAAAGTCGAAACACAGAAAGTTTAAAAGATAATGTGGAACTGCGGTAAAATCGAGAATCTGTACACGATTCTGTGTTATCGAGAGGAATTCTCACGATTCGACAGTTTGGAATTCTAGCATGTTCCGGGACTTTCTAATTTTTCGACTTAAAAAATTTTTAATCTTCATTCATGAAAGAAATTATCAAATCGCCGCTACGCGTCATTACAATTTGGATGAAATTTATTATATCCATACCGAACCAATAAATATCCATATTTTTGAAAAAAAAAAAAAAAAAAACGAACTTCTCAAAAGTGATTGTAAAAATATTTCAAAATAATAAATTTCTTCCCGATGTTTCGATATTTCTTATATATACATATATGTATACATTTTATTACCACCCAGTTCAAAGTTTGTTTGTTTTTTTTGTTTCTCTTTTTTCCTTAGATATAAAATCACACGGCCAATATTATGGAAACTCTCAACGCTGGCCTAATTCGTCGTAATAATGACATGGTTTCGAGGTTGTTTTAGGAGGTTTGCTAATCGTTCGTCGTTAACGGCATTGACCAACGATCACGGGACTCGTGGTGTTCAGGGAAAGGGAACGGAATGTCGCACTGCAATATCCACGAGCAAGTAAGTAAGTAAGTAAGTAACTTGGTCGGTTATAAGATAAACTCTGTATACAACAACCGAGTAGTATAAGCGGTGATAATTTGAATAGAAAACAAACTGCGAAAGTTTACGTCGGCGTCATCCTCGTAGTCGGATGATTTTACATTGGCCGACTATCGTCCGCAGACGGACGTATCTTTGTGACGAAATCCTGATTATTCCGTTTTGCGTCGATAAATCTAAACTTACACGCCGGCGAGGTACCAAAAAAGTGGTAAATATCGCATCTCTGCACGGCCAGCGTAGTATTATTATCATCCAATTAGTCGTTCGGCAAAAAGAGAGAAAGAAAAAAAGAAAAAGAAAACAGAAAACACTTGTTGAACGAGTAAATTTAGAAGATGAACGGATGAAGGGAGAAAACTTTTTTACCGACAGTTTAAACGACGCGTCTAATTGAAGTAAAACATTTTTACATCTTTTTATTATTCTTCGTTTCTTGTTCCCTTTTCGACGCTTTTTAAAAAAAATGTATACATGTGTAGATACGCGCCGATGATATCACTGTGTAATATCGCGGAGGTATATAATGTAACGAATTTGCGAAACGCTCCTGCACGCTGCAGTTTCGCTCTCTGCGAAATGACAAACAAACAGGCGACGAAATCGGTCAAGCTAGAGAAGTAAAAGAGAAAGAGAAAAATATATATATATATATATGTGTATATGTGTGTGTGTGCGAAAATAAATAAATAACAAAAAGTAAGTAGAACGAAGAAGAGTAATAAATTTTTAACGAAGCTCTATGTAATATAATTGGCATGGGAGACAACAAATCTTTGCACCCACATTCGGCGACGGCGTCTCTGCATAATTTAAAATCTCAAGGATGAGATGTCCGGGCTGCTCTCTTGATATATATTTACTTACTTTTTTTTTTTCTCTCTTCTAATTTTTAATCGCGAACAATGTCCGACGCTGATTGAAATTATCATATACCTGCTGTATGTTCATCGATGAAAATTATCCTTGCGATGTTTGTTAAAGCCGATGGATGAAAGAGGGGAAAAAAATAATAATAATAATAACGGTGGGATTTTTCGGAGTCGATACGATTGTTTATTGAAATTTTGTTTAACGATCAGGTATTAGGTACCAAAAGTAAACAAGTAGACGGATACGCGTCTATGGTCTATACAAGTGCGTATGTTTAATACGTAGATGAAGATGGCTCTTATCTGTGAAAAGTCGTTAATATTATGTAAGATCGATGATTGGAAAGATAAACATTGTACGATATTGTGTGAGTGTAAATTTTTATACAGAGAAATAAGTGCTTGAATCGCATATGCATTATTATTATTATTATTATTATTACATAAAATAAATAAAAAATTATCCGGACCGAGGATTCTAGGAAAATTATTTCGGTGTATAAAGTAATAAAACCTGCACTTAGAGTCAAGGTGATGTTTGTCGTCCGTGATTAACTAATCGAAAACAGAGATAGAATAATAACGAAAACTTCATAACCGATTCCCTTTGAATGACGTAATCACGTGTAAAGTGTGTATAAAAAATAAAAATAAAAATTTCCATCGCGATGCTTGTACGGAACGTAAAATAGAGAAAAATAATAGTATTTCTTTCGTATTCTTGTGATCGTTAATACCCAGTTCGAAGCCTGCGGTATCTACCACAGAGGCATAATGATTCACAGAAATGAAGAAGGACAGAAGATCATATGCAAGGCGTTAATTATTCGAATGGGTTTCTTCAAAGCTCGAATCGTTTAATTATCGTGTTTTCCTTGTAAGTGGAAAAAATTACTTTGCAACAATGGTACAAAATTTATCACACGCTACGAGACTCGATTAATGAATAGAATTATGAATTATCGTACAGTAAATATACAAGTACAAGTTTCTGCTTCAATTGATATATATATATATGTATATAAGAACGAATGTTACAGAAATACTCGACCTACTAAATCCCCGGATCTCACCTCGAATTTTTCCAATAGATTTTAGGCATTCCCCGAGTCAATAATCCAGCCTTTCAAATCCTGAAAAATTCCCGCTCACTGATAGACGAGCCTCGGCTTATCACTCGTCGAGAAAAGTCGATCGTTCCTTACCAAATCATCGGAAACGTGAAATTATCACCCGGAAAGCAACATGGCGTCCGAGCGTCAGCTGATCGCTGTCGGGGCGCCATGTTTGAAATTATATATTTCGGGGATATTTGCGACGACAATTTGAACGGATCGAGATTCGGTCGGCTAGCTCTGCCAAAAAAATAAAAGATAAACAAAAAAAAAAACAATATATATATGTATATGTATAAAAAAAATCACACCTCCCAAAATAAAAAAAATTAAAAAGAAGAATTCACACCCGCATTCGAATCCGAGACTGTGAACGCGTTTAAACCGCCTCACGCGCACGGCGTTCTATCATTCCGGAATCGCGAGGTCCGTGCATCATCATCCCCCCACTAGGTCGTTTGGCCGTCAGAAACCACAGAGGAGAAGGTGTCGCGGACTCGGTAAATACGAGGACTCGAGACAGGAGAGGCTCATACCGGACTCTGTTCGCGGTTAGTTGTGGTGCGTCGATCGAGAGAGAGAGAGAGAGAGAGTGCGGTTTTATTACACCCTCGCAGACTGACATTGATCGGTAAACGAAAAGGAAGGGAAAAGAATCCGACGAAAAAAACGTTGAAAAGAAAAAAAAAAAAAAAACAGACACCAGAGCAAGGTTTTTTTTCGTTTAGGATTAATTTATTTTTTATTTTTTATTCTACCCCGCCCCCGACCCCCGCCTCCGCGGACAAAGTTCCTTTCCGAACTGTACCTTCTTCGTTTGTACAAAGTTGTTGAAAAATTTCGGAGACGCGAGTGCGGAACTATCGCTGCGGGTTTTTTTTTTTTTTGTTTGTTTTTTTCTTACTTTCGTCCAATGACACGATCTGACTCGACGTTAACGATTACATTATTACACACGTACGCCGATCGGTGAAATTCTAAATATAATTGCAATAATAACGATAATCGTAAGAAGAACTACGAATTAAAATTAGATCACATAATATACAAATCGTGGTGAGAAATTAAATTTGTTGTAAAGAGAAATAAAAGAGAAAAGGGAGAAGGATCAAAGAAATAAGTATCGGCCAAGTTTTTTTTTTTTCTTTATTCTTCTTCTAAATAAACAAATCAACAAATAACAGCGCCAAATGTTTTTAGTGTAGAAAAAAAAAAAAAAAAAAAAAAAAAAAAAAATTAACCAATCAACGAAGCATCATGTTGCACGAGCGTTACAACAGAATGAACAGGATAACACATATTTGGTGAGTTGAATCCTCTGTGATGTACGTAGAATAAAAGATTTGAGAACATATAATAGACGGATTATTAATTATACTTTATTTCTTGTATTACTTAACATTACGTACAGTTTCTTCTTCATCGATCCGTTTATCATTTTGCATTCATTGCGATATTCATATTTAGTGTATTATATATGTACAATAATAACGGTCTCATTTTCGTCCCTGGATATACATAAATAGGAGATAATTAGTCCTGTAATAGAGTCTACAGATTCAAATAGCTAATAATCGTTGATAATTGATACACATTGTTATGCATGTATAAAAATGTTATGTGTATGTATATATATATATACATGTATATACAGTAGCGGAAACAGTATTGAACGTTTTCGTAATGCGAAAAGAAATTCGCGAGATGAAAACGAAACTGAAATTCCCTTTCGCGATCAGCGGTGCGTGCCGGCACTGTGTGTAATATAATAATATGGCACTCGCTCACGATCAGACTTAACACGTATACCGGTCCAGACTAGTCTGATCTACAATAATTAAAGTCCGAGTGCGTTTTGAGCTGCTGAAACAGATCTGCCTCACTGTCAATAATCACCTTCCTGAAACCGAATCACTTTCAAAGAAATTCCAAGAGCGGTATAATTATGCGCGGTTGGACGTAACGCAATATGGGATTCATTAAAATTTTCATCATATCGATAACACTTTTGTTTATCCGTATATCCAGAAATCGATCGTGTTTGTTTTTTACAAATTTATATATTTGTTTTTTTTTTTGCGTTTTTTGGCTCGATTTTTCATTTCCGTCACGGTTTCGTTCGATAGATTATTATTGTTATTATGTATGCAGATACGTATTATGTTATGTTAGTGAAAATCCAACGCGAAAGTGACGAGTATATATATTTATATATGTATGTATATAGGTTGCTTGTTACGCGGTGTATAAAACAGATTTCGTCGAATCAATTAGCACCGGGCGTGACGGAACTGCAGTTGGATTTAGTGAAAATATCGGGATTGTAAATGGTAGAGAGCTCAGTTTGTAAAATCCATTTATTATTATAATACGCCTCTAACGGTGAAATCGAATTCGAGAGTTATAATATTAAGTTTGTACAGGTACACACACACACACATACACGCACAGAGATACTTGGACCTGTATTTATTATAACAAACTGCCGACAAACTACCGACACCAAGTCCAAAAGTATATTGATCCGTACTATGTGCATCACTGTTTATATATTATACATATTATTTATATATTGTTCGTGAAGCCTGAATTTTTATAGAATTCTATCTCTGTATAAACGTGTATGATACGTTTATTGTTAAAACAAAAAAATGGAATATTTTTTATTTTTTCAAAATTCAAGTCGAAAATATTGTTCGAAATGACGAAAAAGGAATACTGTACAAGTTTCAGCTTCTTAATATTAATATTTAGAGGTGTCTCGTCGGGATTTTCTATTTCATTTTTTCATATATCTACTCTTTCAAAAGTTATTCAATATCAAAGATCAACGAACGGCCTTAAATAACTTTTGAAATAGTAGATTTATCAGAAAATGATAAGAGACCTTTTTTGTAGAGCGTTCAATTCCCTAAAAAAATACCTCCTGATATTATCGGTAAACTAACGGGTTGACGAGTTATAAAATTCCAAAAAAAAAAAATTAAACTTTTCCATCACATTTAAATGGTAGGTAGAAAATCGCGACGAGACACCTCTAAATATTAACATCAAGAGCTGAAACTTGAACTTGAAGCATCTTTTTTTCCGTCGTTTCGAACAATACCTTCGACTTGAATTTTGAAAACAAAAAAACCGTCAATTTTTTTTTATACAGTCCAATGAACATGTAAATTATCAAATAATATGAAACAGGTTTAAAGATATGAATGAAGAAAAGAAAGAAAAAAAAAATGTAGATACAAAAAAAGGAACATTTTTTTTCAACATCGCGTACAAATTGTTATTCAAAACGATAATCTTTTCCCAGGTGTGTATATAGATATGCGTGCAATGATTGAAGATCGCTCAAACTGTATAATAAAACGGTAAAATATTGTCAGAGGCCAAAGGTGCCAACAATAATTGTATAACCCGTCCTACGAGACAATAACATTATACATATACCTATCTATATTACAATTCATGATTTATACGCCGTTTCTGCAGCCGCTGGAACAGCTCGTGAATTTTAATCTTCTCGCGTATGTTTGCAAGAAAGCGCAAGGGCGATTAAAAACCTGCCCCGAGGATATTTTCGCGCAAATTTATAATAGTGTATATTGTAATAAAAGTACGTATGCGCGTTGAACACGTGGATAAAAAAGCTTCGTTATCGATTAACAGTTGTACATTTTAAATGCCTGACCTGACGTGCAACGATATATTTTTTTATTTTTGTACGGAAAATATGAACAATATAATAATGATAATGGCAATGGTAACGACAGAAACGGAGGTGAGAAATTTGGGACGTGGCGAATTTTACCGTCGACGAAAATTACACCGATTCGTCGCGGTGTGTAAACTTGAAGGAAAACCGGAGAAAGAAAAAAATGCATTATATATTACAGCACGCAACGATTAAACGGTGTGACGAAGGAAATTTGCTTCTGCGAATATGACGCGAGTTTGACGATGACTATTTGTGACATCGAAGTAGCTTTTCGATTATTAAATACGTTTCCGTAGAAAGAAACGTAACGAAAGAAAGAAGGAAGAAGAATGAAAAAGAAAAAAAAGAAAAAGAAAAGAAAAGAGAAACGAAAGGAAAACAACCGGTCGATAAATACTTTCACGCACGGATTTGTAAAATTATAAGGCGGGGTCTTGTTGACATTTTCTATTGCACAATAATAATAACAATAATGATAAAACTACGATGATTATTTCACAGCGAAAGTAAAAACTCATTTTTATTCACGGCGTTGGGTTAACGTGTAAAAATAAAAAAAAAATAAATAAAAAAATTTACAACGAATAGATCATAATTGATGTTGGTAACGTTATCGCAACGATTCGTGCCGCTGAAGAATCGTTTTTTCGAAATTTTTTAATTGTCCGAAATTCGGCAAACCGTGATAAAACAAAATACACTCATATTTCGAAATCTTAGTTCGTTGAAACTCATTTTGTAAGATTAGGAAAATGGTGTTTTTTTTTTTTTTTTTTTTTTTTTTTTATCTGTTGCTCCCAACGTTTCGTTACTACGATAACGTTACTAATTTCAATCCGGTACGAATATCGTCACGAGGTACCAACTAGACAAACACGATAAATCCATCCACCTTCTCCTTTTCTATATTCATATAAGGTATTACAATATACGTATATAGCTCTTGTGCCTGACCTATCACGACTTTAAATTATTGTTTCGGGCTAGAAAATACACGCGTGTAATAAATCGGCGATCATCGAATAACTTTGCCATTCCAGCGATGTAACAAAGTCTTTTATTCTGTCGATATTTTATTTATTTATTTATTTATTTTTTTTTCTCCAATCGTATGCGCTTTAGTCCAATTTCTGTTTCTTTCGATTGGTTTTAATTTTTTTTTTTTTTTTTTTCCGAACCTCGCTTCGGAAAAGTCGGTCTCCATTGTCGTCATATTTCATCATGTATATATTTGTAATGCGTTTGTGCGTATAATGTTATTGCCTCTCGGCACGCGACGCGAAGTTATAAATGGACGTTGAAAAGAAGAGAGTTTCAAAAAAAAAAAACAATTAAAAAATCACAATCGAAAGAAAGAAACAAAATATGAAAAAACGAAAGAAAGATGAAATAAAAATGGAAATGACCTCAAAACTGCAGAGATGCTAAAAGAGACCTCGAAACTTCGACTCGATTTAAGGAGATGCACAATTACCTGCACAGACCGCGCTTTACCAATTATTAGGTAATTGACGGTGCGCATTTACGGTTTACTGGTATACGTATGATATAAAGAAAACGACGACGATCACGTCAAGGTATCAGCAGAATGGATTTATAAATATGGAGTCAAGGCGAACGACTCGCGGCGACATATCGAAGATCGTTCGAAATTTTTTGAACCACCTTTACACATTATTTTAACTTTCTTGTTTCGATTTGTTTGTTCGTTTTTTTTTCGTTTTCTATTTCTTTTTTATTTCTTCATCATCATCGTCGTCGTCATCATCATCATCATCCTCAAACCGTTTCGTCACCGCAGTCATGCCTGTGGAATTAACAGCTCATCTTCGGACGTATCATTCCACTCTGACTTTATGATGATCTTGCCGCACAAAAGTGGCGACATTAATCGTCCTTCATTATATAAATACTTGATGTACGAGTTGAGGCGGTTGAATACAGTGGAGTAATATGTGCAGCAAGTGCGTGGTATTTATTATGCTGCGAGAGAAAGATGGTGAAAGACAGAGAGAGCGAGAGATAGATAGATAGAGAGAGAGTCGATCACTCACTCATTGTCGGGCAGACGCACGGATACGTAGAAAAGTGAGGTTATTACAGCGAGGAAGAAATTTTATCGAGAAGGGTCTCGCCGCTGAGATTTTAGTTTTTTACGATTGAAACGAATTAACAGACTTCAATGTAGTAAAGCAAGACTGCGTACATATTTTTCTCCCGAACACTTCGTCGCCTTCCTTTCAACGTGCCTTTAGGCTTAGCTTTTTTCTTTCTTTCTTTCTTTCTTTTATTTCTTGTATTTCGTTCCATGGATTTAATGGTTCTTCGCGAACACGGAAGAAAAACGAGACTCATAAATCATTTCTATTTCTCCGCGATGCTCGAGTCCAAGTTTCGACGCTATATTTTCTCCACATTCTTTTCTTTTCATTCTTTATATTCAATTAATTCTTCGATAACTCATTGCCAGTAATTAAACGACGAAAGATAACAATCAAAGTCAAGTTTTTAACTGAACGAGGCAGAGACTTAGTGACTTTAGGAACGCGACGTGCGCTTTGAACGTTCCGAAATAATCTCAAGATGGCGCCGCGTGCGCTCGTGACGTCATAAGTGCAGCGGTGAATCGCTGGTCGATCTCGAGTCGTCATTTGATTCGGGATTAAAAAAAAAGAAGAGGAAAATATGAACGTGAAAAAATATACATAACAATAATACATGAATCATTTTCTACTGTATTCGAATAAATTTACAGTGACAAAGGGAATTCGAAATTTTAAATTTATCAAATCCTTCTTAATTTTATTATTTTCATTCGTATCGTATCAAACGATTCGTTTTAATAACTGTGTATCACACAAATACGTATACGTATATATATATCGGGACAATCTGTTGAAACTTGAAAATGAACCGCGCATGCGCGAGTTTTATCGGCTGTTCGTGCAGGCTGGCCATCCCAAGTTTCAGCTGTTAAACTATTTCTGCCGGCGATGTGATTGATACGAATTTTCGAGGTTAGAATCTCGGATAATCGAGGCGGTGACTCGGAAAGGTTTGGGAAGCATTTGTTATCGGGTCGGAAAGTTGATTCTTCAAAGAACGGTCGGAATTCAACGCTTACGCTCTTTGAAAATTCGAAACGTCCACATTTTGCGTAAGTTGGCCCGCCTGCATCCCGGACAAGAATATCGCTGCGGGAAGATTTCGCCGAGCAATGAGATTTAATTGTTTGGCGCATGCGCGGTTGATTTTCATCATTCAAGATATTGTCCCGGTATTCACCTGTATAACGAACTCTAACGAAACGAAGTTTGTTACAAGCCGCGAGCGAACGGATCTCCCGTAACGATCGGGATCACCAGACTACTTTCACCTGCTGCTGAGGATTTCCTCGCATTAGAGATATGTATGTCTAATATATGTATAATACATTCAAAAAAGACTATGTGTGTGTGTGTGTGTGTGTGTACATATGCTCGAGACTCAGTTGCCTGAGGCAATAATGTTCAGAAATTTATTTCTCATTCATGTTTTTCATTCCTTATTCTTGTTTGTTTCATTTTCCTTCTTTATGCGCGCGTGTATATATATATACATATACATACCATTTTTATACTCGTATTACATGCTTCTTTCTCTCTCTTCGCTTTATTAGAGAATATATCGCTTTAATTAACGTTAAACTTGTATCGATAAGACAAGTACAAAGAAAACTACTCATATACACGGATACAAATACATCTCATTCCCGTGCAGCATTTTAACATAATATATCGTCTTTTTGCGTTACCGTAGGTTTTTCCCCCCCGTCTTTGAGACTTTCCTTTCTTATTTCCATTTCTTTTTTTTTTTCATTTTTTTTTTTGTTTTTGCTCCTTTCAAGATAAACATAAAACAAACAAACTTAAAAAAAAAAATTGAAAGATGGCGATGACGACGGCGGTGGTGGCGGTGGTGATGGTCCTTGTGTCAAAAGATTTCTCCACGGTTCCGATGGCCCGCTATGTATGTACATACATACATTATATATACCTCACGGCCCACCAACTGACCCACTGACACTGTATACCAAAAACTCGAAACTCTGTGCACGTATGCATATGCATCGAAGACGCACACACACACACACACACACACACACAGATATATGTGTGTGTACGTATAAAGTCTCGAAATATCATTCGGGCACGGACCGATTAAATTCTTATACCTACCTTTCGGTCGAAAATCTTGGCGGTAAACCGTGACCCTGGCTTTCTTGGTATGCGGATCTCTGCATCGGTACACGGTTCAATACTTTCGCATTAATATCTGTACGGTATGGTCGTGCTGTAAGGTATCGCATTCTGGCCGGCGCGTCGAGAGGAATTCATGAGCAATGCCTTATTATAGATATTTAATACACGCTCGACGATCTAACGGGCTTTCTTTTTAATCTTTCTTTTTTCTTTTTCTTTCTCTTCGCTTTCTTCGCTGGAGAAGATTTAGTTTGTCGCGACTGTTGGAGATAAGTTCAGACCGAATATCGAATGTAAGGATGACCGGGTGAATTTTGACTTGAAAATAAAATCGCGTTGCGAAAGTTATTGTATAATATATATATATGAAGGTATGATGTATGCAGGCGATCGTGAAATGAAAAAATATATTCGTATACTAGGTACTTCGAAATCGATTTATTATAATTTTAAAACGTGTCGAAACTCCGCTTGAAATCCACCTTCGGCTTAAGTGTAACTAAAATGAGGACGTGTGACGATTTATTTAGTTACTCGAATTCAAACATACATTATTCAAGCTTCTGATTAATTATAACCACTTCGATGATACGTTATCCACTAAATTCGCAATTTTATGTGTATACATTTATATAAATTTACTGCATATAATTTTATTACACATATTAAACTATTTGAAATCTTGAAAAATCTTGCATGAATCCATCTACTCAAAAATGCCTTTTAAATTACACGTAGAATAGCCTAAAGCAGCGAATGAAAATGAGGTTTAATAATTGAATTCGAAGTTGGATGAATTTTTGTGAAAATTGTTTGAGCACTGTTAGAATTAAGTAATTGAAAACTGAACGCTGTAGTTTTAGGGGTTATT
The DNA here is from genome assembly GCF_021901495.1 of Neodiprion virginianus. Classification (NCBI taxonomy): domain Eukaryota; kingdom Metazoa; phylum Arthropoda; class Insecta; order Hymenoptera; family Diprionidae; genus Neodiprion; species Neodiprion virginianus. The sequence goes on from NC_060878.1 coordinate 3,647,935, forward strand.
ATATTCTAAGATTGGAAGATGATGTAGTGGTCAGTTTTTCTTTCAACGTTATTTCATAAGTTGCAGTAAGCTTGAAACCTACGTTCTTGAACGAAGAAGATATCGAAGTGGTATTACAAAAAATCCAGTACATGGATACACATACAGGATGGATTATATGTAATTCTTAGTCAGGGTGTTTGAAAAAAAAAAAATAATTAGCGATTTTCCACCACAGTACTCCCTAAAAAGTTTGTTCAGGTTAAAAGAAAGGTTCTTTCGAAAGATGAGCGTTCTACGTTACGTTGAAGATCGCGCTCAGTTGATTTTTCATTTTGATACGATTTTTATTGTTGCAATTTACGAAGTATCGCGAATAAAATTTTTTTTATCGCTTACGTCAATCACGATATCAATTTACGTCACAAAGAAGACCCAAGCTTGTAATGTCAATTCTTCGGTCGATGTTCGAGAAGCGTATCCGACGACTTTTTCGTTATTAATTCAATCTCATAAAACGGTTGTAATTCAATATGAAATTTTTATTTAGGAGAATAAGATTACCGGTTGTGCTGTATCGTCGCGTTACGGATCGTGATCTTTGGGTCGAATGCGAACAAGTCGGGAAAGAAATAACAATCGAAATGTCGCAACGTGTTTTTTCACAAATTCAAAAACAACAAACGTGATAATAAAAGCGAAAAATCAAACGAGCGCGATCTTATCTCACGTAATGTTATAGAACTATCGTCTAATCGCAGAATCTTTCTTTTAACCTGAACAACAAACATTTTAGGTGCTGCCATGGTGGAAAATTGTAAATTAATTTCTTTCTAAAACCCACCCACACAATATACGTACGAAAATGCATCTCCATCGACTATGCGCGCGACACCTTGAATTCATTATCAAGTCCCTGTTTGTTGATCAGTGTCCCGGAGGCGAAACGAAAGAGAGTGACGACGATCCACATGTCATGTATGTACGTACACTTGGGGACAATGAATCTGAGACGCTTAATTTTTTACACTAGACAGTTACGTTGGCAACACGGAGAAACCTACAGCGCCACGGTCGGCCGAGCGCGAAACTAACTCAATCTCAGTAAACGTAACGTAACCCATGACCGTCGAATCTAACCTTAGAATACCGCGGGGATAATGACTTCTTGGATCGACACGTATTCTAAGGTTAGATTCGACGGTCATGGGTTATGTTACGTTTATTGAGATTGAGTTTGTTTCGCGCTCAACCGACTGTGGCGCTGTAGGTTTCTCTGTGTTGCCAACGTAACTGTCTAGTGTAAAAAATTACCCGTCTCAGATTCATTGTCCCCAAGTGTTTATACATACCTACAGCTAGGAACATACGTATGTATCGGTGTTGCACCTTGGCATTGGACTTACCTGGTCTACAAGTATGTAGTCTTCAAGTGTCGTTGCACGAAGTGCGTGTGAATACATATATATAGTATATATATATATATATATACTCGTTATACATATATACGCAAGCACACATTAATTTTGCGCGGAGAACGGCTACCGGCTTTTAACCGTGAATATAACAACGTGAAATGAAAGGTATATAATTCACAGACAGACACAGAGACACCTTGGTGTTGTTCCTTCTTCAAATGGACTCGGAGCGAAATAGTCCGTACGTGACTCGAGTGTCTTGCCTCCGGGCCCGGGACCATGGACTTGTCTTGTCTTGTCTCTTGTTTCAAATCGCCCGCGGCTTCGGCCGCGGCTGTGATCATTCCATGAACGGATCGGAGCAGGAAGTAGAGGAGATAGACCGCCGTCGCCTCTCGCTCTTCTCGCACCGATCGTTAGATGCTTGGGAGAGATCGTCGGGCGAGTTGTTTATTATTTGGGATAAACGGCGTATTGATGACAAAAAGGTGATAGGCGCAGCAGAATGACGTTGGGTGGGTAATTTGACGGTGAAGGAAAAAGGCGATCGAACCTGTGATAGGTTTGAAAGTTGGGACTCAACCTCTCACGACAAGGTTGAGTCGATTAGTTGAAAAACACCCGACGGCGGGAAAATTATTTTTTGAAAACAACGCGAGTATTTCGAAATGAAAAGCAACTTGTTTTTGATAAATTTTACCGATAAAATCATGTTTGTTACAGATATTCTAAGAAATGTTTTTTTTTTTTTCTTCGACTTACCGTTTCTCTGTTTTCAGAAACAAAAAGAAAAGTTGTTGTAATCATTTCGAAAGTGAAAAGTGGAGTTTTTTATGTGATCAATTTTTTTGACCGACGATATTTCGAGAACGAGTTACCGGATTTCAATGATTTTGGTCTCAGTCAATGCGGATTTTCCAAACTTAGATCTGATTCGATTTTGGCGTTGATCGGTTCGGTACTTCTTCAATTATTCAAATAATAAAATTCAAAAAAAAAAAACAAATAAAAATGATGATATTTTGGGAATGAATAAATGGATTTGAATGAAAATTTGTATCGTGAGAATTTTCGAGTCGCTAATCACGAATCTAAGGTCAGATTTGCAAAATTTATATTTGATGTGTTCAATAAGCTGGAAAAAAAACTAAAAACATTTGGATTTAGATGAACATTGGTACGCGTCGGTTTGCTGGTTGGCTGATCACGAATCCGAAGTGAAATTGCGGAATCCAAAATGGCGATCCAATGTGGCGGAAACGAAGATTTTTTGAGTCACCGATAAGGAATCCAAGTTCAGACTTCCAAAATTTGTAATTGTGGATGCATCATAGTGTTTAAAAATAAAAAAATCTTCATATTTTCGTACAATACCGTAATCGAGGGTTTCAAAATCATTAATCACGGATCTGAATTGCAGTTCGAAGCTCGAATTGGATATTGTTATTTTCTTTTCTCTCACTACGAACTTTAAACCTAGCTTTGTATTTTCTTTCTAACACTGTAAAATTGCTGCAGTTTTTCTCTCTCAAATCAATTTCTCTTCGCAAATCTCGTCTGAGAATCGCTTTGTTTCGTTTTTTTTTCTCCAGCTTATCGATTACGGTTACAGAGACTATGAAAGTAAAATCCAACGTGCAGAGTCGTATGTACAATGATTTACAGAAAACGAAGTCGCGATTTCATTGTAGCTACAAAGACGCGTTATTCTTCATCAGAATCTTAAATAATATTTAACACAACTATATAGGATTTACCTGATTTTTAAACAATTGTATAAGGAGACGCGTATTATTACGATATTATGTTGGTAAAATTTAATGTTTTATATTGTTATTTTTTTGTTTAATTCCTCTTTGAAATAACCGAAACGTTTTTTTTTTTTTCCTTTCAATTCATAACTATAATACACTTATCGATTGGTTTCAGTTTGCACGCTTTTTCAAACTCAAATGTATACGTTTCATCGCGTATTTGTTTCAGCGTTTTTTTCCGTCCCAACCTCAAGTACATACCAACGTCCGGATTTGTCCGTTCTAACTCGTACCTTACGTGCAGAGTTCCAAGTATGTTCACCTACCCACATACCTACACGTCTACTTTCGATTTTCAACCAGTTAGACGACGCGGCTTGTATTTATCACCTTCGCGCTAACGATCGAATAACCTCATACTAATACAAGCTGCGGAATAGTTGCTTTCAATTTGGAGGAGATGACGTTAGAAAATTAAAACGTATTAAAATATATACCCAAAATGAGGATCGTACTTTGACGGTAGACTGTATTAAAAAAATCTGACGATTTGTTTTTCAAAATTTGTGTCGAAAATATTGTTCGAAATTACGACAAAATAATGCCGTACAAGTTTGAGCTCTTCACATTGATATTTAGAGGTATCTAATCGAGATCTTCTATTTCCCCGTTTAAATAACGTGGGAATTTTTTTTTTTATTTCTCAAACTTTGGAATTTTATAATTCGTCAACGAATTCAGTGTACCGACAAGACCAGGAGGTATTTTTTTAGGGAATTAACCGCTCTACAAAAAAGATCTCCTATTATTTTATGATAAATCTACTATTTCAAAAGTTATTTAAGGCCCTTTGTTGATCTCTGAGCTTGAATAACTTTTGAAAGAGTAGATTTATCATAAAATAATAGGAGACCGTTTTTGTAGAGCGTTCAATTCCCTAGAAAATACTTCCTGGTCTTATCGTTATCCTAACGCGTTGACGAGTTATCAAATTCCAAACTTTGGAACAAATTTTATCCGATCTTATTTAAATGGGAAATGGAAAATCGCGATGAGACGTCTCGAAATATTAATATCAGGAGTTCAAACTTGGAAAATATTCTTTTTACCGTCATTCCGAACAATATCATCGAATCGAATTATTAAAATCAAAAAAAATATCGGTTTTTTTTTTTTTCATACAGTAATTGGAAAAGAATTTCGATTTCACTCCCCACCGACTTAATTTACGTATATTTCGACTACTGCTCGACAGCTTTAAGTTCCGTGGGAAGAACAAGGATAAGATTATATTTATATTAGTTGAATAATTATAAATACTGGAGGCTAGGCCTACAGCGGACGAGTCGATTCGGATCATCGATGAAAGTTTTTTTGACTAGTCAAATTCTAGCGCAAGGATCTCGGGATGATCGGTAATCAGTTCGAAAGCGTGTCAACGCTCCCATCACCGCGATTTAAATCCGCCATGCCAATTATAATTACCTGTATAAGCACGGATGAATTTTTTTTTTTTTCTTTTTTTTTTTTTTAACGATTTTTATTTCGTTTTTTATACAGCCGTATACAACAATCGCGCCAAATACGTAGCGGTGTTTGTTTATAATAGGTCGATCGGAATAAACCAGACGATGATAATTAATGTGGCCAAAATTTTCGCACGTATATTAATTTTTATACACATTTTATACGCGATTTGCATCTTACGGTAAATAATAACACGTCTCTCGATTTCCAGACATTCGCACTTATATTTATTCATTCGATTATTCACTCCGCTTGTTACCATTCGCTCGTGTATATGTTTAATTTTTGTTCATTGTTTTTGATTACAGGGCGATAGCCGGCCTCATTTCTGCGCTATTCTACATCGCTGCTGCTATCTCACCGGCTGTCGTTCAATACAATGTTTCCGGTAAGTTTACCAACGATAAATAAACTATTAATAATATTTATTTCGTCAATTGTGCCGTAAACGTAAACGATTTTATTATATACATATCACAGATATAGATGACAAATAATGGAATTTCAATTTTTTTTTTTTTTTCGCCTATTCTTTGTCGATTCAAAATTTCTATAAATACGCAATCTCATAATAATCGCTGCCTTTATATATATTATATATATATATATATATATATATGATTTGGTCTTTATATCGAAATTTTTGTCAGCTTGTACGTGAATTAAAATCTATTATATTATTTTTATGCGTTATTAAAATAGGTTATAAATTTATTACCGTCACGTGTGTATGTGTGTGTTTGTGTGTTTTTTTACATCTTTCTTTTCTGCACTTTTTCAATGACTCACAACTTCGGTGCAATATTTATATAAAAATTTATTTATACCTGTAGTAATAATGAAAGTCTAAGTAGGACACGACGTTATTTTTGTATGTCGTACCTGTTTTCATCTTTTCATTAATAATAATAATAATAATAACAATAATAACAACAGTAATAATAATAATAATGATAATGATAATAGTGGTGATACATATATTAATAATAATCTCAGAAATCGTACTAGACTAGAATAATAAAATTCCCAAATCGGTAAAAATATATTATTACGTGTGTATAATGAGAAAACTGGTTTATATCGTTTAAATCACGAACAGTCGGGATGATATTATAATACACGGGAGAAGAAGCAAAAAAAAAGATACATGCATAATCTACGAAGAAATTCCGTCTCGCATTTGACGCAAAATAAATGAACAAGAGTCAAATAATAATTGCAATTGAAATAAATTAAATATGCGTGCAAGAAAAATGTTCTTTTGTTCTTTCTTTGGTTTTTTTTTCTTTCTCAAATTTTATTTTTCAATATATCAAAAGATCTTCTATCGCTTAAATAATTTTAATCATGTGATATCGCCGTTGTTAAAAATCATTTATTCTCTAACGTGTACACAAGGTTTCCGTATACAAATACACACAGTAATATGTAATATGTTACAATTCTCACGTTCGATATATATATACATATATATATATATATATATTCTGGGAATGGCATTGATCAAATTTTTATCGCAAATTGCGTGGTTTGTATGACATACATAGACGTATAAACGAGCTGATGAGATGAGAAGCAAAAAAAAAAGAAAGAAATTAGAAAAATTCAGGCGAATGTTCCCATTGCGACTACTGTGCACAGAAACATGCATAATAGTGTGGGACGAATCCCACGAGAGGTCATAACTTGTACAGATATATATGATAAAAACTAATACGTACTTGGATGATGGAAATTAGCGTAAGGATCCTATTGTTTAACTTTTGTACCGGTTATAACGTAATCGTATATATGTATATGTATATATATATATATATGCATGTTCACATTTTCTTACACCAAAAACGTGCATCATTATATTATACTCGTTATATTACACATAACGAGTTTTACGTCTCGTTAATATTGTTGACCCGAAACGAAAATTTTTCTTTAAATATTGTTTTACATGTTTTTTTTTTTCTTTCTTGCACAACGTAGAATGAAAATTTTAAGTCGATAGACGACAAATTTATGAATATTAATTTTATAACTCTCCGGATTTATTCTTGTTTGTATAATGTAACACGTGTATTATGTTTATAAATTTTTATATCGCAAATTTCAGAATACGTCGCGAATATTGACATCGATCTACAGGCGAGGGCTGTCGCAGCGCTGGAAGCTGAAAAACATGCCTACCAATCCCGTACTTGGTGAGTTGATAAACTTGAAAATCTCGTACTTGCCTTGGATACACGTTCATCTAGATTATGCCTAAATCCGCATTTTTTTACTACCCTGTAATTATGGAGAGAACTTTCTAGAATATGTATATATATGTATATATTTATATTCGCGGTTTTTCGTGTTATGGCGACTTGTTTTTTTTTTTTTTTTTTCTTCCTCTCGTTTCTCTCGTTTTTATCAACGTAGTCTGTACTGGAACTCTAAACAGCAGAATAAACATTACACACGTCCATGTATACCCATAAAATTGAATGCGCATGCGCCAGAATTCGAGAGCGGCTGTTTGACAGGCTGACCAACTGTCTCTAACCTCAAAATTATTTTGACAGTCGCGAATAGAACAATTTACCCCCATCGACAAGTTGTCAAATTGATTTTCAGGTTATAGACAGTTGGTCACCGTGACAAACAGCCGCTCTCGAATTCTGGCGCATGCGCATTGACTCTGGTACATATTTGTAATGTACAATATGTATAATATTTATGTGGGAAAAAATTGAAAGAGAATCAATTTTTCCGTATATATATGTACGATATACATAATTATATGATATATGTGTCGAAATCGAAAACAAAATTTTGTTTTGCTCTCTATGAAAAAAAAAATATATATATATAAATTTATAATATAATAAGAGAAAAAAATATTTTCCATCATTACATATTCATCATTTTGATAAACATGAACGAGCATACAACGTCAATAATATTATACCTATATTGTACGTCAAGTGCCGACGGGTTAAATAATGAAAATGTTGAATGATTTCTCTATCTTATCTTCAGCAATATATGCGTAGAGATTCTCGGTGTCGGAGGTCAAATGAATGGAAAGTCAAGAATTGACTCAAATGAAAATGCTCGGTTATTCGCTTAATAGGATAATATATATATATATATATATATATATATGTGTGTGTGTGTGTGTGTGTATGTATAATAATAGTAATAATTGAAATAATATTGTGTACAACGGTAGCGTCGTTAATTGTTAATCGTTTCTAGCTATTCGATTTCATCGGCAATGAACGTGACAATCTAATACATACATATATGTATATATATATATACATAGGATAGACTATATTTGTGCATATATACCTATATATGTATATATTGTGATGATAACGACGAGAATGGCTAGAGACCGGTAATGGTACATTATTATTATTATTATTGTTATTGTTATACTATAAAAACAAGGTGAAAAAAGAAAACCGCTCTACTACAATTCATACATATACCTACATATATATATACTTACACTTAGGCCTGTGAACACATGCATATGTGTACATGCCTATATAAATCTTTCGTTCCCGTGGCGTAAAAATAAAAAAAAAAAAAAAAAACAACAACACTACAACAAAAATGAAAGAGAAGGAGGCGATGGAAAGAAAAAATATATAGTGATAAAAATAATAATGATAATTATTATTATTGTTATATTGTATTGTTATAACAGAAGTGTAAAGAAGGAATGAGGCGATATCGAGGATATATACAATATTAACATGTTATTGTGCGCGTGTGTTGATTATTTTAGTTATTTATTTTCTTCTTTCTGCAATTATCATGACACTTTGTAATATCAGGAGGTTTTATGATCTGTGAAAGTCGAGTTTTTCAGTAAATTTCAACAATCTCACGTGTAAATTTATGTACGTAATGGCTTGTTTTGTATTAAAAATTCATTATAGATAGGTACGTACGTACGTACAACATCGCGAGTCTTTGTCTTGTCGCATGTGCGGTGTGAAATTTTTCTTTACCGTAGTTGGTACGAATAATTATAACAACAATTGTTGCTTATAGAACGCACCTGGATAGCAGACGAATTAGAAATACTATCGTCATCGTTTTCTCCCTTCAACGATTCTTTTCAATGAAAAATCTATCCATACAACACACATTGCAAGCTTTGTTATTATACAATACAATGTTATACATTAACATTATATCTCAACTACAGCGTTGCACTTGAGCTGTGAATTTCGATTTCACTTCCTCGTACTTTTCATTCGAAACGAAAAATTTGAAGAAATAAAATTAATTGAGCAAAAAAAGAAAAAAAAAAAGCAGACCGATAACTCCCTGTGCTACACGTATTAATTATAATATAGTAACAAGTCACAGATCGTTTATTTTATTAATTTTATTTCGTTTTGTGTTCTTCTTTTTTTTTTTTTTATTTTGTCAACAATTGTTCGTGAAATTGTTTTTCATCATTCTCTTTCTTATCGTCAGGCTCGAGGACAGAATCGGACCCGATGGATCGCCGTGTCGAGTTCGGCCGGAAAGACCTTGCCCACCAAGCATGTATCGAGCGCCATCGGGAGCTTGCAATAACGTTCGACATCCCGCTTGGGGTGCGAGAGGGTCGCCTATGCTCAGGCTCATCGGACCTGCCTATGCCGATGGTGAGTCTCTCCTTTCCTTTTCTTTTCTCCATTTGCTACTGGAAGTTGAAGTCAAGCCACGAGTCTGTAACACTCTTTATTTTAACCCTAATTAGGGTCAGACATTATTGTGCCGAATCAATTGTTGGAATAAGATAGTATTCTGTGTATTTTGGGGTCGTTGATGACGAATCTGAAATCAGATTTGAAATATTCAAAATGGCGGATCGCATATGGCGGAGGATAATTTCAAACTTCATCGAATACGGTCAAAAAACTCTCACTCAGTGATTTTCGGGGTCACAGATCGGTCTCGCCATCCCGAATTTGCAAAATCTGATCACAGATTCGCAATCAGCGACCCCAAAAACCCCTGGACAGAGTTTTTTTCCCCGATTCGATCGAGTTTGATATTTTCGTCGGCCATATTTGATCCGCCATTTTGAATTTTTTGAATCAACGATTAAGAAATTACCTCTATGATAGCGATTTGTAAATCTATCTTCTGAAATATCGTCAACCTGACAGTTGATTGATCGATTGATTGAAACAATTCTGATAATATGTATAATCGTTGCGACAGATAAGGAATAACATTAAGAGAAGCCGGAAGTAGGATGTTTGATTTGAAATAACGCGGGAAAAAAGAAACGAATTAAGTGGATGCCGGTTCGATCGGAAATGCTAATCATAGTTCGTGCATATCTTACAATTGGAAACGAATGTCGAGTGCGATATAATGGGGCAGGCATGCGAGCAGTGGGTCAAGAAGGGAAAGTGAAAATACAAGCGCGTGCGTGCATCCTACCTTATAATGCCTAATCGTAAATCGTCGTAGGAATTTATATTACAGAGCCAATGCCTAAGCGCGCATTTCGGTATGTATGTGAATTGCACAAGGCGGATAGGCAGGTACGCGCACCGGCTAAGAATAACATTGTTTTATAACCTCTGTCTACACACTTCTTCGATTATTTTCGATTAGGATGTGCGTGCGGGCTTTTATATTTTACATATGTATATATATATATATATATATATATATATATATATATATATATATATATATATATATATATATATGCATGTGTGCGTGTGTATATAAAATACAAGCGGACGTTCAAATCGGCGCATCGCCTGAATGCCGATAATACTACTCGGGAAAATAGAGAGTGAATGAATTGCCGTTGCAGGGTATAAATGTATAAAATATATGGGTCATTCCATATAATATTTACAATCGACGAATAAATTTGTCTGATATATTTTCTGTTCTTCTGTATTTAATACGGAAATAATTTAGATGTGATTTTTTTATTTCGACATGGTTCGTAAAATTTTTAATTTATGAATTAATTTCGACGTTTCGGAGTCGGGAAAATTCCAATGTTTCTAGATCGCAAACAATTTCATTTAAAAAAACAAAAAGATGTGATCCATAATCGTGCAAACTTTGCTTTTAGGAATAAATGAGAAAAAAATGCTTTGTTTGTTGTGTACAACGAAGATGCGATTTCTTTGAAAGAAAAATAGTATTTACAAAAAAAAAAAAAAAAACATGAACCTCTCTAAAATCATTTTTTCGAGGATTCAAATTTTCATCATAGTTCGTAAAATATATCATAAAAATTTCAAAGTTTACCGTCAAATAGTTTTTAAGATATTTCTTATAAGCTACGAAGATATCTTTTAAGATACAAAAGTAGATAGTACTGGAATTTGAGAAAAAAAAAAAAAACTTTCACATCGATGCTTTGTTTCAAATCGTTTCAAAATTGTTAAAAAACTAGTAGATTCGTTCGATTTCATTTTACGATGGTTCGTTTTATTCGGATGAGTATTGAAAAAAAAAAAAAAAAAACATTTTTATTATTATCCATATATAATTTACTGAAGTTGGTTTTCTTTTTTCTTTTATAGTCAATTCAGTATTGCTAGTTCTTTTTTCTCATCACCATCGATTTCAATGTTGTATTAAATTGAATAAATTCGACAATCCCAAAATGATAAAAATAAAGTTGTACATTGTATTTGTAATAAATAATCTTCTGATTAGAATGAGGTTAAGCATCAATATCTCAACTTTGCATCTTGCGGTTGGAAAAAAATAATTTTTATTTATTTATTTTTATTATCTTCATTCTCACGATTTATTTTCAATAGATTTTAGTTGAGGCGAAGCTTCGACGCTGTGTTTAGAAATCGATAGACGAATAGTTATTGATCGTTTATTTCTTATCGAATATACAAAAGACTTTTCTTTGTTGCTTTATTTGAAACGCGTGCATTGGTGCAGTGATCCCGAGTTGGTAAAAGTAGATCGGTAAAATAATATCTTTAACACAACGAGACAGCGACGAAAAACAATATAACGTCTTACAAATACATAATAGGTATATAAAATAATACAATTATATGTATGCAGTCGAAGTAAAAGTGATTTTCACCCTTTACGGTTCATCGGAGACATTTGAAATTCGGCGTAGGTACAAAATATATTCACACACAAATTCAATTATTATGCTACATAAATAACACGGATTTCTTAGGCATCAGGTGATTATGCAATTTAGCAATGCCAATTAGACTATTCCAATTCCGATTTCTTCTTCTTCTTCTTCTTCATCCGTTACGATATTATTTATATGTATTTATTTTTACTTATATCTTCCTTGTTCTTTTTTTAATTTTTTTTTTTTTTTTTTTTCTTGAGACGGGGTTGAAATTTAAAATTTGAAAAGCTTCAAGCGCCTAATTCCGAATTTTTCGTTGGTGAAACTTGAAGTGAAGGAATGAAACTTTGACGAAACGTCAAAAATTCTGAAAATTACGGACTTCTGAAACTTTTCCAATTCGGAACTTCAACCCCGCGCCGTTTCATTCGTTTCATCGGATAGAATCGTTTCTACTAGCCGCTTATCGCCTAATTTCAAAGATCTTAAAACACTAACTTCAAACACCACCGTGTACATCAATTTGTCCCCGATACTCGATGCTTTCCCTAAAATCGCCTTTGTACAAAATTCTTGGCGATAAAAACAAAAAAATTAAAAATAAAAAACAAAAAACCAAATATCCATCGTTTTGAATCCGTGCCGATTGTGAAGAATTATCGTTTAATGAAATAAAGTAAAACGAAAATCGTTCTTCACGAGAATCATATCGCGTATAATCGTCGAGGAAAATATTAGATGTTTGTAAAAAAAAAAAAAAAAAAAAAACCAAACAGAGATGAGAAAATAAATCGATCGTTACAACAATGTTTATAAATTAATTATCACACATACATATATATATATAGTATATATATCGAAGGATGACGGGCAAGGCTTGTTCGTTGCAGTGCAAGAGCATCGTGATACCCGACATCGATTTTATTTTCGAACGCGCGATACGAAACGAAAGTAGGTATGAAAGTAAGAACGTCAAAGAAAGTAAGTAAGCGACTCGCCTCGACGGCATACCTGTACCTGTATTATGTACATACACACAGGCCAATAACAGCGGTCACGAGACTCGCGAGTCCGCGTGTGCTGACCTCAAAATATAAGTGAAATGTCTTTCGCGATACGCTTTTAAGGTTGGGAAAGATTTCTTTCTTTTTTTTTCTTTTTTTTTTTTTTTTTACTCGCTTTCCTCCTTCCTCTTCCTTTCTGGACCTTTGTGAATTTTGATTAATCGCACAGGCTTAATGTATGCGTACGTTATACTTTGTGCAGTACTTTGTACATCCATTTTTTTTTTATACTATTAACAACCTTATACTCGAGAAGAAAGACGACGTATTACAGACCTTGAAGTGCACACCTGCTGCAGTGTGCAATTATTATTTATCCTGCAGACGAAAGGTCGTTCATTCATAAAAATGCAGGCAAGAAGCGATGCGTTGTGTGTATGCATGTACCGGGACGATCTCTTGAAACTTGAAAATGAACCGCGCATGCGCGAGTTTTATCCGCTGTTCGTGCAGGCTGGCCAACCCAAGTTTCAGCTGTCAAACTCTTTCTGCCGGCGATGTGGTTGATACGAATTTTCGAGGTTAGAATCTCGGATAATCGAGGCGGTGACTCGAAAAGGTTTGGGAAGCATTTGTTATCGGGTCGGAAAGTTGATTCTTCAAAGATCGGTCGGAATTCAACGCTTACGCTCTTTGAAAATTCGAAACGTCCACATTTTGCGTAGGTTGGCCCGCCTGCATCGCGGACAAGAATATCGCTGCGGGAAGATTTCGCCGACCAATGAGATTTAATTATTTGGCGCATGCGCGGTTCATTTTCAAGTTTCAAGAGATTATACCGGCATACGTGTTATAAATACCGGTGTGTGTAATAAAAACCTTACCTGCGTGTACATAGATACAATAACGAAAACGATTTTGTAATTCGCCGTGAGAGAGTTTTTCAATATTTTTCTTCCATGTATGTATATATATAAATTTCAGAAAATTTACGCTATATATTTGAATTTTAATTGGTAATAAAAAATAGAGAGATGAAGGAAACAGGTGTTACATGAAATTGGGGAAAAAGAATGAAAAAATTTACAACTAATTACGGAACGAATCGTTTATTTAATACATAATATTACGTGAGGTATAGCTTTTGGTAATAAACATTTAAAAAAAAAAAAAAAAAAAACGAAAAACAGCATCGCAGATATATACCAATATATATGTATATAATTGTGAAAGTATATTATATTTTATATAATATATTTCATCCTAATTCGTCAAGGTAGAACGCACTATTATTTTGAAAATTTTCGGACAATATTTTATTCCATTGTATAACTTAAGGAGGAAAGAAGTCAACTAACAAATTTTATAATCCGCGTTTCCGATTTTGCCCGACATTGAGAGAAAGAGAGATAAGAAAATATCAAATATTCATTTTGTTTCAAAGTTGTTATATTAATGATACACGTACAGTACCTCTGTGCATGTATGTGGGTATAAAATTTGTGGAAAGTGGGTCGTTGTCGAAGAGCATTGTACAGATTACATTGTATCACATGCGCACACTGCACCTTTCTTACAATTAGTGTTGCACTGAAAGTAAAGATCCTCAAAATACTTCCGGGAATTGTGTATGCAGGCTGCATTTATACCTAAGTGTAACTACGTATTTACATTACATACATACATACATACATACACAGTTACTCCAATTAAAACTTCGTCTGCACGGTTTTCACAAGCTGTACTGTATGTAATTTAATGGTAGTAACAATTTCTCACGAATTTTTCGATCAATTATTTATTATATACACAAATTGCAACGTTTTCTTTTCTTTTTTTTTTCCTTTTTTTTTCCAGAACGATCCTTTACTTTTTTCATTCTTATCTTAGAGTAGTAAAAAAAAGAACGTTAATTTTTTTTCAAACCTGCTCTAAAATATGAAACTAATATTACCTATATTTACTTCGTCGCAGAGAATTTGTTAACTGTTGAAAAATTTCAAAACAATTGTTCGATTTTTGGATATCAGTTTTCAAAAAAAAAAAAAAATTATGCTACAGATCCGTTGATACGAGTTTTTCAGACGAAATTGTACAATGTTATATATATATATATGTCATTCCGCAAACAGTTTTTGTGAATATCGAGATGAGGGGAAAAAAAACACACACACTCATTTCTATCCTTACAGCAGAAAATTCTCGAATCGTTTAATTTCGCTTAATGGCTCGCCAATAATTATGAAAAAAAAAGGAAAAAAAAAGAGAAGAAATAATTAACTTCTTTTGACAAAAATAACTGTTTGCAATACAATAAATATATGCCACTTGACCCCGGTGGTTTATTTACTTATTTTTTTTTTTCTCACTCCTTCCTTGATCATCGTTAATATTTTACGTGCAGTGTGTTTTTTTGTACCGCGAGAATGTGTGAAATTCTTTATACATATCCGTTGAGCTGTCGTGCCGGTGCTTTTCTCTCTCTCTCTCTCTCTCTCTCTCTTTCTCTCTCGCGTACCATCATGATCGCAAACTTTCTCCATTCTCGAGTGGTTCAACGAGCTAAACAGGAACACACCGGTATCTTTTGTCTACTCTCATTCTCGTTACCTCTTTTCGTTTTTTCTTTTTTTTTTTTTTTTTTTCTTCTTCATTTTCAACGTCCAATACAATTTCAGTATCTCATCTCAATTCATCCGATGTCTTTAATTCTCTTCCAATGAAGAAATTTGTTGCGAATTTTTAGTCGTTGCCAAATATTATACCGCAGCTGTTGAACCGATTAACTGAATTAAAATTTGGCGAATG
The DNA here is from genome assembly GCF_021901495.1 of Neodiprion virginianus. Classification (NCBI taxonomy): domain Eukaryota; kingdom Metazoa; phylum Arthropoda; class Insecta; order Hymenoptera; family Diprionidae; genus Neodiprion; species Neodiprion virginianus. The sequence continues at coordinate 3,663,506 of NC_060878.1, forward strand.
AAGAATTACGCGTGGATTACGTAAATCAGGCAATAATCTTGGTATAAAATGAAAAAAGACCAAGAAAATTGATGGACAAATTGTACGTTACACCTGCAACCGGGTGTAACGTTGAATAATCGGCAATGCAGAGCCGCGCGTATAGAACTGTGAAGAACTTTCGAGTTTCATTAATTCTTTCGTAAACATGCTGAAGGCGTTGGGCTGTGGGAATATAAATTTGAACCTTACCAGTGTACCATGATCTGTATAAAATCGGTGAAAACCTCGGCTGTGTTTCGGTTACAATTTAGCAATTTTTAATTCAATGTGGCCGGCTGAAAGAGACGAGGAGGATAAAACAGGTGCGAAAAGTCGCCGATGCGGACGAAGAGGAGAAAAAAATTAACCCTTTCAGTCCCACATTTCTAAACTCAATATTTTGGCCTGAATTTTGTTAGTCGGGGATTTTTTTCGCAGTCGCTGATCAGGAATCTGAAGTCAGAATTGGATGATTTCTAAATCCAAGATGGCGGATTCAATATGGCGGGCGTAAAATCGAAAAAACTATAAAAACTCGATAATTCTGGTTGAAACTTGTTACTCGGGGGGTTTTTGGGGTTATACGAAGTAACAAAGATCATTTGAAGTTCCAAATAAACGCTGAGCATCCCATTGTTACCGAAAGGGTTAAATACTGCGGGATACGACCGTGCATCGATACGATCGGATATCTTATTGTAGATACCTTTATACATGGTACATATAATAGGTATGTATGGATAAAATGAGGCGACGAAAGTGAATTGCATCGGCTATTAGCGGAAGAAATTGAATATTTCTCGTAATTCGTATACCTGTAACATTTATACAGGTGTAGATGTAAAAGGTATCGAGAGATGCGTGTAGGGATTATTATGGAAGATTCGGTAACGATGATATATGAGCTCGGTACACGGCACCACACGTCACGGGCGGCGTGTGAATAGAATTTCCTAATAACCCCGTGAAACTCGAGGCAAGATTGTTATTACACCGACTGTCCAAGAATATAATGATTGTGGTGAGAATGAGAAAAAAAAAAAAAAAAAACAAAAGATACCAAAAAAAAAAAAAAAAACACGATTATGCGGGAGAGTAATTATATTGTAAAGTAAACAGGCCTTTGATAGATGGTTTTTACTTTATATACGCGGTGCAGCAAACTCGCTGTTGCAAGATCGTATTGGGGGGGGGGGGATTACGATTAATTTCATCGATTCGATTCACGTATCTTTATTAATTTTTCTTCCTCGTTATCAAAGCGTATAATGTGTACAAATGCGACAGATGATGAGAATAGAAGAGAGTGGAAAAATTTTCAGAATATTTTCGTAAGGTCCTATTAGAAGCTGAAACGTGCCGCGCGCGATACACGTTCTCTAATCGAATTTATGTAAACTTTCACTGAAGCAACTATATAACAGCAGCGTCATTCAATGGTATTAGTATAGATTTACAATAGAATTCTTATACGTGTATAATACAAATTTAGGAAAGTACAGGAGATTGAAATTCCTAGTACATGATACATTATAAAGACCGTGTAATGTCGGTGTAGCCTTAACCTGGAGTTCTAAATTATTCGAACGTTAATGTGTAGGGTTCGATTGAAAGAGACGAAAATTTCCACACGTTCACTTTGGCACGTGGCATTGATCGATAGCGGTTTAATTCGATTCGGGGGAAAAAAAGGGAACGTTTTTATTTTACACCACTCTATATAGCGGCGTTGTTTCCGAATTAAATTCATTACCACACAACTCGGTGTGAAATAAATACTACTGCTAGCTTGAGAATGATAATTAGAAACGTTGTTGTTGTTGTTGTTGTTGTTTTACGTCCACTTGTTTCGCAACTTAAACTCATCTTCATTCCACGGCTTGCCATTAGGACCTCTTACAGAGTTGCAATTGCCGTCGCCTCGGATGTGTTTTGCATAATTTTACCTCTCACTTTGTAATTTATAATTTATAATTAACCGGCTGTTATAAAGTTCTCGTCACGTGCCTTCTGAAAATCTGTGCAAATGGGACGTGAGGCCTTATTTTTTCTTATTTTTTTCAATAATCAAGTTTCGCGCGAGGCGTTATATATAACGTCCAAGGAATGTTCATAAAATATTTCGTAACAAGTTGTTTCGTTTCTTTTTTTCTTCTTTTTTTTTTTAATTTTGATCGTTTTTTCTTCTTTTCTACACTTTTATTTCTTATATATTCTTTCTCTCTTTCTCTCTCTCTCTCTCTCTCTCTTTCCCTCTGCGTTGCTTCTTAATTCTTATCACTTGATGATTTCGCAAGATTTTTAAACAGAACCGAGGTATATGTTTATATAATAATTTTGAATATGAATGACAAGGATGTAATATACGAATCTTGCATGTGCCAAGCTGTCTGATCATTTTTATGATACCTCGGATATTTCTTTATTTCGCTTCGTTTTTCGGTTTCTTTTTCCACCTCTTTTTCTGGTATTTATTGCGAGGACGCGTATTGAGCAATTCTGTTTCACACTATATTAGTCTGGTACATAGTTTTTACGAAACACTTTTTAGCGATAATGAGATAGTCACAGCCTGCTACTGTTAATTTTACTGCCGCTGCTGCTGCTGCTACTGCCAGGATTTGAAAACCGATACTTATTGCGTAACTTTGGCAAGAGCAAAAGCAATGCCGTGGTGGTGATTATAATTCGTGCGAAAGATGTTCCAAACTTTCATTTTAACTGCAGGCCAGCCAAACCCGTGACTATTACTCAACGAGTTTGAAACGCTGTATCAAAACACTGCGCGATGTTTGGTTCTTAATTGTTTTATCTGATCCTTTTAACGAGCCCAATTATCATAGTGCACAGATTAACCATTCACCAGCGGTTGATTTACTAGCGTAGAAACGAAGAATACAAGTTAAAAAACCTGGGTGTATATAATACGAGATCATCGACCTGTCGTTCGCCTTTTTCAAATAAAATACCGTCATCCTCTAAATCGTGTCGATTCATTCTTATCGTTAATCAACTATAATTTGCCAATTGTATCTTTCGAGAGAATCTCGCTTCAATTTGCCGCCTACATATTCTCTTCTATATCCGCATAAATGCATGTTGAATTGTATAAAATGAGGCGGTGTTTTACGCCATGTCTCTTCTACCGTATTACTGCGTAACGTGTTGCATGCAACAAGGCGTACTTGCAACCTCCGAATTATCGCAACAAGAATAACGCGATAGCATTTAAATTCTCGAGAATTATTCAAGCAATCATTTTACCGAGCACGATTTGTTTTTCAGGAATCAGCAAACCGAGACAATCGGTAGGGACTCACGCATTGCCGCTACCCTTCGATGTTGTATCGTCGCTTCGTCGAGACTCTGCACATCACGAAGGACTTGCCAGCTTGGCCGGGGTGTGGGCGGAATTATTGTTGCGGGACATAGCCGAGACGATGAATCCGAAAGGGATTGATTGCTGCGGTGTGAACGGCCCAAATCACGCCGAGTGCTATTCGACCTGGAGCGAAAACGGGGGGAGTGAAGTTTGCAGAAACTACACCCGTTCGCTGCCGACCCTTACCGCGACCAGCTGCAAATTCGAGACCAGGGAGCAGATGAACGCCGTGTCCGGGTACCTCGACGGTTCCGATCTCTATGGGAACACCGACCAGGACCTTCACGCCATCAGGACCTACTCCCATGGAAGGGTTAGCTTGGCCGCCTGCAAGAAATGCGAAGACGGCACGGCCCTCGGTGCCCTTTACCGCACCCTCTTCCTCGAGCACAATCGCCTGGCCGATGGCCTCGCCGAGGTAAACGATCACTGGGAGGACGCGAAGGTCTTCCTGGAGGCACGGCGCATAGTCATTTCCGAACTGCAGCACGTCACGATCAACGAATTCGTACCAAGCATTCTCGGCGAGGCGGCCTTCGTCAACGCCGACCTGAAACCGGTAAGGAGCGGGTTTTACTCCGGGTACTCGTCGACCAATCGCGGCGGCGTTTTTGACTCCGTCGCGCTTGGAGCTCTGCGCGCGCTTCTCTCCCTCAACAACGGATCCGTCAGTCTCGAGGACCTTCTCGCCAGGCCGGCAAGGCAGGTGAGCCTCAGGATTCCCGGCGTAGATAACGGAGATTGGGACGAAGCCGAGAGAGCCATCCACGCGGCCAGGGATCACGGAGTGCCTGGTTACCCACACTTTGTTTCTTACTGTTCGGGCAACGATCGCATGATCAATTTCACCGACTTCGAGTACACGATGAGCGAGGATGACGTCGAGGGACTTCGTGGGCTCTACGCGACCGCCGAGGATGTCGATTTACTCGTCGGAGGGACCTTCGAAAAACCTACCGAAGCAGCTGCCGTTGGACCGACTTTCGGATGTTTGCTCAGAGAGCAATTCGTAAAGCTGAGAAACTCGGACAGGTTTTGGTACGAAAATGATCTGCCGCCGTCCGGTCTTACCGCCGAACAGCTGGCCGAGGTCAGGCGAGTATCGCTTGCTGGTATCATCTGCAAGAACACCGGAATAGCGAAAATTCAACCGATGGCTTTCATTCAGCAGGACCCGTACCTGAATGTCAAGATAAATTGCGACCAGCACGGTATAGCCGACCTCGCCGCGTGGCGGGAACATCCCACGCCGGACATGATATCCGACAATTCGATGGCCTCCGTTATTGCCAAGGAGGTCACGTCCGAGTTGACCCCCGAGGTGATCGCCAACGCGGTCAGGAAGGCCGAGCAGGACCTCGTGGTGCGAAAACAGCTGGAGTACAACGCCTGGCTCGAGCAGAAGACCGCTGATCCGAAATCGCCCATCGGTACCGCGGCCAGCTTTTCGAAGGCCAGTAAAGACGCCCTACTTCTAGCAAACTCCTCGATACTCTTCGAGCTCGCGACTAACGAGATTATAAACGGGGCACATGGTCTACGTAGACGAAAACGACAAATTTTCGACTCATCCGACAACGTTCTCGGCTTTCCCAACAACGAGTTCAGCGACATATTGCAGACCGTCGACATATCCAGCTTCCTTCAGAGCCAGACCACCCCAGACGAGCTCGACTGTCCACCCGACGACAGTCCCTGCGATCCAAGCTCCCCGTTCAGAACCCTCAGCGGGCACTGCAACAATCTTCGCAATCCAAAACTGGGTACCGCGCTCACCACCTTCGCGAGACTCCTGCCTCCCATTTACGAGGACGGTGTATCGAAACCGCGAATGAACTCCATAACCGGCATACCTCTGCCCAACCCCAGAGTCATCTCGACTGTTATTCACCCCGATATATCAAATCTTCACAATCGATACACTCTGATGGTAATGCAGTTCGCACAGTTCGTCGATCACGATATGACCATGACTCCGATCCACAAGGGTTTCCACGAGTCGATACCGAGCTGCAGATCTTGCGACTCGGCCCGCACCGTGCATCCTGAGTGTAATCCGTTCCCCATACCACCCGGCGATCATTTCTATCCAACGGTGAACGTCTCCTCCGGGGCGAGACTCTGCATACCTTCGATGAGGTCGCTGCCCGGTCAGCAACAGCTCGGACCGCGTGAACAAATCAACCAGAACACGGCCTTCCTCGACGGCTCTGTTATATACGGTGAAAACGACTGCGTTTGCCAGGTTCTTCGCACGTTCAACGGCCGAATGAATATCACACGTCATCCGAACCGCGGGAAAGATCTTTTGCCGCAAACGGCGACTCATCCGGAATGCAAAACGAGATCCGGGTACTGTTTCATCGGCGGTGATGGCCGCGTCTCCGAGCAGCCCGCACTCGCCGTTATGCACACTCTTTGGGTACGCGAGCACAACCGAATCATGGAGGGTCTCAGACAGGTGAACCCGCATTGGGACGGTGAAAAGCTTTTCCAACACTCGCGAAGGATCATTTCCGCCATGCTTCAGCACTTGGTTTACAACGAGTTTCTGCCGAGGATACTCGGCTGGAACGCGGTTAGTCTGTACGGTCTGAAACTACTGCCACAGGGATACTACAAGGAGTACTCGCCCACGTGTAACCCCAGTGTACTGAACGAATTTGCAGCCGCGGCTTTCAGGATCGGACACTCGCTTCTCAGACCTCACTTGCCCAGGATGGATTCAAATTTCCAGAACATTGATCCGCCCATTTTGCTTCGTGACGGTTTCTTCAATCCGGACATGCTCTACGACCCGGGAATGGTTGACGAGATGATAAGAGGCCTTGTTTCTACGCCTATGGAGACTCTCGATCAGTTTATAACCGGCGAGGTGACCAATCATCTTTTCGAAAACAGGAGGATCCCCCACTCGGGTGTTGATTTGATCGCCCTCAACGTACAGAGAGCTAGGGACCACGGTATCCCATCATACAACAACTACAGAGCACTCTGCAATCTGAAACGTGCTACGACCTTCGAGGACCTTTCGAGAGAAATGGCGCCGGAAGTTATCGCCCGGCTTAAGCGGATCTATGCCTCGGTCGACGACATCGATCTGTTCCCCGGCGGTATGAGCGAGCGACCCCTTCAGGGCGGTTTGGTCGGACCCACCTTCGCATGCATCATAGCCATACAGTTCAGACAGTCCCGTAAGTGCGACAGGTTCTGGTACGAGACCGACGACCCCAACATTCGGTTCACGGAGCACCAATTGGCTGAGATAAGGAAGACGACGCTGTCCAAGGTGATATGCGAGAACATGGATCAACACCAGGATATGCAACGCGCCGCGTTCGATCTTCCGAGCAATTTCCTCAACCCCAGGGTACCCTGCTCGTCTATGCCGCACATGGACTTTGCCGCCTGGCGAGAAACCAGCCACGGATGCCAAATCGGCAGTCGCAATGTCGCCGTTGGTGAATCCGGATTCCCAACGCCTTGCACCAGCTGTGTATGCACTGCCGAAGGAGTGAGTATAAGCCAGTTCTTACCTACGAAATCTCCCCGGACAAAATATCCTCGATAAAATCTCGAGGATAAAATTCCTCTGGATAAAATTTCCCCAAACAAATAAATAATTAACCGTACGAACATTAATAAACGTATAATAATATTGGGGAAGGGGGGATTTTGTCCGGGGGATTTTGAAAAAAGAGATTCTGGTTGGGAACCCGATTCACATATGTGCTAACCAATCACAATGCCTAAAATACATATATTGTTCACCAGATTTGAAGCAATTTGATTGGTTACCGCCTGACCGCGTCTATGTGAACCCACCCTAATAGATTCGGGTACTTTTGAGCCCGGGATATTTAAAACACTTTTCTCTAAGCAATATCCTCTTTCCTAACGATGTGCAATTGTTCGATTTCAGACCCAGTGCGCATCGCTCCGTGTTACAGACTGCAATCAGCTTCTCAGAGAAGCCTCTCGCGAAGCCATTCTTCGAGACGATGTCTGCACGGCTCAGTGCGGTTTCGTTTTGGCCGCATCGGAAGCATCAGCGAGGTTGCAATTCCCGAATTCAAATGCGTTCCGGGGTTTCCCCTCGCCGGGGAACAATTTGAGAAACCTTCCAACAGCAGCAACGTTCAACGGTTTCAAACTGCCGGATCTCTCGCAGTTTATCGGTTAAATATACGCCGCGACCAGGTCGCGCATTTGTTCAATTAATTTTTAAGATCAAGCATGGTGAAGGTGAGGAGCGAAGAACGCAACCAATCGCATCGGACAATGCTTGGGGATATGATCATGGATCTGCAAAGGCTAGAATACTCAAAGGCGGGAAAAAGGAGATTCGTAACGCGTGTAAAAGCTCAGAATTTATGCGACAATTCATTCTGTTTCCTGTGTTATTATCATCGCGGAAATATTCCGTCCGTTAGGTATCATCACCGTAGTAATCGCTGTAGGTCCCAAATTGATACTGTTCTTCGGACGGAATCGTCATTCCGAGTTAGATTATGTCAGGATCTAGATCGGCAATACGCACTGATGTGGATTGCGAAAAGTTCGGGTCATCTGCTTGACGTCGGAAAGAAAAGGTAGAGTACAAATATAACTGATTGTGAGCCCGTTATCGTTATACCATATTTCGTTATTATTATCCACTGACATTAGAACGGGAATGTTTGAAAATCAATCAATCCTGAAACTTGTTCATTTCACAATAGAACTGACACATAGAAGTATGTTATAATTTGGGGAAACCGTTGATAATTTGAAGATACTGTGACTTGTATATCTACCGTATATATTGCTGTGTATTTTTTATTTTATGTTTTTATTTTGGTCCCTCGTAATCCGGTCATTGCCCTGAAAAAAATCCACAGCAAAGCAACTCGATAAGAGGATCGATTATTTCTGTATGAATAGATATACATACTATATATTATATTATACCTATAAAAAAGTTGCCTATACGAAAAATGTAAATATAGAAGATAATCTCGCGGTATTTAGTTATTATAGAAAATTAATACCTATTTTATACTTCTGTGTATAAATCAATTACGATATCGACGGTAGGTATAAAATCGGCCCCGCGTGGTTACGCATAATAATTATATTTTGTTTCTGCAATAATCACGCTAAATTGTGGATACAATAATTTTTCATGTGCGAGTGTTGTATCCACAGTTAAATTTTCGGTGATTATTGTAGAAACGATAGAAAAATGCCGTGACGGCTTGTTAGGAAAGCTGCATCTACTACAGAATACTGCCACAGAATGATGTTTCATTATTTTTCAACAATCTTTTAATCCGGTTGAGAAAAAAAAAATCCGGAATATCATATCCTTATAAAAATTATAATAAGGACATTGTTACACGTGCTAGAATTTATATAATATATGTTATTAAAAGTATGTATAATAATGTTATTTACAGCGTTTTCTATTGTACTAACGAACGCTGTTTGTATAGATTTTAATTTGTACCTAATTATTGTTTTGTTTTTCTAAATAAAAATAGATAATATATATATACATATACACACGCATAGCTATAAGCCGCTACAAATTCTCATAGTAACACTATACACATAGATATGATATCACGTGTATGTGTATATTAATAATAAATTTTAATTATTATTTTTTTCTAAAATACACAGGTAATAGTTTCGTCTTTATTCGGTTCATCATCATGTAATACGATTTCATTCGACTGTAACATACTGTATTTTGGACGTATACAATTCGGAAGTAATGTTATTCTCGTACAGTATTCTTGATAATGAAAAAAAAAATTCAGATCCCTAACGAACGCATAACGACGAATATAATTCAATGATTAGGATGATTTAGCTGTTTCAGTTGTTTATTAGACTTTTTTATTTCACATCTTTTTATAGATCATTGAGGTGCTTAAGAAAAAAAAACGTATAGACGAACGATTATTACAACTATATTTTCGGGACCTTATAAATATGAGTATGAATATTATGTACAGAAGATTTCTTCATAAGCTTCCCCAAGCGAAAATACAGTTTGAATTATCCTTCGATACGAGAAATTTTTTTCATTTACTTTTATTTTTCTGCTTTTGAAAAAAAAGGTGTACAATATAGTTTATATGGCATTATAACTATACTGCATGTCTCATTCGAGTGAAAAAAATTAATAAATACAAACTCGTAGTTCAAAAGCTTCTCATACAGAGTCACCGATATGATACGAATTAACGTAAGGTCACTTTTGCTTCTTAATCGCTTTTCCGCTCAGCTCTTTAGGAAAAGCCGTTTTAATAGAAACGATATCGAGATGAGTAAAATTTGAAAAGAAGCTTGACGGTTGTTCAATAAACTTTTAAAATCGCGATAAGTGTAAATCTTGAGAACATATTTAAACGCAACCAAGAGCTTTGGAATATTATGAAACTTATTCCAACAAATACAAGTTTCTCAACGTTCATTTTTCATACTCTCCTATTTCACACTTTTATGCTTGATGATAACGAGCAAATTTTCAATTCCGAAGACACCAACCTTCAAATTAATTAGATATATAATTTGGTTTTCTTCTAAAATTTATTTTGAAGGATTTCGCGCGTCTGTTATCACGGAATTTGGAATTTTTATTGTTCCCAGACGTTTATCCCCGCGTCAAAATCCATCCTGGAATAATCTAACGGTCAAGACTATCATCTGAGGTATGAATTGAGATATGGCGTTTAGCTTGCCGAGACCTCTTGCTTGTTATTGAGTACAGCATTTTCTGGAATCATTGGAGTTTGTTCGATACAACGCCATAGGCCGTAGGTTTTTCCAACGGTAGTTTGCCAAAGCCTCAGCGTCCCATCCTCAGATCCGCTCGCGTATAATTCACCATCCGGAGAAAACCGAACGCAGTGAACAGGCCCAAAATGTCCCTTGAAAGATTCTGTAAACATAAAAAAATAAAAAACACCACATCGTGAGGAAAAATTTCGTCACTATAAACTATGAAGAATTTTTCTAAAAATCAGTTAAATGCACGAAGTTCAAGGGGAAATAAGGCACAGGATTGAAGCCTCTTAAGAATGGCCTTATATTATAAACGCCCAGGCATGCTGCATGCTGTGACCTCAGTTCTGTATTGTCATTCCGTTGTTGGGTGATGAGAGAATTACTAATTACGCTTTGCTGCTGCGAGAATGAATAATGAGTGTAGGTAAACAGAAAATGTACTTATACGCTTAGGGAAGAATTTTATGAAGTAAAGTAGGAACATTGATAAATGTTAAATACCGTACCGATTTCTGCTCCAGTGCTGTAATCGAATTTGTACATTTTCAGATCTTCTCCTCCGCATACAAATATGCTGCAGTCTGGATGTAAACTTGCGCTGTTCACTTGAGTAGGAACAATAAACTCTCGGATCTTGGTCAACCTGCAATCAACAAATCGAGTCAGGTGAGTAGGATACAAACTTTTCAATGCAGCAATATTTTTTCTGCTAATTCTGGAAGAAATGGCAGATGAAAAAAAAAAAAGAAAACGAGTAATGCCAATGCATTATTCTCCTTCCTCGTGTTGTAAACAAGTTGCCTGTGCCAATTGCAAGTAGTTCTCTTTACCAGGAGATGAAAATAAATGAACAAGAGCCCAACTTCCTTCTAGGCCATGGCTGTTCAAGCCAGGGACATTGCTGATCAGGAAGTAAAATGGTCTTCATTATTTGAAAGTAAAAACTGTCCACTCTGGCACGGAACCAGACCTTGTACATCCATAAATGGCTGGATATCTTTCATGGCAAATACCTCTGTTCCTGTTGCACTCGATACAGCGCAATGAAAGTTCATGTTAGGTATGTACCGTTACCTCGAATCTTTTCTGAGCCGATGAAATCTACAATATTCAACGGTTGCAAATCGGGATTTCTTGCGTTGTTGACTGCCTCAGAGATTATTTACTTTTTTTCATGCGACAATCGGCGATGCAGAATTATAATTGAACTTGGAATCCAAGTCGGGTGGAGAGGGGGTCAATACTCACTCTTTGCTATCCCAAAACGTGACGACGTTAGAATGAGTTGTCGTAATGATGTTGCCATCTCTGGAGACTTCCATCGAGCTGGGTGTAGCTGGAAAATCGAGTCTTTTCACTTCTTGTCCGCTGTTTCTGTCCCACAAACGCAGGCTTTTGTCATCGGCACAGGTAACCAAAGCGGTATCATTTTTGAAAAAAGTTACATGCCTTATGCCACTAGTGTGACCGGAAAATATCTGCAGGGTAATAAAATACGTAATTAGTAGTCAAGTTGTACTTTCCCAATTGTTTTTGGATTTTTATATTCCAAACAAATTTATACTCACTTGCGGCGTTGCTTCCGGCTTGTTTAGATCGTAGATCTTGACTAGCTTTTCATTGGAACCAGTACACAGGTAATTTGAGTCAGAACTGAAGTTGACAGACTTGACTATATGCTTGTGCTGAAAGGAGTGAATTTCTTCACCCTTTATCGCGTCCCACACCTTGGCATTGAAGTCCGCAGCGCCTGTAGCTGCTCTGGTGGCCTGTGGGTTCAAAGCGACACCCCACACTGCCCCTTTGTGCCCCTCAAACGTGCCGATCCAATCCCCAGTGTCGCCCTGCCGCAGCATCGGCTTTCCATCTGTAAATAATTATTCATATTTTGTTACCGCTGGCATATTCATATACTCATTTTTCTTCCCATTTTACAAATATTCGGCTAACTAGAATGTTTGTCAATGTGTACTACGATGATATATCCTAGATTTTAGCCATATAGTGGTAATTTCTTCTATACAAAATAGAGACGACGTTGAGAGAGGTGGGGGAGTGGGATTATTAGGCACGCATTTCTAAGGTTTAGTTCGGGGTCAGACACCGTAGATGTGAGGGATGATCCCGCATGCGACACGTCTGGCGACAATAGGTAGGTAGGAATCGGTACGCTCAGCTATGAGGCTGTAAAATTTTTCTATCGAACTTATTTCTAATTTATTGATTTTTTCTCATTGGCAACAAGAATGCGCCGACACGCTGATAAAGCTTATAGCATAAAGCGTGCAGCGTCCATGTGCACCTTGTACATGTGTCTCTGTACATGAGTGTAGCCTGGGCCTTGGGCATATCGTTTGAAACTAGGCCAAGGCGAACCAGAATGGAATGGACAGCCAAAGCGTGAAAGAGGGAAAAAAAAATAAAACATTGTTTGAAGAGGAGGAGAAGAGGAGGGGTAAGTAATTGAGGAAGAAGAGGAATTTTGCGAAAAACAGGCATAAATGACAGGTAAAACCTAAGAGTGTCTAACGAAAAGGCGAAATATGACGATGAAGAAATAATTCAATTCCAGATTGACGGGAGAAATGAGTGGATTCGGAAGCGCATAAGCGCGTAATCGAGGCGTTATTTATCCTTACCTTTGCACGCCGAAATTAGGTAGTAGCCGGACTCCGTAACATCGGAAAAGGCTAGATGAACGACGGGTCTCGTATGCCCGCTACAGGTTAACGGTGTCTGCCTCAAATTCGCCATCATTTATATTTCAACGTGTTGATATGAAACGCGCGCTGTCACCGTAAAGCGCGCACTAAATATCAACGGACAATGACGAGAGTTAAGTTTACTGGAAGTTTTTTTGTATTTTTCGGCGCCGATTCCTCGTTGTGGAGACGCAACGGCCTCTCGCACACGATGCTTCGCCGTCTTGACGCTCGTAGACGTTTACTATCTTGTCTCTTGTTCTTGAAGCCCGTAGTCGGTGGTAATAATCGAAACGATCTGACCGACTGACTGACGACTCGACTCGGCTCGACGCGATACGCAGCCAAGTTCAGACTTCAGGGACTTTGGCCAGGAAATCATGGCCGCCAGTCCTCCCTGCAACTGCGAAGTGCAACGACGACGCTTTCATGGACCGACCATGAAATTTCTATCCAAACTTGACGCCCCACACCGCAACTTTTATGTCTTTTATTTTTTAACCGGTAGTAAAACGCAGATCGCGACGCGCACACACAACGCGAAAGGACGCTGTCAGGTTAGCCTCTTTGTGCGACTCGGCTGTTTTCGAACGTGACATTTTTAAATAACGAATCTGCAATGATTATAATGCATCCCAAGGCGAACTTGTTCCGGAAATTTTCTGCTTCGGTTTATGGTACTCGTGTACACACGATCAGGTGTTGATTTAACGAGAAAAAGTTTACCAGATTAGAATTATGAAACTTCGAAGTTGGTCGCTATCCCTGGAAGCTAGCAACCATATATACATTAACGCGGACAGTAATACCAGTAGTCTGCCTGCAGGAGCCCCAATCCGCAAAAAAAAAAAAAAAAATTTAGAAAATGGACTTGTATACTTTCGGATTTTTTCTTCAAACAACTTTACAAGCATTTTATAGGCGATTATTCAGAATCCTTAAACGATTGTTTGTATTCATTTAGGAAGGTGTTACAGCACTTTGAAAATGACTAACGCAAGACTATTTTTAAAGAATTGAATGATAGCGTTGCAGTCGTTTGTTATATCCTAGAAAAATGTATGCCTAGTTCTTCAAGGCATTCAGTATGTGTAAGAATATTAAAAAAAAAGATTTGGAATTATCTTCTAAATATCTTTGGTATTTTTTCTCTAGAATGATGAATGACGTTGCAATTGTGCAAGAAGTATTACTTATAAGGTTGATCAGAGACGGTCTTTAAACGATTGCATGCAATATCAATCTTGCAGATGATTGTAAATAATGTTTTTGCGCATTTACAACCGTCCATAGTATGAATAATACGAAAATAACGAAAAAAATTAGGATCAGAAGGTAAATGAAAGAATTCACTCAACGGTAGATGTCCTCCTTAATTTTATTCAGTCCGATGTGTCTTTAAAAATAGAATGAAAAAGTTCTATTTCATTTATTACAGAGAAAATGTACGTACAGATGCAGTTCGCATTAAAGAGATTTCACTCAAGACATGAGAATATAAGCCTATCATTTTTCCGGTTCCCCTCGCCTCTAAAATTTCAAGGGTTGAAATGCGAGTCAGCGTGAAAACGGGTTTAATTTGAATGGCCGGAAAATTACGGTGACATTGATATCCCGCGGGCCAGTGAAGAATGTTCTTCATTTCGAAGGACTGTACGGGGAAACTTTATTTGCAATAAATTAGACGAGAAATGAACTAGGTTTCGGGGTTATTTGGGATATAAATTAAGCGAATGTACCGTATACTGCATACGCCGGAGAATCCAAAGAATTCATATGCGTCATTCTACATCTGCTATAATGACCTGTCGAATGGTTCTAGGGATTCTTATCACCGCCAGTAAAAATGATTTACACGCAATAGTCATTTTTTATGACTATTCATTTTTACGGGAGAAAAAATATTCCAAAAGTCTGCCTAATCGTCGAAGTAAAACACGAAGTAGAATAATAACGAAATCTAATTAGCGCCGCGAAACGTGGCATCCGATCGCGAATCAGGCATCGATGCGTAACTGAAAGCAAGCTATTTTAATTAAATCTCAATGTTCTGGATAAAGAGGATATATATTTGTATCAGCAGATTGCAGAAATATATGCAGAGGGGGGTGGCTGACTTCACGCCGATAGAAACTCTTTGCGAGGTTCTTCATATTAATTAAAACACACCGATACACGTGCAAATTTTATACATGAGTTTCGCGCTCGCTGATAACTTGGGTGAATCTGAGACCCAGCGTTAATTAACGGTCATAAAAAATATACTTCATGTATCGTAAATTGAAGAATCGTAAATCGTAAATCGATGAAAAATTATTCCCTCGCACACCTATTTTATTACAGAAATTATTTCCTTCCGATGCTACGGAGCGTTTTACTTTTTCACACCATATCGTCGAAGGAATAATATTTTCATACCTAAGTCCTTTTCCATTTTACGCGGGTCCATACCATCTTTTTTCGTTGTCTTTTTCTTCTTCTTCTTCTTCTTCTTCTTCTCGTTCTCGTTCTACTTTTTCAGGATGTTTAAAGAAAACGAGGTGAGAATCGGTGGAGAGTGAATAGAAAATGACAAAATGTTTGGAAGAAAAAGAAGAAAGAAAAAATAAAAGAAAAAAAAAAACGACAAGTGAGAGGTTTGCTTAAGACGCCGGGACCGCTGTGGCGACACTTTTTAAAAATTTAATTAATCCTCTTCCCGTAAAATTGTCGGCGACAAAAATATTGAACAGCGAAATTGAACTGCTGAGCAAACTCCGCAGTCGCGTGGGAATAAATGCGGTGCGAGAGGCTTTGTACCGCATAGAACAACATACGCACGGTGTATTGACTCGGTGAATATTTAATCGCAGCTTTCGTTATAAACGACACAGTTTACAAGTGCGTGACAGCGGGCTTATAGGAATATTTCGAGAACGCAATTTCAACAATCAAAGCGTAAAGCAGAAAACGGTACGGAATGAAACAAAAAAAAAAAAAACAGCAAAAGAAAAAAAAACCACCCAACACCGTCAACGCTGTGAAACAATCATTTTCGCCGAATGGTCGCTGATCCAATTTTCAGATTAAATCGTGAACGTTGTTCTGCAATTGCGGGTCGAAATGATTCTACCGTGAGTAATTGTTGAGTTCTGAGTAACGAAAGAGAACAAAAAAAAAAAAATTTCGTCCAGGCTTACGGTTATAAAACAAGAAAAGTATAACCTGGTCAGTCAGTTATTTTCACGCTGGGCTGAGCCGCGCGTGCAGCAGCGTGCAAAAATTTTATTTACCCCGCGTCTCCGCAAATTCCCTTCGCCCTGCTGTAATATACTGCAAAATTTATCGGTATTTTTTATTTTTTTTTATTTTCTTAGAAACGCTACACAGGCATCGCCGATATCTGTTGTATTTGAAGCTATGCGGCTCTGTGTCAGCAATTTGTAAATTGAAATTGCCAAAAGACGGTGAAAACAAAAAAAAAAATTGTAATTCCACTCATACTGCAATTAACTCTAAATCGACATGATCAGCCTTTGTCCTTGTTAATCAGCGTTGGATGGTATGAATTAGTTTAATCAGATGAAAATATTATCTCAACCGATATTGTTAAAAGGACGAAAATCATATTATAGAGAAACGGCATATCGACTACGATCTGTGAGAAAAAGTGAAAAAAAAAAGTTGTTGCCGCCTCTGGAGACGAGAACGTAAAGCAGGCAGCGTTACCGGGGGTTGAAAGCGCCTGCGCGGCGCAATTGTGTGGTCACGTGATCGAATTCGCACACAAACACACTGGACGAAACATGTATTGCAGAACCGAAAGATTCGAGCTCTCGTCTCCGCAGTCGGGCTTAGACTCGCGTCAGGGGAGCTTGTGAGCGGATCCCCTTCTAAGCGTGCACGATTATTTAAAAACGTAGTAAACAAATGAATAATATTAGCCATTCGACGTACAGGTTTACGAACGTAATTCGATAATGGATAAATTCGAGTGATTTGAAAACGGTATTATAAAGAAATCTGTGCAGTTTGACGTTGTACGGATAAATCTGTTGAAACTTACGGCGGGAAAAGTTGTTCGTTTGAAAACAAAAGAAACGAAAACCGAACAAGACGTAGTATCTTTTTATTTTTGTGTCCAATATTTATTTTCGTTTTTCGGCTCATATTTTGTGCAAATATGATTATGACCGTGAAGTTTTTACTGATGGTTGTTGGGCTGGCAGGAAACCGTTGCTATGGAGGTGAGTTGGAGAAATATTTTTTAATAAAATAACAGCGTATGTACGTACATTTACCGACGGAGCAATTGTAGCTTGAATTTTGTGTTCTTTCAACACGCGTGTTGTAACGCCTGCCAGGTGGCAACACGCAGAGACTTATTCTGCACGCGTGTAATAATAACACAAGCCTGCGAAATATAACTTTTAATTTACCCTTAAAATAATAATGCTTTTTTTTAGGTATCAGATATGTTGAATTAAAATATGACGCTAGTTTTTATTACAGCACATCGAAATTCATTTTTATCCAAGATATACATATTTACGCAGATTTTTGAACAATTTTTATGAAAAAACAAAAAATATAACGAATATAAAAGTGAATGCGTAGTTATCAAATGAAGAGCGTTAGTTTTAAAGAAGACTTAAGAGTCTAGATAAGTCAAAAAAGACTTATGATATATTTTTCTACCACATTCAAAACTCCTGTTCAATATTTTTCTCTTGTACTCACGTACTCTAAATATGATTAAAATCACCATAAACAACAACTAGCGAGGGTACATGAATATTCAAATATTATCGCTAACATTAACACATATAATTACCACAGAAATTGGAAGTCAACTCGAGTATTACTAAGAAAAGAGTAAAAAAATTCTACGAACATTTATGTAATAGAATTTTAACAAATTATTTTTCATCGTTTCGTACCTAATACCAAACCAAATTATTAATCAGTTTTGTCAGGGGAAAACCATCACAGGCCTGTGTTATCTTTGTAATCGGTTTTTCTAAAGACGCTTGAAAATTCACCGGCGCATTGCCAAATTTATTATCACAACCATCGTACAGAATTTATGCAGCCGCATTTGTTATATATATATATATATATATATATGTATATGTATATATATATATATATATATATATATATATATATATATATATATATATATATATATATATATATATATATATATATATATATATACTAGCAGCCCATCCCGGCTTCGCACGGGCATATAATAATATTAAGTAATAATATAAATGTTATTTTTCTAGAAACTCACTGTAAACATTGTGTATTTTCTTTTATTATATTATTATATGCCCGTGCGAAGCCGGGATGGGTTGCTAGTTATGCTGTTAAAATGTAGCTTATATGACACGTTCGTAGATTTACCATAGCAGCGCCATCTATTGATTACTTACTCAACCCAGTCGAAAGGTATCGACATCTGTTAGAATCATTCGGAGTTAACAGATAATTGTGACTGTCAAATAATAACAGACAAATAATTAGCAATATATTATAATTGCGACTATAATTTGAGATTTAAACTATCCTATCTCTCAAGTTGGATCGAACTGCACATGGTGTGCGTATTTTATTATAATCGGTTAAGTGGTTTAGGAGTCCATTGAGGACAAACATCGTGACACGAGATTTATATATATTAAGATATATATATATATATATATATATCACAGCTTTATATTGCTTACTGTATATCAGGATCGTGGAAAATTAACTTTCAGTTTTACAAGCGACCGCACATGAATTTTCAACAGCACCATGCGCTATAATCAACACGAAAAACTGCGGCTTCTTCTGCAGCGTTCATTCTCGCGGAGCAAAGCCGTTTGTCTCACCCTATTATGCGTCCTCTTTCTTTATTCATACCGTATACATGTATTACGCAATGAATAATTTAATGCTGCTTTATTTTTCTCTTTTTATGATACCAACATCCTTCCTCTCTACACTTGTAAAATATTTTGCAATCGTTATCGCGTGTTTCCTATTGGTGAATTTGTAATTTATGGGGTAGTCCAAATGAACGTGAACAAGGTTTAACGCCGATTCATTTCCCACTTCTAATCTACCAAACATACATTTTCTAATTTTTTCAGAAAATTTCCACCTGCCGTTCAGGAGTTGGTATTTTAAATCTCATCAATCTCAAAAAATGTTGAACTTTTTGCGAATTTTCTTTGACTAAAAAAAAATTAACTTTTTCACATTTGACGCAAAATGGCTCCGGCTGTCATTTGGGAGCTACGCTTCTTTTTGCATATCTATATGTGCATGTTATCTTATTGTAACATTTGGCTGCAACTTTTTTTCAATCCATTTTTCATCCGATAACGCGCACATTGATGTGCAAAAAGAACCGTAGCTCCCAAACGGGGGCCGGGCCTTTTTTACGTCAAATGTAAAAAAGGTTGTTTTTTTTGTAAGTCAAAGAAAATTCAAAAAATGTTTAAAATTTTTTGGAGAACGCGATTTTTGAGACAACCTATTTTTTGCGTTTTTCGTTGAGTACAATGACTTACGATTTACAGAAAATTCTGAAAAAATTATTTACTCCTAAACGACAGTTGAAAAAAATCTGAAAAAATTAGAAAACTTATATTTGGTGGAGTAGAAGTAGGAAATTAATCGGTGACCAATTCGGTGGGGGTCGGGGTCAAACCATGTTAACGTTCGTTTGGATCACCCCATATATATATATATATATATATGTAAATGTCGAAAAATTTGCAAGTTATAGAATTTTTACTCAGAAAATTCCTCTCTTCGGTTACATAGGATTCTTTTACCTTTATACCTTTATAGAAAACTCTTTCCGCCTAGAGATAATACTCTACGTATCTGGTATACCCGCACATATATATATATATATAGGTATATATGATATAATATCTATGTATACCGATGCCTGCGTATTATAGTTGGAAACAATCTCCAGTCTAGAGGAGTATAGAATAATGACGGTAATGGAGAAGGGTAGAAATTCGTATACCTATCTATCAGTATGTATGTGTATGGATTGTATATATGTTTACCTTATATCCCGCGGCAGATTGAGCCCGAACGACGAAGGGGCTGAACTGTGGGAATTGCGAGAGTTCTCGCAGGATTTAAAAGATGAAATAAAAAGATCCATATTGTTATTGCATTTCGCTCTGTCTATAATATACGAAAAAATTTCTAGACTTTTGTATAATTATACTTATCTTTCGAAAAAGAGGAAAATGATAAAGTTCGTATCGTTTTTTTTTTTTTTTTTTGCAGATACTCTTTACCCGAATAATACCGATACACATGTGACATTAATTACGTACCCGCGAGACTTGCGGTATTTCAAAGGTTTGTAACCAATGACGAATAAGTGAGAGAGGTTCATTTCGTAAAAAAAAAATTCGAAGGGACGGATTATCCTGCATGTACGAGCCTCTCGCCATCATTTAACTCGTCATACGTCATGTTCAAACTCAGCCAGGGTCAATTTCTTTTTTTATTCACCGTTTTTTCTCATTCCCATCATTCCTCGCTGGCATAGCCGGGACGATGTAATTTCGTAGATTTACGCCCGAATGAGATCAATCATTTACGCTGGAATATGAGGAAAGTTTCCACGATACTTCAACGACCTATTGTATATTATGTATAAATTTAAACGAAGAATAATGATACGTGCGTAATGGCGATATCGTGTGGTTTAAATTAAAATTGGAAAAAAGTTTCTTCGAACTTTCGCATTAATAATAATAATAGCAATATTTTAATCGCCTCAGTATATAATTTACCGTGTATAACAATTGTTAGGGAAGAAAATTCGTTGTTGTGCAGGTGAGAACAATACTTTCGAAATCATTTCATTTTTTCCCACTCCTCTATATCTCTATTATGCTCGGGCAATTGTTTTTTTTTTTTTTAGATATTTCTTTCCTTCTTTCGTTTTTCTCGGTAGGTATGTACCTACTTCTATCAGTCACGAGTGTCGGAAAAGAAGTGACGTGACGTGATTCCGTTCAGCGACGTTAAATGCGAGCGCATAGTCGCGTGATGGTTGTGCCGGTTGCAACGCGTGAAGGCAATCGCAAAATGGAATTGGCACATCGGGAGGGCGGCGATGACTGTGTGGAACATACGTCTGTGCAGACTTATCAAATGAATGTCTCTCACCCCCCGATTACGTCCATTCAATTAAAACGGTTTCCGATATTCGCTGTGCCGCGCTGATGTTCGATTGTCCGCTAATTTTCCATCTCCATTCGCTTAACGCCATCGCACCGCGATGAAACTCGCTCAACGCCTGAAAGGGACTCTAAACGCTTGCACAGATCATTTACAAACAATCGAGTTTACGCCGCGTGAGCTAAAGATCGAATTCGAATTTGAATTTCGAATGTAGAGATCCACCGCGATGTCGTCGAACGCCTCGCTTTTACCGCGACATATAGAGACTCGTTTTAAATCTCCTCCATCCCTCATTCGCGATAAACACACCCTCGAACATCCAAACTCTTCTACATAGCTCTCGGTTCTCTTTGTCTCCGTTGCGAGTGAGGAGTTACCGTCTGAGTGGTTCGTGCTCGCGAGCTGCAGACTCGTGTCTATACCTATACCCATACTAACGCAGCGATATTAAAACGTGAAATATATCGAAGGGAGCGAAGCCCGCGTTCGAATCGTGGAACCCCTGCGAAATCCTCGAGAGTATCGTCGAAATTGCGCCCGCAATTTTCATCAGCTGGGCTTTTCGTGGCTGAAAAATTATCATGATAATAATAACGATGACGACGATCATGATAATGATGACGGTGATGCTGATGATGATAATTATTTGAGTAGAAAATCTAACGACCCTCGGACACCCTCCGCAGAGGAGAAATAGAATCCTCGATGAAGTGAAATTCCGTGCTGAAAGCGCGCTGCCACCGACGGATCAGTCAATTTTCTGATTTCCAATTTGCGCAGCCGTCGACGTCACGTCGCGTCGCGTCACTGCCCCCGAAACGCCTAACGATAAGTGAAAAGTTCAACTTTTTCTCCGTTAAACGGTCCTTGGGCAGTTTTAAATGTTAAAAGGTGCCCAGCGCGCCTCTTTCCGCCCCTCTTTCGAGCACTCAAGAAATCAGGTCGCGTTAAAGTCACTCTTAAAGTTCACCGCGCCGATCCGATGGAAGTACTTCGAGAAGCCATTCAGATTCACGCGGTGCAGAACAAAGAGGACGCGAAAGGACTTGTGTTCTTCTTCTTCTCCCCGTTTCTCAATCGGCTGAATTTATCTCCGAACTCCTGAAGTACCGCAACACGACTCGCGAGAGTGAGAACCGGTTGCGGGCCTGTCTTATGTAACTTTTATTCCTTGACGCGCTATTTTACCTCTCACCGCCCCGTGAAAATTCATTTCCCCTCCTACGGTGTATGCAGCTCTACCAATGAGGCCGTTGGTATGTATAAAGCGGCGATAAAGACCTGAGCAATGCCCGCCCGCCACCCACCTCGTTAGTTCCCGTTTAAAATTTTTCCACTCCATTGCCTCCACCCCCTCAAACTCTCAAATAGTTTTCCTTCGTTATATACAAATTCCGCGCACCTGGCTTCACTCTTTTTTCCACCCTCTTTTCACTCTCGTCACCCTGTTACAACACCCTGCACCATTATATATAGCAAAAATTACTATGCGGTTGTATTAATGATCGACAGTCGATTAAAAATTCTAACGAAATGTGTTGAAATAAAAAAAAAATTAAAATTATTGAAGCAAGAATTTAATTAGTACAGTAAATTGTGTTTGAATAATTTTAAATCTTTAACTCGTGGCATAAAAGTCCGAAATCGTAATTTATTGCACTAACGGGAGTTTTCTGTGAAACTTGTCACTCAACGCCAGCGGATAGGCAACCCAAGCTACATTTTTATTACATAGCAATACAAAACGCGCAGCTTCGGTTGCCTATCTGTTGGCGTTTAACGACCAGTTTCACAGAAGACCTGGAGTACAAATGTTGAAGAGAAAATCGCGTCACTCGGTGTACCGTGATCCGTTGTAACCGGTACCGCGGAATGTACATAGACGATAAGGTACGTGTCAAAATTTTGACACGTGACGGTAAGGGCGAGAAATCCTCGAAGAGCTCGAGGCGAAGGCGTAGTTTGATGTTTCGAGGATGGGAAGGAGGAGGAGGAGTAGGGTCAAATTTGGAGCACGGAGTTGATAAGTTTCCCCGAAACTGTATTGTGCCAAGTAGAAGAGACGTGTGTGCGGGTGTTCAAGAGGATGAGACGAGATTGAATTACACATTGAAAATTATAACGCGATTAACATTAAAGGCGCGCAAGGCTGCCTGCAAGTGGCGGGGTAAATCAGGGGAGACTGGTGGATGTTCGGTGATACAGGGATGAGTCCGACTCGAATCTCGTTTAATCCAGGATTATGGTTATGAGCCGATCATCTCGAGAGCGGCTGCTCCTCCTTAATTCCAAATCCCCGCGAGGACTTTATTGTGTAAGGTTCGCATACACGCCCGTGCACACAATAAGCTTCGTCCGGGAATCTCGACTCACCAGGAAAGCCGAAATATCATATATACCCGGGCTTTTCGGCTCACGGAATCAAAACGCAAAACCCCCGAGCAGCCTCCCGCTCCCATGGGAATCCCCCGAAACTCAACAGGGATAAATCGAATCGCTTTAACAACCTCGCCGCACTCATGTGTGGATTACGTCGCCGTGTTCGGACCCAGTTTGTGCATCAAGTGTGCTGATTAAAATCGCTTTGCTGTTTTTTAAAACCCCTCTCGCTACGGGAATCGACCGATTTTCATACTCAAGGACAGCGCGACTCTTGTTGGAATCTGAAACGTCGATTCTAACACTCTGGAAATCAAAATCAACACAAAAATATAAGCCCGGTGAAAACTCAGCCATTTTTATTTCTGGGTAATTTCCAAAGTGAAAATTTCGGGCCTCGGATAGGCTGCAGCACAGACCCATCATCATCTCGTAACGTCACAGAGTTTCCTGTAAAGACAAATTACTGTCGGAAAATGACCCTTTTGTCATTTCCATTTGTCAAAGTTAAGGAGGGGGGGTTTCAGCTGGGACGGTCTAAAATCATAACTGTTATTGGGATTTTTTTTAAAAGTAAATTAAAACACTTGGAGCAATTTGAGTTTGAGGGCTTTATTATTTATAGTTTCAAAAACATTTTGGAATTTTTTCATTGAAATTAATAACAAAATGGCGGCATGGCGCATATAAGTAGCAAACGAATCCGAACTCGAGGGATTTTTTGGTGGCCCATCTCCTGACATCACTGTCCAACTTGTAACAGATGGGAAAAGTTCTTTCAGTTAAAAATACTTTTTCGGGTTCGACCTCGTAGCCTAGATGTAAAAAAAATGTAAAATATATACGATTATGAATAAAAAATTTCATTTTTATATAAAAATTTAGGGATTGAAATTGGAAAATTTATCCACAGGCTCGGATCGATAAACAAGGTTTAAAGATTGTGTCAAAATTTCAAGTCGTTCTTGAAACTATAAATAATAAATCCCTCAAGCTCAAATTGCTTCAACTCTTTTCAATTTCTTGTAAAAAAACAACTTCTAAAAATAGGTATGATTTTAGACCGTCCAAGCTGTATCTCTCCCCTTAACTCCGCCTGTTTCGGAATAATCCGGACCGATGCATCAGAACCGTAAATTAATTCGATTACATACTTTTCCCTTGCGAAGGCTCGCCATTTTCTCGTCTGAAAACAGAATGTGTGTGAGGTCTATACCGTGACTGAGCGGGAAAGTTTGAACTGGATTAAGCGAACAAGGTTCCGGAACTTAGTTTGTTAACTCCTATACACAGTAGGTAACAAACGAAGAAACCCGAAAGGTCGGGCCCTCAAGTTTTCTCTGACAAACTTACGCACCGCGTGCGCGCAAAATTACTCTGTATGTGTATTACATATACCAGAAGACAGAAAGGATATCGTACCTACCCTGTGACGGTTATGGATCCGTGACGTCAATCATTCCGCGGGGCGGAAAATATGTCGGTAGTGCCTCGATAGCGTTATTTCGAATGATCGCAAATACCTAAGCCAGCTGAGCGAGGATGGATATTCATTCCACGAGAGTGAACGCGTTGCTGCTGCAGGATTCGAGATAAGGGCGAGTGTTTCCCGATCGTAATTCCTCTTCCTGCGGCCTGATTTTGTCGCTGAGATTCTTTCCTCTATCCTTTGACTTGCTCCACGACGAAAACATTTTTCATCTTGCATCTACGCAGGTATATTTTATTCTGTGCACACACCTCCTTCAGCGAATTTACAGATATTACACGTATATCTAGGAAGGTATTCCAGGTCGATATCTTCGATTTCATTTCTGTTGCGATATCTTACAGTAGACTAAAAACTTGAACGCTTTAAGGGGGTGGAAACCACCCTCCAAAGTAAGGTATGTCGAGGGACGATTTGGCAGTTTTACCCACGAGAACATAATATTTAAAAAAAAATCCAATTGGAAAAGTTTTTTCGTAACGAGAAATGAAAAATGTAATTTTCTCAATCACAAAAAAAAACAAAAAAAAAACTGCCAAGCCGCCCCTTGAAATGCCTTACTTTGAAGGATGTTTTCACCACCTTAAAGTGTTTAATGGGATATAAAAAAAAAATACATGTCCCTTAGTTTTAAGTCTATTATAACATGTTACAAAAGAAATCAAATCGCAGACATCGTCCTGGGATAACTTCCTTGTCAGTCCGAGACTTTTCTTACCTCACGGTTTCTTCCCAAAAGCTTTCTTCTATCCCCGGTACTCCATTCTCGAGTACCCTGCTGTACAACCGTCTTATAATTATTCACCTGTCCACGAAATTAGGCAGTAAACGTTAATCAATAGTAATTACACTAACGATCGGTCCGCGGCACACGGTTTATATTATATAACATGATATACGGAATCCTGGAGCACTGCAGGAAAGTGGTGATTACGGTACGCGGTTGACGTAAATATTGAGTCCTCGTCGCGAGAGACGTGCACCTGGTGCATTTTCAGAAAGGAGCTTAATTAAATCCCCCGGGAGACGCTTTTCGTTCCTTGTTTATATGTATACCTTGACGAACTTTCAGCCGTTTATCCATTTCTATTCTCATCACTAAAACTCCGCGAAAAATCTCGAATTATGGTACGTTCAGCCATTTGTTTCGTGTGACGAAGAATAAAAAAAAAAAAAAATAGATAAAAAAAATCTGCCAACCTAGACAACCGGCCATTCGGCAGACGCCTGACGTTCGTTTTAAGATTGACCCAGGCGAATAAATGGCGCCCTGGTTTAAGGGTAATTTAATGGGCGAGAAGGCCGCCGCGGCAGCTCCGTTGTTGAAGTAATTTATCTTTCGACGACCCCCGGCGGTGCTCGCACCTTCTATGTTTTCTTCCAGCCTGTAGCTTTTACTCGTTCCCGTGGTCCAATAGACCGGCGAACGGCGCGAAGAGAGGCGATTCTTAAAATATCAAACCAATCCATTAGACCCTCCTGCAAGTGCTGTCCAGCCACTCTAAAAAACCGTCAAGTCAAAACGAGGGAAAGAACTCGCCTACTCTCAAAACACAACATTTTTTCAAAAATTTCACAAATCCTTGCCCCATGTTCTCCAATTTCGTCGACAATTGCGGTGATTTTTTACGCGAAACTGGTTACGCGATTCTGATAATTTTTTTTTGTTTTTAGTATTATGTTCTTACCGAACCAAAAAGAGTCTCGTAAATTTTCAACAGATTTTCTCTAGCCACTGGTGAAATTTATATATCCAAAATCGCAAAAACCAATTACGAGAACGTCGTTTTTGAAAATCTGAAAAAATTCACACCGATTCTACGTTTCAAAATTAGATTTTTGAGCACCACACGGTAAAGGGGATTTCAATATTTACTCTTTTTTTTTTTCTTGCAAGTTCTTATAGCTTTTCCACGTCGGAATTGTTTTTTTTCTTTTCATTTCTTTTTTTTCTTTTATATCCCTGGATCTAAATGAATTGCAGAATCAAATTATTTTCATTATTCCGTGATCTATTTAGATCGGGGAATGTAAGAGGAATGACAAAAAAAAAAAAAACTTCAATTCCGTTATGAATAAACTAAAATCTTACGAAGAAGAAAGAATAGCAAATATTGAGATCCTATTATCGATGGTGGTGCATAAAAATCACATTTCAAATCAAACAATCTGTGTGAATGTTACAGATTTTTAAAAACGGCGTTTTTGGAATTTGATTTCGATTCTTTTCAAATTTTACCGGTGGCTAAAAAGTCTGAAAAATATTCCGAGCCCTTTTTGGGTCGCTATCAACATCATACTAAAAAATGTACATGGGCTGCTCATTTGACGCGGAATGCCCCATACCTGCCTTCATCCCTGGGGTCAGGTGCACACCGAAAGGTGAAGTGTCTGCGCAAGTTCCGCGTAAGATTTTTGGATCTTCAGTAAAAGCCTGGTGCGGTGCCAGGTGCTGAAATGAAAATTGTTTCCGTAACGTTACGCGCACTACGTCGTCCTCTGCTCTATTCCCAGTTTTACTTCTCCCAGATTTTTACATCCAGCCTCGAGTGCACGCCAATAATAATCCATCCGTCCATCGACCCTACACTTCGGGGATTTCGTTTTATGCAGGGTACATAGTAAAAGGGAGCAAAGCGTTAGTGCGATCAGAAAAAAATGCGGATTTATATTATAAGGAAACTCCTATCACCCAGCGAAAGTCTGCTATTCATGTTTTTCTGACGCGTGTATCGAAGTGCCGGAAATCATTCGGGAGGCTGATGTAATAATAAATACTAGGATGCTGATTTTTATTTACATATAAAATACAGAGGAAAAACGTTGTTAATTCTCGCGTAATATATATATAGTGTGCGTATAATAATTTATGCCGGGATGTACATGGATTTGGAGTATAGTTTCTTCACAGGCACCTTATAGGATATCGATTTATATGGTAAAATGTACGGAATATCAAAGATTCCATTTAGCGTCACCCCGAATTCGAAGCGAGGGTGTCACCACGGCATCATTGCAGCCTTGGATACCCGCTCTTGTCTTTTTTTCAGTATTTTTTTTTTTTTTTTCATTCTCATCAGTTTTATCCGAGAAAAAACGAGCTCCTCGTACATATACAAGTACTGTACAGGTTTCGTGTAGCGATATTGCCTGAAGAGCGTATATATTCGGCCTCGTAATTAAATTCTCAAATCGATTTTGCCGGCGGTCCTTGCCATGTAACACAAGGGATATAAGAATAAGTAGAATAAGAAGAATAAAAAGAAAGGGGGAAGAAGCCATTATCGGAAAATTCAATGGATCTGAATTAATCTAATTAGTTTTTTCCCCTGCTCCCGTTATCCGAAAATTATTTCATACGTCATGAAATGAATTTATCAGTGTGCGTAGAGGACGATGTACGCATAATTCGTACCCTCTGTAACCACGTTTATCCGAAAATCCCGAATCTGCATCAGGAGCGGAGATCATAACAGAAACGCAACCCTCGCCCTGCAGGTTAAGCAGATAAGCCTCTTCCTTGAACCGTGGTAATTTCCTTCCGCGATCCTCCGATTGTTATGTCGCCGCGTGCTAATGCGTTAACGTCTTATTGTTAATCCCCTCGGTCCATTATGTCGAGAAGATGATTGTGGCGAAGTAGGGAATTACGGATAATTCTGGGCCTGCATTAATTAATTATACGCGTCACGATCGTAAATCGCAAAGATTACAACTCGCCATGGTCGGTCCTGCACGTTTCACCTCTGACCTGTAACTTCAACGCGAGCGACCCTCGCATAACTGTTCGGTTTTAAACACGTAACGACAACAATGTACGCAGTATACGTGCAGAGTCGAGGGGTGAGAATTGCCAAACGATTTCGGACACGCTAAACGTTCCGCATCCCCAGCTACTGACGGATATAGATACCCTGAGCAATCCATCATGGGCTGGTGGAATGAAACGAATCGAAAGTACATAGCTGCCCAGCTGAAACCCTTCCGCCTTTCCATTGCTCTGACAAAAACGGGAATCGTTCCTCTTTACCGTGACGTTTACGTTACTGCAGCTTATACGTAACAGCGGGAAGAAATGTTTTCGCTTAACCTCAAAGCGAGCTGTACAAAGACCCGCCGTTACCCGAAAGTATTTCATTAACAGCTTCTCTCTCTATCTCTCTCTCTTTCTCTTTCTCTCTCGCTATCTCTCTCTCTCTCTCTCTCTTTGCCCTTCCGTTGTCACGTTTAGGTTTACCGACGCCTCGGCGTTTTGCCGAAGGTAAACATTTTTTCAATCCTCTAACGGAAGAGAATTGTTTCTTTAAAGCAAGCATTATGTCGCGAAAACTACAGATTACTGCAGTACCTACAAGATCTAAGTATTTAATATTCTCTCGAATACGTATATGTACCATAAATTGTGGGGATTTGGAAGGGTGCGCAGTAGCGGGCAGATTACTGTTTTATTATGACCAATAAACACTTTTTAAACAACCTATTATTGGGCAACAATCGCATGTTATGTCTTGTGAAGAGAATCACTGCCTCACCAAAGTCAAATTGAACCGACCGTTTTTTTTTACTGATGGATCGGTATATAAGGGGAATCTAATGAATCGTTCTTAAAGTTTGTTCAAGTGTTTCTTTTACGCTGAAGAGTGAATTATATTCCATCGAGTTCACAGAGCAAAGGCGTCACGGTTTTTAATCAAGCTGTTTCAAACGCCTTAATTTCACCGTAGACGCGGCTTTTAGTGCGGCCATCCGGTATTAGGTTTACTCAGGCTTTGGGAATTGCGTTAAACCGTGCTCAAAGCCGTAGCCAGCTCATTCTGTATACGGAATTCGATCGGCCCTTGTAAGCCGCAGTTGTGATTGGTTAATATCCTTTCATCTCGGTTGATGGCCAATCCTGAACCGACCGCCGCGTTCATTTGTTTTGCGGTTCCCAACTGCGCTATCCAATATCTCCGGGCAGATCGATATATTTGTTGCTCGAGGGCAGCAGCGTCCTTCGAATTCGTTCGTTCTATCGCATCGGCTGATTCGCCAGCTGCGTGTATAGTCGATACACTTGAAGAAATTTGTCGGAAGAACGAACGAACGAACGAACGAACGAACGAACGAACGAATGGCCCCGGGTTTGATTAAACCAAGAGCAAGAGAACATTATTGAATTTCTTCGGAAAAGGGGATTTCCAGGATATTATATTGACCGAGAGGATTATCATTTGCATTTATAGTATATTATATACCATACATATCCGTCGCGTGTAACTCTGCAGTTTTAGATACTTTCCAGTATACTGATGCAACTTTTGCACGTCATAATAAAATATCGTCCGCAATACGGATTCGCTTATCAATTACATTGTTTATAGACACGAAGGTGTAATTGAGTACACCTGCAAATTATCTTCGAGACAATATTACCTTTGCACGATAATATCACGATACGAATAGACAAAACTGAAGGAAAAAAATTATCCGATTGGGATAGAAATATATAATGATAATTAACGAACGAGGTAACACATACAAATTTATATCCTACAATCTGAATTGTGCGTACAAGGATATTAGGAATTCTTACTTTTTTATGTTTTTATTATTAATATTTAGGACCTCAAACTTGTAAAATAAGTTCGTTTGAAAATTGCAGACGCTAATTGGTGCATATTTTCTCTGAAACCACACTATTAGTTGACTACTGTTTCGATTTCACCAGCTATTATTTAGAGATTTCGGCATTATCTATTAAGATTTCCTCAGAGATCTTCAGATTTTTTTGGGCTTCCGGCGAAAACGACATATAGCAAATATTCTTTAAAAGAATAAAGAATTTTCTTGAGGGTTGGCAAAACTGCTTGCACCGGTTAACATCGTCCATAGAAGTTTAGTCATTTAGAGAGGACCTCTCATACACGTGTGTGTCTAACTTGTTCTTCTCGGATCTTAGTCTAACTATCTTGGATATTCAGGTTACGAAACGAGGGAAGAAAAAAAAGCGTCACGCATCGATCGTTTAAATTGTTGCATATAGCTATTTGTGAAAATGGGTGGGTTGTTGGTTCCTATTAATTGCCATATTTTCGGCACACGTCCTGTAGGTAACCCTTATTCAAAAGGGTCGACGGATCAAACTCGTTGCGTACACGGTATAATAGATGCGACCTACGTGATTTCGGTAACCTTCGAATAACGAGTTGCATAAATTTTCACCCGAGCTTTCGACGTCCCTGTAATTTCTGTAATTAAACGTCTTTTACGTGCGCGGGGACTCAGCTGCTGGTGACAGGAGAGTCCCTAATCCCCTTGTTTCAGTATTTCATTTCTCAACTTCACCTACAGTCTGCTGCCTGTCCCATAAAGTCTTTGGAAAAACGATTACGCAGATTAATTATAATCCGATCGAATCTTGTATACATACTTATAATGTTTCGCTTCCTTTTTCATCATGAAAATAACCCTTGTATTTATCAATCATTCATCCTCAATCAGTGAAGATTGATTTTTTCGTCCATGAAGTGCAAATATATATTACACATACCTATAAACCGTGACATATATCAAAAAGTGAGATGAGCAAAGCCCAGGTAAATATGTATTCAAAATTGCAAAATATGTACACTTGGGAACAATGAATCTGAGACGGCTAATTTTTTACACTAGACAGTTATGTTGGCAATACAGAGAAATCTACAGCGCCATAGTGGGCCGACCGCGAAACAAACTCAATCTCAATAAACGTAACATAAACCATGACCGTCGAATCTAACTTTGAAATAGTTGTTAGATTGACACGTCTGCCAACATAACTGTCTAGTGTGAAAAATTAGTTGTCTCAGATTCATTGTCTCCAAGTGTACATATAATGCAGACTTGTGGAAAAAATATAGAGTAAAAAATCACAACTATTGTCGAATGATTTATGTCAAAATAAAGTGTGTTTTACTCGAAAATAGTGATTATTTTTACTCCATATTTTTTCAATATTTTAGTTTTTTAAGTATGTATAATTATAAGGACATACATTTTGAATACATATTCATCCGGGCTCTAGAGATAAGACGATAAAAATAAATATGTATCAAGAATGAATCGAATATTAACGAATTGAGTTGTCAAGAAATTCTGAAAATTGTAATCACTGATTTCGAATCAATCGATGGAGGAGTGGTGGACAATTGCTAAACGATGATAATGAAAAGGCATATAACTTTAAGGAAGGGCAGAAAGCATTGAGAATGAGAGGGGGTGCTACAAGTGTTGCAGTAATTAGAACGGGAGTTAAGTGCCTTCTCGGGGCACTTACTTCTCCTTCCTTAAACAATCCAGACCACCGCAAGTTCGAAACTCCAAAGCCTCCCCTCATTCCTCCAAATAAATAACGATTCCTTATTCCTTAAGACGGTTTCGTGGCAAAAGCAACTACGGCTTGTTTCTAACCGCAGGGTGTAACCTCTGGGGGATTTGACCGGTAATAACATTATAATACGAGGAATAAATAACACTCGGGAAATACGCCGGAGGAATTAAGGCAGAGCGCTGGAAATATGATTATTATATAATGCGGGCGAGGATTATTTAGCAATGAATTTTAATACCGCCATGACTCGACTAGCGGCTCGATTGACTCGCTTCAAGGGGTTCATTGATTTATCGCCCAGTTTCGGAAGGATTGCTTAAACTGACAACGAGCAATTCATTGTTGCACTTTTCACAGTATTCGATTCACAGAGGTTGATGTGAAATGGAAAACAACTGGAACCGCCGACGCGTTCAACAGGTTATTTCATTGTCGTTGCCATTTTATTTACCTTATTTTTTTATTACGTCGCTTCCGATAAAATATAACTAGCTTTTTACATCTTCTTCTTTTTTTTCACCGGTAATTGTTGATGACTGAAAGCGTTAATACTGTAACTCAACAAACGATACGCAATGATCAGAGACAAAGTTGACGCTATCAGAGATACGGCGGTGACGACAAAAATGATGTCCATATCCTGACGCTGGTACCACGGCTCGTCGGCGGTGCTGGAGTGCAGATGAGAGGCGCCTCTGTGACGAATCACGTGTTCGGTCCACCAAACTGCGTTTTCCAATAAATCGTGCGGCCTGTCGTTCAACAGTTCGCGCAAGTTGAGCATCTTTTGCTTGTAGCTAAAAATTGTCCGACACATGTTTATGAAATTCATGCTTCACTCACGTGTGTCACGTATCGGATTCCTTGGCTCAAAATTGTACTTCACCTGCCGTCCGTCGCAACGGATTGTATTGCTTCAATCAAATCGTCCCTCTTTACGTCAGTGATTTCCAACTTCTTTCCGGCACCAAGAGACACCATTTTGTTAACATTCATGTCCTGATCGGCCATCACCGGGAAACCGATCACAGGGACGCCGTGAGAAATCGCTTCCTCCGTGCTCTGAAGTCCACCTTGGTACAAGAAGGCTTTCAGGTTTGGGTGAGCTGAAAAGATGCGTAAGGTGACGTTCATTTGATCCGCATAATTCGTTTAAAAAGTGTTTTGCGTATTCAGGTACCTAGAATCGCCTGCTGCGGGGCCCACTTGATTATTATTACGTTGTCCGGTTTGCCGGGTAGAAATTCGTCCTCAAACTTCCAAATTACCGTGTAGGGAAGTTTGGAAAATGCGGCAATAAACTCGGACCGTGATTTCTTGTCCAGCATGGTGCTTTTCACGTTAGATCCAAGGCTCATGTATATAAATCCTTGTTTGGATTCGTCGAGGGTCTTCTGAAGATCCTTTGTAAGAGAAGAATTATGTAATGAGTCGCGAGCATTACGAGGTGAGAAATCCATAGTACCTATAATACCTTCGAGATAGGCTCGCTCTTCTTCGAGACGTGAAAGTTACCGATTTCAACCACAGTGGGTACATTTGGTCTGGGGTAGGAAATCGGCGCCTGTTGGTTGGTGAAAATTAAACTGAGATTTCTCTCGATTTCGCCAAGATCCGGAATCTCGATTCCCAAATATTTTTCCGCAATGGCATGCTGCGCAGGCATAAATTCCGTGTTGAAATAGTAAATGTATTTCCACACATTAATAAAGTTCCTCAGCCTCTCGAAAAACGTCGGCGGATCAGACATTTCGTTTCTCTGCAAGTCCCAAATCGATTGATGTGTAGATAGTATCGGGTTTCCGATAGAGTATTGCAAGTTTAGGGTCAGACTAAGGGACGTCATTCCTTCAAGAAAATATACACAGCTGGCCTTTACAAGCCATCTCTCGATGCAGATAATTACATTAGAGGTTCAAACTATACAGGGTGTTTCCGAGTACATGCCACAGTATGTTGGGTTGCCTACCGCCGAGAGTAACAAATATCGGTACCAGTTATCGGTAGATAGCGCATTTAAAGTCCTCTCGAGCGAGCTGGAAATGCCCGTGTTGCGAAGTTGCGTAGATTTGGTCAAGCAGTTGTTACGTTATTTATAACTGAAACGTACGTGTCAATCTAACAAGTCATTATCTCCGCGGTATTCTAAGGTTAGATTCGACGGTCATGGGTTATGTTATGTTTATTGAGATTGAGTTTGTTGCGCTCGGCCCGCTATGGCGCTGTAGGTTTCGCCGTGTTGCCAACATAACTGTATAGTGTAAAAAATTAGCTGTCTCAGATTCATTGTCCCCAAGAGTACGTCGGTAGAGGTCTGTTTGACCGATATTTGTCCCCCCCGGTGGTACGCAACCCAACATATACTCTGACTTTTACTCGGAAACACCCTGTAAAACAATTAACCGTGCAAGGACTTACCAATTATCGGAACGTCAAACCGTTTGGCAAGTGATAGAAATGCTGGAAAATAAAGTGTCTCCATCAACAGCAAGTCAAACTTTTCACCGCTGCCTAACTCGTAGATCTTTTTGAACTCAGAATGATCAAAGATTTGTTCACTAACCACGTGAAACCCGTCTGCCACTGTACAAATCCATTCAGCCCAGTTCATTTTTCTCCGCAGTTCTATCAGGTCCAACTTTATATTGGGATCGTAGATGTAGCTGACGTCTATTTCGGTGTAGTTCTTCAGATTTGGGTCCCTCACCGGGTTTGGCGTCACGACAACGAGCTCATGGCCCCGTTCCCTAAGGGCCAGGGTCAATCCACGAAAAACTACCTGATGACTGACCGAGGCTGATGGAAATACGGCGAGTATTCGCGATGCATTTCCGAATTCCCATACAGTAACGAAAAGAATCAGTGATACTGATTGCCACACCAACTGTCGCGACATCTTCGACCGCTCGAAATTTCGTCACTAGTGCAAGCATGAGGGTTCCCCGCGTCGCCAACTAACGTGTAGTATCTCATCGTGTTAACTCTACATACTCAAGTCTTTTGACGCTGATATTGAGAATTCGAAATACGTGCAAGTCATGATGAAAAGACACTTTCATTTGAATGATTGCATGTTTGTGTTGAACAGGCAATGTGGAGTAGTTGTTAATTTCATAGACCGTTCTGCTTCAAGATTCTAGTTCTTAGATAACCCAGAGAAGTATAGACAGATTTGCGAAACCGCATCTTTACTCCGATTATTTTTCATTACGTCACTAAATAAGATACGCGTGCGATTTCACGTGATTCCATCAAGCGTTTTTTTCAGCTGGTACTTGTCTTACTTGCAATACAATATTTCTTTCAATTTTTACCATGTTGGCTTCATTTGTTTATTTTTCCATGAATCAGTAATTATAAATCCCTGCAAACACAATCACAAAAACAGTGTTTTTCATGTGCAATGAATATACATGTATTGTCACTTGAGTTTTTCTTTCCTGTTTACTAACTGCTGATTACCGAATATCTTCATACTGTAAACTAACAACTGATAAAGTACAGCTGAAGCGGTCATCACAGATATTACAAACACGGCAGCAATGAGAAAGATTACATCCATATCGCCACGCTGGTACCACGGCTCGTCGGCAGTACTAGAATGGAGATGAGGGACGCCTCTGTGTCGAATCACGTGCTCGGTCCACCAAACGGCATTCTTCAATGAATCGTACGGCCTGTCTTTCAGCAGTTCGCGCAAGTTGAGCATCCTCTGCTTGTAGCTGCAAATTATCGGACATATTTTTATGAAATTTATGCTTCACTCACGTATGTCGCGTATCGGATTCCTTGGCTCAAAATTGTACTTCACCTGCCGTCCGTCGCAACGGATTGTATTGCTTCAATCAAATCGTCCCTTTTTACGTCAGTAATTTCCAGCTTCTTTCCGACACCAAGAGACACCATTTTGTTAACATTCATGTCCTGATCAGCCATCACCGGGAAACCGATCACAGGGACGCCGTGAGAAATCGCTTCCTCCGTGCTCTGAAGTCCTCCTTGGTACACGAAGGCTTTCAGGTTTGGGTGAGCTGAAAAGATGCGTAAGGTGACGTTCATTTGATCCGCATAAATCGTTTAAAAAGTGTTTTGCGTATTCAGGTACCTAGAATCGCCTGCTGCGGGGCCCACTTGATTATTATTACGTTGTCCGGTTTGCCGGGTAGAAATTCGGCCTCGAACTTCCAGATTACCGTGTAGGGAAGCTTGGAAAATGCGGCAATGAACTCGGACCGTGATTTCTTGTCCAGCATGGTGCTTTTCACGTTCGACCCAAGGCTCATGTATATAAATCCTTGTTTGGATTCGTCGAGAGTCTTCTGAAGATCCTTTGTAAGAGAAGAATTATGTGAGTCGCGTGCATTGTGAGGTGAAAACTCCATCGCTAAATCTATAATACCTTCGACAGAGGCTTGATCTTCTTCGACACGTGGAAGTTACCGATCTCAATAACGTTGGGTACATTCGGTCTAAGATACGAAATCGGTCCCTGTTGATTGGTGAAAATTAAACTAAGGTTCCTCTCGATTTCGCCAAGTTCGGGGATCTCGTTTCCCAAATATTTTTTTGCAATGGCATGCTGCGCAGGCATGAACTCCGTGTTGTAATTGTAAATGAACTTCCAAACGTCGTAGAAGTTCTTCAGCCTCTCAAAAAGCGTCGGCGAATCAGACACCTCCTTCATTGCAAGGTCCCAGTTCGATTGATGAGAAGTTAGTATCGGATTCCCAACCGAGTATTGAAGGTTCAGAGCAAGACCCAAAGACGTCATACCTTAACATTAGACGATATCCATGATCAGATTTGACTAAAAAATAACGCTACAATTTAATTTATACACATAAGAAAACAAGACGCTCACCAATGATCGGAACGTCGAATCGTTTGCCGAGAGCCAAAAATGCCGGCCAATAAAGAGTCTCCGTCAGCATTAAATCGAACTCTTCACCGCTATCCGGTGCGTAAATCTTCTTGAATTCTGGATGGTCGAAGGTTTTTTCACAGAACAAATGTAGTATAGGTGTAACATTCCAGAACCAGTCAATCCAACACGCGTTTCGTCGCAGTTCTATATAATCCGTTTCGTAGTTCTCCTTGTAAAGAAAACTGACGTCTATCTCGGTGTAGTTCTTCAGATTCGGGTCCCTCACCGGGTTTGGCGTCACGACAACGAGATCATGGCCCCGTTCCCTAAGAGCCAGGGTCAATCCGCGAAAAACTACCTGATGACTTACCGAGGCTGATGGAAATACGCAAAGTATTCGCGAGGCATTTCCGCGGTGCAGAATCGACATGAAAAAAATCAGTGCGGCTAGTGCGATGATTTTTCCCGTCATTTTCACAAACTGTAGATCACTCTGGGGCAATAACTGACCACGTCGGAACGTGTACAAGAGGCCTGAATTTATGCTGTACTACATTTACTTGAAAGTTGATTTAAACGAACGTGACGCGGCATATTCATCCCTTCTTCTGCGTGGTCGGTGTGATGAACTGCCGTCGAGGTCGTTATGTTCATTTTTACAGATAATATACGAGATTGCAATAATATCCTATTTTTTAGCTCAAGCTTGAACGTACTTTTTCTACAAATGGATACTGACATTGAAAGATACACGAGTCTCGTGCGTGAATGTTACAGAGGAACGTGATCGTATATTTTCCAGTATGTTATTATCAAGCCAAAGTATGTTGATTCCAAGTGTATTGGTAAGAATTAGAGCTATGTAGATATACGTTCTTGAGAGGCGATATCTTGACGAAAAATATAGACGAAAAAATCATGTAACATTATTTATCAAACTGTGTCACTTACCGATTACCATAGCATAGAAATGTTTCCCGAATGCAAAAATGGCTGGCCAGTAAAAAATCTTTACCAAAATCTAGTCGAAATTCTCGCCGCTGCGCCGTCCATAGATCTTCTTGAATTCCGGATGATCCAAGACTTCTTTAGTACTGTTTA
Organism: Neodiprion virginianus; assembly: GCF_021901495.1. Lineage (NCBI taxonomy): Eukaryota > Metazoa > Arthropoda > Insecta > Hymenoptera > Diprionidae > Neodiprion > Neodiprion virginianus. The sequence goes on from NC_060878.1 coordinate 3,701,768, forward strand.
GAAAGCTCGAAACGATCGGCCAGATCCAATCAGTCCTTCCCGAAGTTCTTCTCGTGTGTATGAGATTCACTGAAGTGAAGTGTCGTTATAGTTGAAGCTGACGTCTTCCTTGGTGCAGTTTTTCAGATTTGGGTTCCTCAATGGATATGGCGTAACGATGACGATCTCGTATCCTCGATCAGACTGACAGACTAGCAGACTAACTTTACTATCAATCGTACAACTACACTACGATTTTATTTGTATCTCATGCATTTCTCAATCATTCGATTAAATCTATTAGTCTTATATCTCTCAGGTTGATGATGCATTCACGTAATTTGCACAAATCTTATCGTGCCGATGTTTTTGCATGGTTTTCCGATAACTGTTACAGCGTATCTGATTCAATGATTTGGACAATCATATAAGGAAGCAGGTTTCTTCATCTGTTACAAAACTTTTCTAACTGATCAAGATCTATGAAGGAAACTCCCTAAGTGGATCGGATTTCTGCTCAAGTACCGGAGAATCGTACCGGCCAAAAATGAATCACAGGTATGCAGTATATGCAAATGCTATATAGCCGTGTGTCTTGCTTGTGTGTGCCAAATATACCTAGATTGCAGGGGCCTGAATATCAGCTGGTGGCTTAATTAAATTTTGAGGATTAATGAAAGGGGTTTAGAGCCGGGTGAGTGAGCATTGGTCAGACAATGGAGCTGACGTAGCCAGTGATAAATATCCCCCCCCCCTTCAAAATGATATTTGGTTTGAAATCAACAAGGCTGCCGGTGCGGGCAGAACTGATGAGCTGCGTCCACGAGACAAATAGGTCTATCTGCAAAGCGTTGCCCGTCGAATATCCCGACTACGTAACGAAACATTCCTCGCGCTGGTTTCGTCACTCGAGAACATCGCAAACGGCGAAAAATCGGCGGGATGAGAAACGCCGGCCGAACCGAACAGATATAAACGCCTCAAGATTTATGAATTGAGCCTCTTTTTATCCCCCAAGGACATTCATCATAGAACGTCACTTTTTACCCACCTAAATGTGCTGTTCCCTCCCTCCCTCCCTCTCGCTCCCTTTTCACCTGTAACGACCTTTCGCCCAGCCGAGAACCTCAGATTTAGATCTTCGAATGGCCCCTAAATACCGTGGGACTCGAATCCGCCGCGAAACCTATCCAAAAAGGCTCGTTTTCACCTTATCCGAAGATACTCAGCCCTGCTCTCTTCTCCCCGATTCGTTATTCTTCATTGTCTCTGCCTGCAGTACGCCGTGTGAGGATTTTTAATTAGGAAGGCTCATTCGGTCTAGTACCGTCGCCTGCGGATATGCCACCCCCTTCTCACACGTGTATGGCGGGCTGCCGCCACCGACTCAAGTGGAAACGGCTATCTAGGTCAGACCGCAGCGTCGACTCGGTTTTAACCCACGCGAGTAGAAGCGTCCCGGACCGGCTCAGACAACCTGCGGACTCTTGGCGATAAGTAGAAACCGTCGGTGTATGGTTCGCCCTGCAGTAGTCCTACCACTACTCTGTGCAGTCGCGCAAGCCTCGTCAAGTGGATTCAGACGGTACTCGTAAGACTTCCCGGTTCTCCACACTTTATTTCTATTTATTTATTTATTTTTTAAAACAATTTTTTTCTCCATCACTTTTCTCTGAAAGTGACAAAAATTACACATAATTATATGAAAATATCAGCGTTTCACTTACTGAAGCTATATTAACAGTTACATTAGATGCCTGATCAAGGAAAAATTCGGAATATTGGAGCACAAAATCTATGTTACTTGTGTGATTCTATAATTGACAATAGGTTTACAAAATAATACTCTCCACAAGTCGTCTATGCGTTAGATTTTAACAAACAATAATGTATTTGTTACCAAATCATAAAAGTTTATCATTTTTTGTTAATTATCACTGTTATCGTATATTTCAGTTTTTTTTTTACGAACCGACGAGCTCAAGTACAAAATTTCTCAGATTTGACTTGTACAGAGAATTCATTTGTCACCGAATAAAACTATGTTCTGATAGAATGAAACGTAACGTGTTTCAATTTTTTGGTGAAAAAATAGTAGAACAACGTAATTTCTCCGACACTGTTAATAACAATTAGGTTTTTCCTTTTTATATTCATTGACATTTAAAAATTTTTATTTCTCAATCACAGGCATTTTTATAAATCAACTTAAAATTTATAAGCTCAAGTTGCTCTTTTAAAAGCTCCGTTTTTTATGTTTTCTTTCGATAAATTTTCGACCCAACTGCGTATGTTCCATACATTCTTGAGAAAAATAGTCTTCTCCAACGAGAAATACGAATTTAGTGGTCCAATTACGGCTTCGGGGGCGGGAGTGTAACGTTTCTAACAACTTGTTCGGTGGAAGTAACACTATCCCAAACACATATACGTGTACACACATTACCTCGAATTCAGTGGGTGAAAATGGCGAGTTAAGCCGATGGGGTTTTCGAGCCAATGGTCGGAATATTTTACGTTACATCACAGCAGCATTATACATATAACCCAATTTTTTCCCGCTTGATTGGCGCTCTCTTTCGCGTTATTATTCAACGAATTTCAATAAATATATCAATCCGGTAAAATAGATACATCGAGTAAATTTATTACCATATTTGTAGCTGTAGCTCGGCATATTTTAACGCATAATTTCAACCATTATGCATTATGAAATGTAATTTTACACTACGTATTGCGATTAAAATACCTCCTCATGCATTTATGCATGTATTACCGGCTATATTCACGTTTAATCACGATCAACGCAGTTGTCACGTACGTATATTGTAACTTTCAGCAATGCCCTGCGGATAATTAAATCTCTGTCATTATACGAACACAACATCGCATATATTTGTTACCCGCTGCAGAATGCAGGTATAATAATTCAGGTGCACCGGATGCTCTTTCTTCTCCTTCATTATATTTCCTACTTTTTTTTTTGTGTAATTCTTCTCTTTTTTACTACACATATAGTCGCGGCGGCATTACTTCTACTCGTTATAATCCGTCGCGACTGGTTATAGTTATTTATTTTTTAATTTTTTCATAGTGCTTTTGCAACTACCAAGAACGGCGGTATAATTTCGCAAAATGTAATTCACATCAATTTAGGGATAATTGAAACTGCGTGTGTAATTTAAATACTTCCGTCATTGATAGCTATATTTGTTTCAAAAATCTGCAATCTCAGAGACTTTTCCGTAATAATTTCACCCAGACGAGCGGCTGATTTGAAATAAAAACTAAAAAAACATTCAAAGAAGAAATGCACGTGTAATATTCGAAAAGCTTCGGAGCTGGGCGGTATTATACGTTCGAATTCGTTATATTCATACATGTGAGCCTGTGTGTACGTATGTGTGGTTTTGATACCCTTGCCGCCACCCTTTTTCCTGCAGCGACCGCGGCGTCATTTCACCGATAAACCCCGGAAAAGACGTGGGAATCATAAAGAGAGACGCCGAATCGGCTGCACAGCCAGATTCCGTGGCAAATCCTAGTTTACGCGGGCCGTAGCTGGCGAACACTCTGAGCTTTAGTGACATCAAATATGGCCTCAAAGATCAAGGGCTCGAGGAGGATCAGTGACAGTGGAAGTTGAAAAATGGAGAGAGGGTATCATCTCTGCGAGAAAAACGGCACGGCGCCAGGTGTTTGAAAAAAAAGGAAAAAAGGAAGACCACAAAAAAGAAAATTAAAAAAAATTCAAAGTAGACAAAGCGGCGTGATATAGCAATTACGGTAATTTATTTTTTTTCCGTATTATTTTTGTTTGTTTCACCCTCTTCTCGTTTACCAAGTTATGCAGCTACCGTAAAAGTCCGCCATGAATCAAGCGACGTTTATTCTTATGACGTGTAAGAAAAAAAAAATAATATATACCGTCAGTCCGCGGCGATGTGGGAAAAAACGAGATGACGCATAATTTTGGAAATTTCATGCTGAAAAGCTGCGCTGCTTTCGAACTTGCAAATAAGTTATTCCGTACCATGTTCAGTGCGACTTGGAATATGTGTGAGCGCAAACTTTCGCGGAAATCGTATACTACGTAATGTTATATTATACAAACATACACACTGTCAGAACTTTGACGTGTGTGCGTGTGTGTTCGTGTGTGTGGGTACAATGAAAGAGGCAGAATTTAATGTTTGAGCTACCGAAAGAAGATAAAAAAAATTGTCCGCTGGGATTATCCTGAGTTGTAAAAGTTTTTCCGTTTGAAGTATGTGTATCTACAGCTGAGAACGGACGAGTCAAGCTGTATTTATACGATGGTAACGTAAAAAAGTGAAACAGAGGGAAGAGAGAGAGAGAAAACGAGTCGCACTAAAATAGACACAGTCGCTGCACCCGCTACCCTTTCATAATTTATGCACGAGGTGTGCGGGGCTCCACATGCCTTGCATGGTTGTATACATGAAACCAGAGCTATCATCTCTTGAAGATTTCGCTGCAAAGCTTTTTTTTTTACCTTCTGAAGTTATTTCGTACCTGCAGTATTACATGTATTAAATAAACCGAATCTAAACTTGGTAACAAGCCACCTTGGCGCCTAAGGATATGCAACCGAGCGTTGCAATTGTATTCCTAAGATTGCAAATTGTAACTTCGGTTGCCTATACGTAGGCGCCGAGGTGACTTATTTTCACGTTCAGGCCCGGTATGGGTATAAAATATTTTTTCATCGTTATAAAAACATTTCATTGCGCAGGAATGATTATTTCTCAGAATAATCAAACATAATTTTCTAGACATTCGAGCAAAACTAACGAGTTGTAGACATTGCAAATATTTTCAAATCTCGTTGTTTTAACCGTTCAGTTTTGGAGATAAAAATTCATTGGAATGAATTCCCCATCGACGCGCCGTACTCTGCGGAGTTTTTTCGTCCCTTTAGAACGGTGAGTGAAAAATGAGGACCGCGTTGAAGAATCGTCTCTTATTCCAGCGGCACCGCAACCAACGCAGGTTTCAATTCGACCGATACACTGAACCAAAATTTCAACGGCTCAGAAGCACCTGAACCTGGCATCGATACGTCGCCTGTGGTAAATATGTATATAATACACATCCGAAACGCGGTACGTACGAACCTTTATACGGAAGAATATAAAAAATGAAAATCAGCTTCCTCAGGGTTTTTCCGAGGCCTGTATACGCATTCCGTCTCATACCCTTTATATTATATGTATTTGTGAGAAACGGTTCCCGGCGATCTGCACAATAGTCTAAAAATTCGCTGACTAGATTCCCGCGCCCTTTTCGTCGTATTATATATCCTGTATACTTATATAAGGACGGTTTATAAGAAAACGATGTCGCCTCGGCGTATGTCACATCCGACTGATGGGGTATATGTTATATCGGTATTATACGCGAGGAAAACCGATCAAATGTTATACGACGCTAACCTTAAAAGGTCTGCAAGTTTTGATGGCGGTGCATGAAGTGGTCGATTTCTCTCCATTATTCCGCATTTTTTTTTTTTTTCTTTCCTCAACTTGTATAGTGTTTCATTTGGAAGAAGCCTTGTATTTTTTCTTTTTCTTCAGCTCTGAGCTTTAAAAATTGTTGTAAATAACGAAGAAAGAATATTCACGGAAGGATATACCTATGTATCCTTGATCTAATTTTACAAGGTCTATCTTGAAACTCGAAGTTTTCCCGTTTAAATCACACGCGGAAAATGTCGGTTTTTTTTATCTTAAAACTATGTACCATTGAACCGCATTTAATAATATAGACATCATCCTGGAAGCATTTTGTAGATAATGAAGTTCTTCGAAAACAGTAAACGGCTGAAGTTATGTCTGTTTATGTAAATATTCTTGTAACAAAATTATGTGAGAATTAAAAAAAAAAAAATTACATCTTATCCGTTTTGTAGACTTAAATGGGAAAACTTCGAGTCCCGAGAGCGGCCTCTTAAAATTGGATTTAAGAGGTATCCTTTCGCAAGGATTCTTTCCCTGATATATTTATGTACAAGTCTTTCAGGTGGAATCCAAAGAGAAATAAATGCTGCCTCCGGACGAAACACCTTAATGTACGTTAACAGTTGTATAATCATACGAGACGATGCCTTATATCTGTAGCCGAAATTATTTACTGCAGGAAATCCGATATTTGTCTAAGTCGAGCTTCAAAATGAAATATCCATATGCATAGTGCAATGAAACGTGAAAAATGCGTAAAATATTAGAATTTCACTTTCTGAAATACCATTTATTTACCAAAAGAAAACAAAAGCAGTTCCAAAATATTGTGTATAAATACATATAATATTTAAATTCAATAAGATTTGTTAAAGACCAAAGAAATATCGGCATTGCGATACAGTTAATTAAAATCATATGTAATTTATCTTTTCTCATTTATTACAAATCAAAAATTTTTTTTTTTTCTGAGCAATAAAAATCGTTATTTCTTATACATAGATCCCAACAAAGTTGCGTAAAACATTCATTTCGTAGCAAAAAAGAAACCGCCCAATCTAATCTGAAAAATGTTTTTCCCAAATGAACCCAAGTCTCCGCTAAAAGTCTATATTTTCCATTTCGTGAAAATAAACAAATCAAACATTGATTATAAACACTTTGAGCGTATTAAATCATCGCTTTATAAATAAGCGACGATAACGATAGATTAAAAAAAAAAAATAAATAAATAAGTTGTTGCAATAAATAACTTTTTCCCTGAATGCAGGCTGCGAGAAATCTATATAATATGGTATACTTAAGAGGAAAATATCTATCGCGTGGGATGTTTTCTCCCACGTAGTTGTAAAAACTTAGGTCACCGCTGTGCACGACGCGGGCTTTCGTCGCACATAGCCGCGCATTGTGGGTGCAAGGATCGATCCTCGACGCCGTCCGCGGGAGCCGTACAGTCCGTTGCAGTCCCATTCCCACCCCCGCAACTCGCCCCAACTGACGACCCGCGAATCCCGCCCCCATGCATCAAGGGGCAAAGGGGCAGCGGTGGGGGGCTACTTGAGGCAGCTTAGCCGCGTCGTACAACGTATGCGGCGTTATGGCATTAGCGTCGAAACTACGTGGGTATTTGCGTGTGTGTAACTGGTTCGGCACCAGTTTGGTACGGCCAATGGGGGGTGGGGGAGTGTCGTCGCTGCACCGGTTTCAACAGCCTAACGTCGTTAGTCAACCGGGTGATAGTTTAGGGTATATAATGGCTAGTAAGGCTGCACTAAGCCGAACCGAGAGGTTCGAGCCTTCGGCGAGTGTGCATAAGTCGCCAAAGTATGTAAAGTGTATGTACATAACGGTGTGTAACCCCGTTCACGAATCTCCCCATTGCCACCCTTGTGATTCTATAATCGAATGCAGAGCTGAGCATACCGCGCGTTTGTTCACCAACCCACACACTCAAACACGGATTGTACGTGTGAAAGCAATTGAAAGGACCGTCTTTGATTTATCGCCTAATTTTACACCGAGAATCCACAGACTAGTTGTACATATGTACGTACCTATATGTGTACACATGCACCTGCGGTATACGTATACATGCACATGGTATATCACTGCGAAAGGTAAATCAATTTAGTCACATAGTCTTTGTGCGGATTAAAAGAACGTCGTGCACCGAGGGCTTTTTTTGTATTCGCGTGATCAACGCGCCTAAAGAATTCATTCGAATCGCTTGGATAATGCATATCCATATCAATGCGGTTGATCGAGTCGATGTCAAGGCGGTTTCTTGGTGCAACTTTCCGCTCAACGCCGCCAGATAGGCAACCAGAGCTACATTTCGTATCACTTATACGTATTCATTATGTATCTATGGTTGCATATCTGCTGGCGTTGAACGATAAATTTCACAGAAAATTCCTGGTACACGTATTTTAATTTCTATAGAATATCGAATAACGCGGTTAGAGATAAAACCAGGCGGTAAACCCTGGATCAAACAGTCAATGAATCGAACATCGAATCAATCAACACTGATTATTGCGTTATAGAATTTTTGTAGTGTTGCGATTATACTTGCGAAAAGATTCTATTATTTTAAACAACAGGGAATGGGAAATATTTGAAGTTAGCAATTGCAGCGTTGAGAATAACTCGAACGGGGAAGCGAGGCGAGTTTTTAAAATCAATTTTTTCCGCAGCTGGGATTCGTTGCTGAACGTATCACGTAGAGTACTCGCTACTAAAATTACGCTGGTATCGATTTACCGTAATCGAGAAAATACGAAACCCCATTGAACGGTTGAAACATGATTATTTGCGATAGTCCGCGAGGTAAAGGATCTCACTTAACGCGTCTGTGCAGCCCATAATTGATGATTGAAAAAATATGAACTTATGTTGTCCGTACGACTTGAGGCACAAGGAATAATTAATATAGATTTATGATAGATCGGTAGTTGAAGTAAGACGTATGATGAGGCTGTCTTGACAGCCGGCTGTGCAGCAGCATCCGGCCTGAACCATCCTGCGTGACAAATGATCGGGCATTCTAATCCTTACAAATGTTCATGCCTCACCTCGCATCCCGAGAATATACCGTTCTTATGTGTGTACGTACCTGCTCCCTATATATCCTTTCATTTTCTCACTTTTATACATATATATATATATATATATAAATATAAATTACGGACCAATTTTTTTCCTCTCCATAAATTCCCAACCATCCCAACCTTCCGTAGCTGCGCTGCAGGCACGTGCGTCGCATTTACATCAGTTGCTATTCACGTCGCACGAATTGTACCCACCTTGCACAATAATCGTAGTAAGACGTTCCCGGATCTTAGCTTGTAGACGCCTGATCGATACCTTCCGCATCACGCGCGTGCGAGCGCGGCGCTGAGCAACAAAGGCGTTTCAATTTTCGAATTTCGAACGTATTACCGGAAAACGGAGACTTATCTATCTTAATAGAATACAAAGATTCTCAGGATTCGTTGAGCGAAATTCAAGATCAAAGTTGAGCCTTTACTGTCGTTTTTTCGATCAGTTTTCGATTGCTTACACGCGTCGCTCGCGCTGCGTATTTTCATTCGTCCCTCTGTTTTCCATTGGTGGCCGAAAGGCGAATGTAGCATTAGCTGTTTTTATCCCCTTATTTTCTTTCTCTCTCTCTCTCTCTCTCTCTCTCTCTCTCTCTCTCTCTCTCTCTCTCTCTCTTTCTCTCTCTCTCTCACTCTTTAAACGGCTTTGCCTAATCCGCATTTGTTCAAAACCACATATGTGTGCTGCAGTTAAAGTGCTTATCGGACTCGCTTGTAGTCACGTTAACTAGGCTGCAAAGTGTTTCGTGGCTGCGAGTGGTTTTTTTTTTTTTGTCTCACCGAAAAACTTTTAATCTGTCGTTTCGTCCTTGCGCTCTCATTCTATATCTGCGATATATTTTTTCAATCGCTATTCAACCGATGACAATTTGCTTTCAGCACCAGCCAGCGTGACGGACGCTGTCCTGCTGGGTGAGATCGACATAATGACCGACGACGAGGTTGAAATATCGACTGAAGAACCTGTACCAAAAAAGTGTTACTTTGGGGGAACGACCTACACCCATAGTCAAACGGTAAGTTCCCCTCGATCCGTCTAACGTAACGGTTTCGGCACATCGTTTCGGACTACATCCATGCATATGCAGCTAGAATTCTGTATACCAGGCGGGAACTCCTACGTGATTTAACGGTTTTCGATACCTGTGGCGAAGGAATAAAAACAGTAAAAATTGTGGTCCGGCACGTGGAGACAACGAGAGTAAAAGGTGCGGAAATGAAATTTTTGAAAGCTATGTATATTGTGGATAAAAAGAGAGAAAGTCTCGGAGATGATCAAAGAGTTGATTGGGGACCTGCAGTCTGATCGAGGTTGAATTAATTAACGTCCTGAAAATGGTTCACAAACTCGTCATTTTCGTCAGGTTAATCACCGGGACGATCAAACGAGTCAGAGCCGTACTCTCTCTCCCTCCCCGCCCTCTCTCTCTCTCTCTCTCTCTCTCTTTTTTTCTTTCTCTTTCTCACGAACACATCGATACCCACCCCGATGATTGGCTTCGAGGTCAGACATAGCGTGCTTCTCGACTTTCCTGCACAGTCTGCATTATCTTATGCGCAGCAACTCCGAAACCGGAGTAAAACTTCCTTGAGGAGTAACAATTTACCGACTCCAAACGACGTCTTCGCGCTGCACAGCACGCGCGGTCGTAAAACCCGAGCAAACCTCAGTCTCAAGAGTTTTCACCCAGAATATATACTGAATGTTTTATGTACCCTAGGACTTCGGTAAGACGAAGTATGGGAGTAAGGATGGGAATGGGAGTAAGTTCTTGGAATATATTTCTCAAGAGTAACCCGTATAATAACTGCTTTTCCTATCGTAGAAAATATTTTCGACTATTACGTTACGCTTTTATTACACCTCCGCGCGTCTGTTCGATGCATTTTTCGTAAATTTATACCTATAATAACTGTGAAACTCGGTTTTCTGTGAAACTCGCCGCTTGGCGCCAGCAGATAGGCAACCGAAGCTACATTTCGAATGTGCAAGTAATACAAAACGTAGATTCGGTGCTTGCATGCCGACACAAAGCGGTGTGTTTCACAGAAAACTTCTTGTACATGCTTCCCAGAACTCGTTCAGTTCACGTCATATAGTATTACCCAATAAACGGATTGGAGATAAATAGATTGCGGTGCAGATGAAGTCTGCAGCGTGAGAGTTGGGGCAAATCTCGTGGGATTCCGTAGCACTGAAGCAAGTCCGAGTAAATTTAATATAAAGACTCCGGTAACTGCCTCTGACGATATACTTACTCTACGTGGATGAAATACAGATTTCCCGGTTATACCTTAGATCAGTTTTCCCTTGTAGTTCACGTTGCAGGCATTGGGTGAAAGTTTAAATTCACGAATGAGTATTCGGAACCAGTACAGCTGCGCAATTTCGGCGTGCACTTTCAGTAATATCGATCGTGTACATCTATCAAATGTCCTAAGCCACGAAATAGGGGGAAAAAATAATTCTTAATTTCCCGTTTCTTCAGCCTGCAGATGCGGCATAATTTTACTCGAAGAAAAATAACTTGGCACGTACGCGCGAACGCTCGCGAATCTTCTTGAAACTTTTTACATAATTCTAGGGTTCATTCAAAACCTCACACCTTGAACTCAACTTCATATAGATATACATACCTATATGCGCGTAGATATGCACTCAGAAATGCATTTCGCAATCTCGTGAAATTACTGTCCAATTTTATGTAACGTCTCTGCCACTGGCTAAGACTAAACATTCTCAGTAGGTGATGCATAGGAAAAATTTTTGCGGAGACGTTAAGAAGTTGGCGAAAAATTAATATATATAATGTATATATTATATATTAGGGTGTTTCAGAGAAAAATAATTCGCGATTTTTGACTACGGCATCCACTGAAAAGTTTGTTTAGCTTAAAAGAAAGATTTTGTGAAAAAATAAGCGTTCTACGTTATGTGGAAGATCACGCTCATTTGATTTATAAATTTTTTGTACAAATTTATTTTGAATTTGTGTAAAAACAAGTTCCAGCACATCAACTATTATTTCTTTCCGGACATTTATATCCAATCCAAAGATCGCGATCCATAACACAACCATATATCACAACCGGGAATCTTATTCTCCTACAGTAAAAGTTCATATTAAATTATAACTATTTTATGAGATTGAATTAATAACGAAAAAGTGGTCATATCCACTTCTCGAACATCAACTGGAGATTTGATATTACAAGTGTGGATCTTCTTTGTGACGTAAATTGATATTGTGATTGATCTAAGCAACAAAAGAAAAATTTATTCACCGTACTTCATAAATTTAAAAAAATGTATAGAAGTGAAAAATCAACTGAGCGCGACCTTGCACATAACGTAGAACGCTCATCTTTTCAAACTTTTTATTTGGGGCGTGGGTGTCAGGATGGAAAGTCTTAAATTATTTTTTTCTGAAACATCCTACTATACAATATATATATGTATATATACACCTATGTGTGGAATAAAAAGTAGGGAAAATGGAATTGATTTCTACTTACTGTATATGAATATAACCCAGAGAAATTTTCGGTGTGCAATAACATTGAAAGTATAATATAGTACATTGTATAATAACGCAGCGTAATATCTATACAGGTATGTATTTATATTGTAAAAGCTATTCCGACTATTTTTATCTGCGGTAACGAGTCGACTCCCTCTTGACTTTTACCTTCTCTAATAAACCATTTTCGCACCTCTTGATGTCATCCCGCCGAGCTGTGCAGCGGTCGCTTATAATTAAAGTATGGATATATGCATAGGTTCATATTTTATGCGCATATATCGAGGATATAGCCCGTATATTAATTATTGTACCTGCGGTGTGTACATTACCTATATGCGTACGTATCTATAGTGTATGTGTAGATGGATGGACAAACTGAACTATCCGAATGATGATCACCTGCGTATTCGAAATATCACGACCTCGGGATAAATTTTAGTTATTTATCGTTGCTGTTGTTATATTTATCGTTACTATTATTATTATCACTACTACTACTATTATGATTATTATTGGTTTTCGTTCGGCCGTTAGCTGTTTGCCCGTTTTGTTTTGCGTTTTTTTTTTTTTCTCTCCATCCAAACTATCGTGCGGTGAAAAATGATGAGTGTGGCACTAGGCCAAATGCATTGTACAACCGGCGAAGCGGTTGAAAAGCCCGCTGGTGAGAATAAAAATAAACGTCGAAAAAAAGGTTAAAAAAAAACAAAAAAACAAAAAAAGAAAGAAAACAAACGGAAAACTGTGAAAAGAATGAAGCGTGAGCGAGAGGGAAGTTATACGCCGGATTCACTCGCGTTTTTAAATTACCGCTCCTGTATAACGGCCGCTAACGTTCGAACATATTTTTCATCCACCTTATCAGACCCCCCGGTGCGTTGCGAAGACTACCGTCTCTATATCCACATAACATAGAATTTCACATTAGCCCGCGAATTTTGCACCTCGCTGAAAGAGGAACAAAAAATGGGGCGAGAATGAGAATGAAAAAATGAAATATAATAAATAACAGTCATATAAAAGGTGCACCAAAAGGCGAGAACGATGTAATAATTATACAGTGTACGCTAAACGAAATTAAATGTATCGGGAATTTTCGATGAAACTAGTAAGAATGATAAAAAAAAAACTATTCTCGATCATATCGTTTATTTTTTCCCGATTAATCGAGTATAATCGATTATTTATCAAACTCGATTAATCGATGCATCGATTATTTTTCGCTTAGCGGCCATCGCCAAACTAGCCAATCAACGCCAGTTGATAGGCAACCCGAAGCTGAATGCGGCGTTCCTAAATATTTAAAATGTAGGTGTGATTGTCTATCTGTTGGCGTTAAGTAGCGAGTTTCACAGAAAAGTACTTCTATGTACGAAGAGAGAATGCAAAGTAGGTAATCGGGACTAGGCAATTATAGCTGAAATCTGAAACCTCGAATGAAAATATGCGAAGCTTCGGAGGGTGGGGCGAATTCAATGCACGTAGTGCACTTAGGGCTGCGGGTCGCGCTTTGGTATTTAGTTATCCGAGGACCGACGAGACCCGGAGGCCGGGGGTTCAGCCGACCCTGCGGATCTCGTACGCGTGGAATTTGGAAACGCGATTAAACCCCAACGTAAACTCGACGGGACTCTGAGAGTCATGAGCGCTGGCGCTCGCCTGCGATATATCGGGTCAATGAACTCGGAGCGGAACGCGAGGACATCGTGCCCGCGTCCTTTCCAAGGCCCCTGGGAATCCCCTGCGCCGTGCCATATATATCTATACACGTCCCATTCACGTACAGTCGCAAGGTCCTTGCACTCCTTACTTACCCCTTAGACGCAATTCTATCTCGGTATCGGGCCGGCGATGCTTGCAGGATTAGAAAAATTCAACATTCGAACAACCGCGTCGGTATTTCTGAAATGGAACTGGAAATTTTCAGTCTTCAAAGCACGTTTGAAATGTCTACAGTCCATTATACGTTTTTATTTGTCGTTTGCAAAGTATAAAGCAATACATTTTTCCAAAGGTGCCATTTTGTGACGGAAATATGCTGCTTCGTCTTGGTCGTATTTAATAATAAAAGGCCTCAAACATCGCATATTTTACGCTAAATACATTCGACGTGATACAATTTGATTGCGACAGCTTGCACGCAGTATTCTGCATCCCGATATTCGTGAAACATAATGTCCCAGCAGGTCCACTTTAAGTTTATATTATTTGTTACGTTTCTGTTAGTAAATATGACACAAATCATTTGAATTTTAATATTGACGTTGTAATTTTTACTTTTTTCTTACTTAATAATGCGTTAAAAAATGGTTATATCAAGAATCCGAAAATTTTTGTGGACCTGGTGGAACATTTTTTTTTTTTTCAACCGTGTAGTTTCAAGGCCACATATCAGTGAGTGAGTCTATAAATAACTTGAAACGGGGTGTAGTATAACCGTTTGATCGATAAAATATAACTGCCTAACATTGATCGTCGGTGCCTGCACAGATACCAACGAGTGATCCGTGTTCGCATTGCCTCTGCGTTGCCGGTGAAGTTTATTGCTGGTGGCAGGACTGCCTTCTCCACTCGGAACCGGAAGACTTTGAGAACTTTGACGGAAGCTTAAAGAGCACCGAGATTCCGGGGGCTTTTTTAAGCGTAAACTCGTCCCTCGGCACTGCTGCGACCTTAGAAGCGGATGACAACGAAACAATGACAACTGAGAGTTCGGAATTAGCGGCTCAAATCATCGAAGAAGAGGGATACATGGATGTAAATTCAACATATCAAGACTTTGGCACCCAGAGCACACTTCCGACGACCTGCGTCGTTATGGGTAAGTGAAGATCGAGAATTTTACCGCGAAATTATGAATTGAACATGCCGATTCAAACATGGTTAACCAAAACCCATAACAAAGCTCTATTTTCCAAATACTTGGAATATTTCGATCTCCTGTCAACCGTATTTTCGTAGCTCACAATTTTGAAACCAGATTAAGAATTGGGGTCCCGAAAATGTCTGGAAACTAATTATTTCCGTTCGTGTTTGCCATATTCCATCCGCCATTTTGAATTCCATCATTCGTACCTCAAATTCCAATCGGGATCAGATCGAAAACGTACATCAGTCAAACTGGAAAGGCAAAATATAATCGCCCATCTTCAAGGGGCTGAAATAATCGGCGACGTTGCATTAGCTTATAACTTGAAGCGAACTTTCGCGTGAGTAATAGCTGTGCAGTATGTATAATGTAAACGGTGCCTGTGAAACGGAGAGTTCCAAAGTATAAGACTGCTGCTGCATAGTAAATTCATGAGTCGCGCGATTATGTCGGAGTGAAGAATACATTATACCCGTATGCACACGTACGTATTACATATATATATATGTTTGCGAAAGTTTTCGCCGAGGAATTTATTATAGGTATGTTGAGATTGCAGACAATAAAACGCTGGATAATCGCTGTCATTATGTTATAAATGTATGCATTTCCAGTTTTACATACATAGCTTCGGGCGAAGATCTACGCGAAATCTTCTAATCTTGAGCTGACGCGTTATGTGCATGCTAGTACGTTATATAGCATGTATAACAGTATACACTGATTAACTATTCATATATTCCGTATCGTGTTGAAAATTGCTGCAACAGCCGTTAAACACGCGCGAATCGATCAAGTAATAGTTATTTTTACGGAATCTTATGTTTTTATGTCGCACGAGAATCCAATTTACAAAAACGCTGCATAATTGTCCGCGATATGACGAAATCAAAAACCGTAAACCGCGATATCCTATGAAATCAATAAAATCCAAGGTTTTTTTCTTCTTTGCAAAACGTAGGTTTAAAACGTCAATATTAAACAATCGTATACTTTGTGTAGTTGGCGAGATGATCACCGCTTTTGTGACTACGTTCCTTGTTGTGTTCCTTTTCAACACTCTTATTAAAGGCGAAATTTCGTAAGCTAAATTCGCAAATCCTAGCCTTTCAGCGAGGGTAAAATTTGTGACAAGCAATTCTTGCCGTCGGTTTATTTCGCGTAAAAGAGCGCTTGGTAACTCGTTGGGCCTAGAAACGATCATATAGCTAAAATATAAGCTGAAACGAATAAAGGTCGGCCTTATTGATTTTGCGGTAGCGTTCACTTTGCTACATTTGGAGATTTTAAGAATGCTGTGCATTATTGCCGAATTAAACTCGTTGATCGATATGCGAATGTGCTCGACTTATTTTGCCATTTTTTTCTTCTTTCTCTAATTGTTCAGGTGTGGAGTACAAGGAAGGTGAAGCGCTGCCACATTCGACCGGAAATTGCGTGCAATGCGGCTGCGGAGCCGCTGGTCGGGTCGAATGTTCCCCGCAGGACTGCGTCCCGCTATTGCAGCCTCCTTCAGGAGCTGGGGTCGATCTATCCAGAGGAATGGACGAGATTTTTTAGACAGGATTTTGGCGGTTTGATGATGATGATCAGAGATTTTAAACCGTGAAGAAATCAGCATTCAATATGCGGCAGAATATGAAATCTGTATGGAAAATTGTAAGTAATAAATAGGAAGAGAAAAAACGCCCTTTTTCCATTCCTGTTCGATAATTATGAGGAACTGTATTACAGCAACATTGCAGCCACTGAACCAAATTTGTGGATAAATGATACGAGAATTTGAATTTCACTAATATTGAGTGTGCACAGGTATAATACGCATAATGAAACGTATTTAAAAATATGATGAAAATAAATGTTAAAACCTAGTCTAATAATATGCGATACACATACTGATACATACGTAAATACCTAAATAGATAATTCGTAGAGTGTAGAAACGTCTAGCCTAGATTTTTTTAACACCAGGAAAAAAAACAAGAAAAAAAAAACGACATAAAGATGAAACGAAAAAGAAAAACGAGACAAATGCAGGATAATATGATCGAATTTTTAGAAAATCCTTTTGACTTTTGACTTTTGAGACCTGTAGCATGTATTATAATATTATACATACGTATGTAATATGATCGATGCGAATGAAAATTTTACCCATATCATGATCCCATATCGTAATTTACCTATCGTGTGCAATACGCATTTACGTATACATATAATATACATGTGTAACAAAAACATGTTATGCGGTATGTCTAGTATTATATTGAATTATGTTTACGAATTAGTGTTTACTTGATCCAAAATAGTTTGAATAGATTTGAATATTTATAACATATCTGCATTTTGTTTCATGGTTAACTTCGTTATTATATTTATAGTTGCTGCGAACGCCGCATGAACTTTGTAATAATAACCTTTATCATTTTATGATCAAAATACTCGTTGGAAAGTTAAATTCAGACATTAAATTTAAAGAATAATTATATGTATACAATAATGATAACACTACGAGTATATTATAGTACCAACATAACAAAGTTGTATTAGAAATTTACATTCATTATATAGTGTTAAATATATATATTATATATATTGATATAATAGCATATTATAAATATATACAGACATACTGAGAACCAACTATCAATAATAATAATTAAATTAACAGTAATAACGATGAATGATAATTAACTATTGGTTGCATGAAGTAGATCAGCCTGGGTATTTTTTCCATCCAACTTTACCAAATTCTTAATTGCAATTAACTCGATGAATTTTCGTACTATAGAAGGAAATAAATTATTCCGCAGAAAAATGCTACAGCTCTGAAATGACTACCGATATGATAAAACATTACTGATCCGTTTCATGCGAAATATTCATATACTCAATAAATATACGTACACAGAAAAGTATTATAGTATTTGGTGTGTAGAAAAATGGATAGGTGTAATAACATTATAAAATGGAAGTTATAAAGTATATACACTATATTATATAATAATTCATCAATATCAAAATGACTATCGTGGATGAAAGAAATCATACGTACACATATGTTACATGCACACGTATGAAACATTATCGTAATATGTACATTTACATATTATAATACATGACGTTGAATGTTGTAGAGAACAGGAAACCTAGTAAAATACCAAAGTATTCGATAGGTAGACTCAAATGTGATATATACACACACTACTTGCCACGAAAAAAAAAAAAAAAAACGAAAAGGGAAAAAAAAAAGAATAACTTTTATCTGACAATTTACAAATCTGATCATTAGCGTCTATAACTATACACACCTACGCATAATTGCTTCCTTTCGTTGCTACACACACATTAGACTCTGAAATAAATTTAATTTGCCGTCGGTGCTGATCCTACGTTTATATATATTTTACTGAACAGTACAAGCTATATAGATGATTATATTAATATTGTATAAATAATTTTAATTCTCATGTGATCATGCATTAACTTATTGATTTTTAATAAGTTGTGTTTTATATATGTATATTATACCGATTTTATGTAAACGCGCGGTCATTAACAGAGAAGATTATAAATATTGCGCAGTAGATTCGAGCAGCTAAGTAAACATCGTGGGACCATTTTGGCGGCTAAATAATTATTACAAATTAATGTTATGTAGTACGCAGTATTAACGTAGTCCGATTTTTATTAATCATAACACGTGTTATATATTTTAATTTGTTGTTATAAAATTTAAGTAAGCATCATAAATGATCTCATACGTCTTCCAGTCATTCTAATAGTGTTGTTTCATTCCATCTCGCGTTTGTCCTATATCTTATATGAATTCATGTCCTTTCAAACAAGCTGCAATGTAATAAAACACATTTTTACAGCTTAAATCACCGTCTCATAACGCCTGATCTAGTCTATAATTCATCCTTTGCTTCTTTTTTCTTCTAATATACATTTTCTATTAGTGTATAAAATTATAATCTCTGAAAGCTGAAATTGCATTCTAAACAAAACGACGTGCACGTGGAGAAGAATAAATATCTAACTCCAACCGCTTACATTCAAATATGAAAATGCGAAAGTTTACCGTGCATGAAGATCTTTTGTGGACGGTGCGGCGAGTTCACTTTCTTTTTATCATCGTAATTGCTCCGTGTCACGAGACTACAAAGACTTTCCTAGCGGTATTTGTTCAATTTTTTTCATCATTCGTTTCACTAGAAATAATGGAAATATCAACCACAGAAGTGCGCGAGCGTATTTGCATTAAGTGGATAACACAGCGGGAGTATTTCAAGTAGATTAAAGCTCGCTTGAACCAATTTAAACTGTTACTCACAGATGAGCTAATAGTTTTGTTGTTTTTTTTTTCTACTTCGTTTTTCTCTTTCTCTCTTCGCCTCACTCTTGTACGTCCATTTCTCGCACCTCTGAGCTCTGCGCATTGCGTATTAAGATGTAAATTATATCAGCATCAACGTATTTATTTCCTTTAATTTCCTTTTTTTTTTGTAAACGCACGTGTCACACATTTTTCGTTTTGCTTAAATTAACGAACAAAAGGATAAAATGTGTGCGAAATTAGTATTCTTGGGATATATTTATGCCTGTTAATTACAGTGCAATGCGTTTGAAGAGGCGCGCAAGTTTCAAATATGTAAACCTGTCTTATTGAGATGGTTGCATTTCACGCACATTACGGACAGCATTCGTGGCTTTCCCTTTTGTAATGTGCAGCTCGAGAGAGTGTTATTATATACTACATCGTTGAATTATACACGTATTTACCTATAATTTGTAAAAACTTTCGTGAAACAACCCTTCAATTCCCACTCCCTATAACCGCGTTATTTATTTCACTTCTAAAGTAATATTGTAAATAATTACACTGGCGTTTACGCGGCCATCGCATAACGACGGGGAAAATTTCAGCTCGATTAAACCTCCCCCTTGAATTAATTATAAAACTTTGTACTCGTAAATAAATGATACGCCATATAGATATAATCCTGTGTTGATACAGCGCAGGAAAAGCTTGTTACGGATTTAAAATATTTTCAAACATCCCGATCGTTATCCGGAGCATCAAATATTTCCATTTCTTTATGCACGAAAACTTTTTACATACAGATTCGAAAATACGATTTAACGAAGCGTCGGATATAATAATCTGTGTTGATTTGAAAAGAGCATCTTTGTAATTGGGTGTATCGCAAATCGATATAGATTTCGAAGACGAAATAGAATTACGACACGTGTAGTGATTAAATCGATTCGTGCTTAAACGCCTGACCATCTGCAACCCGCGTGGCCAGTTTGTAGCACGCGATAAATCAGCTATTTCATGATTTGACATACGTCACTTGTGTTCATCGTTCTAGGTTATATTTCTTATTTTATAAGTTGATTTTCCGTGTTCACTTTCTACCGATACAGCGCACAAGCTAAATCAGCCCGTGAATCGCCTTATAAAGGATAATAATAGGTCAGTCATGTCGAGTAAGGCCGAAAACGAAACGAGTCAGGTTCTAACCTCAAAACCGTTCAAAACTCTGGAGGAGCTTTATGCCGGCTTGAGTAATTTAACGCCCTGGCCCGAGATCCGAGATGTGCGAAAATCGGTGGATTATGTTTACTCGGGAAAAGATATCAACGATGTGACAAAACCGTTGGTCAAGTGGAACCGCAACAAGAAACCGAGGACCCTTGTGTGCCACGACATGAAAGGTGGATATCTCGATGACAGGTATTGACTTTGATTATTCAGAATGAAGCACCATGTCGTCTGCTGTATGACAGCTCGGTTCGACTGCTTCTAGGTTCATCTTTGGATCGGACGCCCATGATTCGTACGTTTTTTACCACTGGAGCGGAGTGGACAGCTTTGTATATTTTAGCCACTACTTAGTGACTATACCACCTTATGGTTGGATCAACGCAGCACATACTCACGGTGTCAAAGTCCTCGGAACTGTTATAACGGAGTGGACAGACGGTGAGAGAATATGGAAAGAAATATTCAGATCAGAAGCAGAAATAAAGAGGTTTGCCGACGCTCTGATAACTCTTGCCAAATTTTACAAATTCGACGGGTGGTTGATCAATGTGGAGAATAAGATTGACGAAGACGATATTGACAAATTAATATTCTTTGTCAAGTACCTTACAAACACTATTCACACTGCACTCGAAGGTTCGGAAGTTATTTGGTATGATAGCGTTACTGTGAAAGGAGAACTCAAGTGGCAGAACGAGCTGAACGATTTAAACAAGTAGGAATCGGGCGTACATTCCATGTCGATTGCTTCTATCCGTTAACTATTTTTCTTTCTTTTCTTTTCTACAATTATTGTACTCGTACTTTCAGATGCTTTTTTGAGGTGTGTGACGGCATATTTTTAAATTATAATTGGACTGACACTGGCCTAGCCAGTAGCCGCAATCAAGCAATTGCAGGAAATCGTGTTAGAGACATTTATGTAGGACTGGATGTCTGGGGTCGAGGCTGTCCAGGCGGAGGTGGATTCCAGTCCGAATATGTAAATGAAATTTAACAATCTATGGAATGAATGTAACTTTTCAAATTACCGATAATCGAAGATAGCTGAACTTCTCTCATGAGATCTTAAATTTTTTCAAATAAATTATCACCTGACATACATTGTTCGAATGCAGCAATTAATTTTTAGTATATTTTAGGTTCAAATTGAATTTAAGATATTCGTCTAACACAGGCTTTCATTCAATATAGGCATTGCGAAAGATAAGAGAACACCATCTGTCTGTGGCTATATTCGCACCAGGATGGACCCACGAATATCTCGGCCCAAAAACATTTATAGACACAGAGAATTTGTTTTGGGCCCAACTTTTCCCCTATCTTTACATCCACGTACCTCTATACGATAACGAGACATTTAGAACATCATTGTGTTTGGGAGTTGGTTTAACGAATTATCGCCTAGGTCAGGTGTGTTATTTGAGTAAAGTTGAAGCGTTAATAATCACATTAACTATTGAATTAGCACTAATAGTATATTCAATTAACGTCTAGTATGCTTAGATATGTTGAACATCTTGAAAATATTTCGTATTTAGAATATTAATTGAACTCAAAATTTGTCTCTGATGATCGCAATCTGGCATGAAGGCAGCGGTTACCATGCGGAACTTATATGTATGAAACGACCAAAGGAAATCAGCAAATACGCAATTTTTTTTCAGTCTGTAAAATATTCTGAAGATAAACCCTTCTTCAATTTGAGTGTCCAGTCTCCTCAAGTATCAACGCCGTCGCCGCACCTTGAAATATTAAACCAGCCAGAAATAACAGAGCCCAAGGTTGTGAAAGAGTCGAATCTGCTGAATAAAAATGAAACCGAGTCTGCGTCAGAGCAGGTTTTAACTACGGAATCAGATTTAAAAAAAGTAGTCGAAGACATTGTGTACGATACGAAGAGAAGCTTTGTAAAAGTACATGGCCAATCCATTGTTTTCACGAGCACAACTCTTAACTCTGAGTTAAATTACTTCAAGTATTGCAGAAGTTGTTCGTTCAATGGCGGAGGGTGTCTGGAAATAATCACAAGTAACCCTCGCCTGTTTCATAGGTAAGACTTAAGCGATTACCTGAAATTAATTTTAGTTGTTTACTAAAAAATAATACGATTTGACATTGATTCCCCTCATTTTTCCAGGCTATTTCTTATTCAAGTCACTTCTTCACACGGCATTCAAGTTAGCATCGTCTACAGCATGGAGAATTGCGCACAAGATCAATGCGAGCTGATGCTCGTTGCAGGGGATGATGGGAATTTAAAGTTGATAAGTAAATACCAAACGGAGGAATTGGACTATCCTTGGAAAAAAAAGTACGAAATACTTATTTATCTTTTCTGTTTCTCTACTTGTGTAAAAAGTGATTGATTATATTTAAACTGCAATAATGTGTTTAAATATTTTTTTACAGTTTGTACATCACGAATTTTGAAAGGATTACAGAGATTGGAGTAGCAGCATCAAAGGAAGGACGAATAACACTCGGAGAAATTGTTGTCCAGGACAAACAACCTGGTGAGTTATAAAGTCTTCCTTTTTATCATTTTTACCGAATGACCGCCAACCTCGGGATAATGTATTCTAATGTATTCGAGCTTCAGGACACGAAAAAAGAGAAAAAATAAAACGACATAAAACGAAAGAAAAAAAAAAACTCTGCATGCCTATGTAAACCAAGGCACACATAGCAGGTGTGTTACATCATGCGATATTTCAGCTCTCGGTTCTCATTTAACTTTAAGTCTCATAATAGATAAAACAAAAGTTAGACACGGTAATAGTAGGCTTGAGAACCACTGC
Organism: Neodiprion virginianus; assembly: GCF_021901495.1. NCBI lineage: Eukaryota > Metazoa > Arthropoda > Insecta > Hymenoptera > Diprionidae > Neodiprion > Neodiprion virginianus. The sequence continues at coordinate 3,725,076 of NC_060878.1, forward strand.
GGTGAAAGGAAGACCATACGCTTGTGTTTATGTGGAGTCAATGAACACGGGACATACAATACCTCATATATTGTGGCCTTCTGACATTTAATTTATTGTAAATAAGACGTAGAGAAAAACGTAAGAAAAGGAACAGCATTTATTGTCTCTTGTGCTGTCATTCGTTTTTTTCTTATTACTACCCCTGAAATTAATACTTTCTATCGTTAAACAGCCAGGAAATGTCCCTCTTAATAACGTTGAGTAACAGCACTTACATGCCGTTTGTTACATCGATGTATTTAGTAAGAGGATGATACTTGAATGGTTTTAACATTTCTGCCAGCGCAATATTATTCATTCTAAAGAATTAAGAGTTTCGAGAACGTGTAGAAATGGACATGGGTAGATCACTGCACGTACTTACGGGTTTGAATTAGCTATTCCAAAGCCATGTACTTAGCAAATTAGATCAACCGGTTAGCTAACAGGAAATTTTTCATGTAGGAAGTGTAGAGAGAAACAATAGGTTCACGTGGTATTGCAGAGTTATTTGTGTTAAGCATATTAATGACATGCAACAATCGAGAATCCTGCTCCGCAGGAATTATCATAATCGAAGCTCGATGCATATCAGGAGCTAATTTCACTTTAGAAATTTCAATACCTGTTATTCATTGCACAATCAATTGATTCAACAATCAACATTTGGTTCTTAGAATTTTTCTTATAAATGAAATTCAAATATCAATCTTGAAATGAATTCTCTCGCGTTTATACATCCTTACAAATTACCCACGGACTTAAAGTTCTCCTTTGGCATGCATATTTCGGTGAGAAACAATCTCAAACTGACCCATATTACACTTAAGCATAATATGCTGTGTTGTAATTCGAGAGTTCAATAGCTTATTGATATTCAAGTCTCACGTAGTGAAACAGGTCCGGCAATAGCTAACTTGGAGCACCTGCGTGTACCTTGAATATAAACTATTTTGTTGTGTATAGATATATTGAACAGCGTACAGCTTAGTAGAGAGAATTTATCCATTTCTTGTCGGATTTTCAAGAGTGATACAAATTAAATTTTTCGTTTAAAAATATCACAAGCACGCAATTGACGAAGACTTTAAATCATCGAATGATACTGGATAACTTGGAAGAAAAAGTTACGTTAAAAAAAGTGTATCTATATGGTATAAGCAGCAGGAATTTCTCGCTTCCTCAAGTTAGAATCGAATAATTTAGCGGCTCAACCTCTAACGCTATGTCGTCGCCTCTTATGTTTATGCGATGAGATCAGCCTCCTGCGTTTGCTGCGTGGTCAAGGCAATCTACTTCAGTCTTGTCAATAATCTTAATAGCATACCTAACAGTTTGTCTGCTATGCTTAACAGTAAATATTATCTTGCCATTTTTCAAACTGAATAATTACCAAGCAAGAATAAAATTGTGCAAGAATTTTGTTGAAGATTTTTTTCACTTGAAACAAATATACTTGCAAGCATTTAATTGTCTGCAGGTTCGCACGGTCAATTATGAATTCGCTTCTGTGCACTATTGAATTCTTAGATAAAACTCGTCGGTATACATTCCGATGTTGATTCATTGAAACTCGAGAAGTTAAGCGAATGAGAGAATTACAATTATTTTACGTAGTTGCAAAATAATACGTTATTGTAACGGTAATGCTAACTGTATAATACGCAATGTGGGCGACCGTAAAACAGTAAGAGCATGTCGGACACGAGATTATAAAATTTTACACATCTTGTAATAATTACGCTATTGCGAACTGAGATTGCATCTCCATCGCAGAGATTCTGTCACGCATGTATAGGTATTCACATATATATTATAAGTATGAGACGAGAAGCAGGCTCGCACAATCATGGTTTTCCTCCGGTCTTTTAACTCTCGTCATCAGAGCATACCCACAGTTATTCCAATGCGACATTTCGATGCCTTGGTTTAGTTTTTTCATTCAATTTCAATCAGTCCTTTTTAATCCAAAACATGGAATCAGGAAGAGTGAATTATGTAAATCGATTCCTTTCCCTGATTTTAATACCTGTTGAAGAAGGACTTGTGGAGATATCGTTGATTTCGAAATTGTTGAAATCACGTAACTGTATTTTTAAACTCTTCCGTTCATCTTCATCTGTGCTTAGGAATTGGCAAATTTACAAAACACAGGCTACTGTATTGTGATTCATTTTTTGTATACTGGATGTAATAAATCACCGCGCAAATATTCATGCTAATATCCCTCCAACCAAAAATCGTATGAAATATTCTTGCACATGATATTCATATATTATGTATACCAAATGGAGAGATGCGGAGGTCGTAGAACTCGCATACATCCACCTCTTCTCCTTTTTCTCAACTTTCTCGTGATCTCATCATCGGTAAATAAATGAAGTGCCCACCTGCGTAGTAAAATATATCAAGAAATTGTCAGTCAGCAACGTGTTATTTAACATATTCGCGCTTTCCTGCTTGTCTATCAGCTCGCTGTCATTATGTTCAACTAGACACGGTCCAGAGCTTTCTAGACGGTTGTAGCGCACATTCACACATAGAGATTATCTCATTATACGTCTGGATTATTCACGCGATTTAGCGATTATTAGGATATTTTTATACAGCTGATGATCGTAATTTATAGGTGATCGTCATTACAGTTCACAAAAAATTTCGTTACGGTATTTGTTAATTTTGTTTAATTCCAATTATTATGGTCCACTGACCCTTCTAAAATGCTTCATGCTGTTGTCTTGCAACGACAAACCGAAACATTGTAAATTTAACGCAATTCTCCTCTACTTTCTATAACGAATTTTTAAAAACAGGTAATTCTTATAAAAGAATACCAGGATGAGATAATTTGATGTTACGCAATGGAGAGAATGACGAAAGATTCAAAAAATAGAATGAAATGAGCCTAATGTACGAATTCTAGTTGAAATAATGTCGTCTGAAATTCCAGTTCACTCGTATATGAAAGTGACCCAAGCAGGTATCACGTTAAGAAAATAAAAATACAGCATGTAAAAAATTGAATAACAAAAATACAGGACGCAAATAATTGTATACATGCAAAATTACACGCCTTTTCAACTCACGCCAGGTCTGTAATCTACATCGGCTCTGATATTGATAAATGAAAGTAAGAGCAATTGTACATTAAACATCCAATTTACCTAATTGTTGTTCCATCAGAATTTAAAATCAAATCGATTCCATCCGCTTTCTCGTACCATTATCTTACCGAGTAATCAAATTCGTGATTCATTGGTACGATTAGATTTAGTAAATCTTACTTACTCAACTGTATTGAACATTTTATTCTATTTTACTTTCTACAATAAGAATAATTACAATTTTTTATCCAGCATTATGATTAAAATAGACAATAAATAATAAATCGTGTCTTATTTTTTATGTTCAACGTAATGGGTGTGAGAAAAAAATCGTTGAGATGAGACAAAATGTTTGAGTTAGCTACAGATGGACAGTTTAGCTTAAAACGTTCCTCCTTACATTTCTCTTCTGGATGCTTCTGTAGAAAGGTAGAGAGAAACTACAGACTCGTAAGCATGAACTGTACCTGTTGCTGTATCTTGAAGTATAGTTTATTAAGCCCATGCCTCTCTGGTACCTGTGCCTTGCCAGTCACTGACCAGGCTTACCACGAGCTACTTAACTTACTCCTCACAATCAGACAAAGTTTCTCTCTTATCCAAGACGACTCTGACGCTCTGTTAAACATTTGAATTGTTTGTTACAAAATCTATTTTATCATTCGCAAATTTTATTCTTAACAATTTAATAGTGATGTGACTGTTGTTTTTTATTTAAAATGACAATGTTGGTGAGTTTTTTTCTTGCGCAGTGTTATATTTGAAAAGATTTGAAATCAGGGTAATCGATCGGATCAATTCAACAATAAAAACGAAAGAGTTATAACATAATATATTGCCAAAGTTATTTCAAAATAGAATCCGTTTATTGTGTTCAATAGTGAACAGTGCAATCTGTCATTATAAATGAGAAATTAAGGGGGGAGGGGGAGGGGGGGGGAGGGGGAGGGGGGGGGAGGAAATAAATTATATCTTTTTTCAACTTTGATTTCGTAAATTCCTCATTACAAATTTTATTCATCTTCAGGCTACCGTGATAACCAGGACTTGGGAACTTTAATATCTGACGTCAACTATTAGGAAGTTAAAGAGAAAAGTGACAGTGACCTATTGAAGTTTTTGTTGATTGTCTTACAATAGACTCAACAGTACAGTGTGATATCAAACGCTTCAACTTGAATGCCCGGCTGTCGTTTAGTCAGAACTAAATTAGGTCAGCAGATGTTGTTTGACCGATAAACTATCTCCCGTAAACAATTATACTAATAATTTTAATTGACTGTTATTACATAGAAAAGTTTTGTAAAAACAATTCACATTAAAAAGAGTAAAAAAATCTGAGAGAATCGAGTTATAACACATGTTTTTCGATTATACAATGAAAACATAATTTAAAATCTTATATTTTTATATAATTCAATATTTGTAAATAAGTAAAGTAAAATAAAATAATCATGACGGAGAATCATACTACAATGGAAGCAGACTTAACAGTGAGGAGTCAAAATTCAAACGACTCAAAAATATCCGGTGATTCAAAGGATTCAAAAACGAGCAGCACAATGCAGTCCAAACATTCCAAAGAAGTTCTAATTTCGAAAAAACAAGAAGAAACTGAAACTAAGGATGACTCGAATTTACTGATGCTTATGTCCTGCGGTCAGCTGCTGCTTGGTAAGTTATCAAAATTTATGTACAGCTTAGCAATTGAGAAGATGTATAAATCAAAATGAAATTATCATCATATTGAAGTTAGTAACGATTCATGCCGAGAAAAAACCGTTATTTCACCATTTTGAAATTATTTTAAATTCAGTAAACTGTCATAAAACAAAAGACACTCATATTTCGAATTCTTATAATTGCTTAAAAATCATTGTAAAATTAAGAAAATAATGATTTTTTCCCCAATGTTCTGCTACGACAACGTTAATAACTTCAACCTCGTAAATTATCCACACCGATGATCGACAATTTGAGGCCTGTGAATTACAAAACTTGTCAGGTGTTATTCTTGTGGTGTTCGGCGTATTGGTCCTGGTACACGGAGCTTCATTGGGAAATTCAGGAGCGGGACTATGGGCAGGAGCTGGAGCTCTGGTCGCAGGTGCCTTAGGGGTTGTCGCCACTTTGACGACTTCAGCTGATAAAGAGAGCCTTCAATACTCGGGGTTCTCCTCTGCCCATTTGGCATCCAGTTTAATAGCTCTGGCTCTTTCGAACATGGCTGCAATCACGGCGCTCACTTCCGTCGTAAGGGATTCACAGAGGTCTAATCCTGAGATAAATCTTTTAGAAACAACGGTAAGCAATTAGCGAGTTGTTGGCATAGTTTTTATGTGTATAATTTAGGCCAGGTGATAAATCTTGGGTCAACTGTTGAAGAAATTAAACGCGCGTGTAAACACATTGCCATGTCAAAAATAACAAGGCTGGTACTTTTGAAACACACGCAACATACATGCAACGTATATTTTCTGGGAATTTAAACTCTACTCATTTGTGGTAATAATGAATAATTTATTACACTAAATTCTAGATTATAAACTGTGGTATTAATTAAGAACGAAAGTGCCTTGACTCTAATTAGCCTGAATATCTGGTGGAGTCTGATTCATATACCTATGCGATATTCAGGAGATGGTTTACCCTGATTTTAAATTAGATTTAGGTGTTGCATTGAATCAGAGTGTGAAACCTATTCACACACGGCTCATTTTTAGGTGAAAAAACTATAATTCATCCTGCGTGGTATGCGTTCTTTCATTGTGGATTAACTATTGATCTTCCAGTCAAGTTTGTTCAGCATGTAACGGGTTTCTAGAGATACCAATCTCAAATGTGGTAATGGAGCGGGTTAATATTTGCTCTGTGCTTCTTGGAAATATTAAAATCAATATTGAGGGGCCTATTGCTAAAGTTAACACCATAAAAACCAGATGTGAACGGTTTGAGTTCTAAAAACTTTTTTCAACACACGTGTAAATGATAAAGAGAAAGTTGAGCACCAGGAGGAGAAGTAGTAACTTTTAATTCACTGCCAAATGCCAAGGTCCGCATATTTACCATTGAAAACATGCCTATTACGATTATGTTAAAAATCCGCGGAATCAAATTAGAATTATGATAATCGTAAATAGTCGTGATTCACAGATGAAGCATCTACGTTTTCTACTCTGTATTTTAATTCGAATCAAAAACGTGTGTGTACACACCTACGGCAGTAAGCAGAGTATAATAAAAAGCACGGAACGTTTATCACTTGAATTGCCAATTTTACAACTCAACCGCATAATGATTTGTAATCGTGATACGAGTTCTTGTCATTATGAGATCTATTTTTTCAGAATGACGATGACTCTGTAATGGGTGTTGACCACAGATGGGCAGGATTGATGGCTAGCATTGGTCTTCTGATAGCGAGCCTCATTGAATTACTCATTTCTGGGTACAGCTGCGTTAAGCTTGCGCCCCGCCTGTGCGGCTGCTTGAAAGGATCTTCTCCGCCTGTCTCAGGTCAGGGTCAATTGAAAACGCACAACATGGTACACCAGTGGGTTTCATCGCATCCCAAATCCCAGCAGATATATCTGGTACAGCCCATTATGTCTGTACAACCCGTGTTACCAGTGAGTATAGCTGTGCGGTTCTTTCTCTAACAAATATCAATATGTACGTTCAATACGGGTTTAGCTTATACAATCTTCAAAAGAAATTATCGTTGTAAGCGTTTAGAAAAGAATTTGTTTTCGTATGGGGGAAGGTAGGTCAGTGACACACTAGAAAGTTCGCTCATCCCATGAATCCTGAGATTGAGAATGATGCTTGGGAGAAACTTGTAATATCTTTGCCTGCAGCTAATCCATTTAGAAATCTCTCACGGTGTAATATTTCTACAGAGGGAAATTTCTTCTCTTTTCGTGTTTTCTATGCCAGAATGCACTCAGTTAATTATATAAATAACGAAAGTGTTTCCAAGTAATTTGACATTTGAGAAGAGCCCTTCACTTTTATTCAATTGCATACCTACTCGTTATAACTTTTACTTATTCAATTTAAAAAGTTTATTTGATTTTCTATTGTAGACTCCGTACGGCATGGCGACGATACCTAAAAAATATCAAACACTTATACCAGCAACAGGGACATTTCCTCCACATTCCATGTATCATTCCATGCCTGCACCTTGTTGTAAAATGGCAAGAGGTCCGATTTATCCACCAAATCCTCATTACCATCCACAAATGGTAAGCATATTTCCATGTGCTTGAAATATATATTTATCAAGTATTCTATCATGCATTTGGAGAGTAATTTTAGGAAAACCATTGACAAACATTTTTCTGTAGGTACGCATCAAGCGAAAGAGATACGCAATGCCAGAACATGAATCGAACAGTTTACCGAACCATCGTACAAAGCCAGTATCTCCCATGTCACAGCAAGAAGTTGGAAAAGTTGAAGCTTTTATGCCAGGTACAGATCAGGTTGATTTGTCTCAGACATATACTGGCTTGGACAAAAAAATGTCTGAAGAATTTATTTCAATCGCCATGGATCCAGATAAAAAATCTAAAGCTTCGAGCAGCAATACAAGCGAAATTAGCTCAGCTGCCAGAAATTCTCCTGCAACATTGCCAGAATCGAAGTTTTGAATATAATATACTACGATAAATGTTCGTCTATACCGTTTACTCGTGACGCTGTATGTATGGGTATTCAGCTTAGAGGCTATATTTGAATATTTTTAACGTGCATCATGCCTATTTGAAAGTATTTTTTTTCGTGTAAAGCTCATTGATTCAAATGCCGTAATGGACAGTAGACAATTTTTGGGTATGATACAGAGATGCAATCATTATGCCTAATTAGTTCTAAATCATTTCCCACTGCCAAAACTTGAAAAAAATAGAACGAAATGAAACAAATGTAATCTATTCTTTGTTACTTGTAATAACTGTTAAGAGTCTATTGTTTGTTATTACTTATGCATATGTGTATGTATAATTCTACTTGTAACGGTACTCGACTTATGTACTTTAGTATAGGTAATATGCTCAACGAATTGGATATAAAAATATTTTTAAGACTTTTGTAGCCATATAAAGTGCAATTTGAAATGAATAACCAAGGCAACCTCTTATTTATATATATATATATACATATATATATATATATATATAAAATGACAAGTGGTTCCAATCAAATTTACTGACTATAGACAAGAGGAGATTCCCATATAACGTTTGATTTAGGAGTTATGAATCTACCTGAAATAATTGACCCATGTATTTGGGTACTTAACCAATCTGGACCTTGATTGAAAAATTTTATTTTCTTCATTAAGGTGGTGCTATACATATATACATGCTGGTTTGCCGCTTTCGCAAATAAATCGAAAATGAAAATAATCAAATTGATTTTCGTTTTTGTATTTGATGGGAAAGCACAGAATCGCCTCTTGATTCAGTAGGTTCAATGAGATACGAGCAGTTCGAAATATTAAAGTATTATGCGGACCGTATACGTATCGATTCAAACAAGGGAGCGTATTTCATTCCAAATTTAAGTTTTTGTTTTAATAAATTACTTGTAAAATAAGAAAGTACACTAATTACGTCTGTAAATATATTAAAATCGTTAAATCGTCGTGTTCTGTATTCAAATCCAGCTCCATTCGTCTATGATACTTTATCAAGTAATGGTAATAAATAGGTTTCAATATTTCAGGACTAAATTAGTCACACCAGTCACTGACCGAAGTCTGACTTGGTAATGGCTTTACACATCTATGATGTTCGATGTAAAGGGCGTTTACGACCTCGAGATTTTTACTATACTCTTCCTGAAGACTCTCGAGCTCCTGCTCTAGGAAGTTTTTCTCCTTGCAGAGCATCCGAGGTACGTGGCTCTCCTGCTCCTTTCTTTCAGCAGCTAGGACGCGAAACTTTCCAAGGAACATTTTCAAGTTTAGATTTTCTTCTTGCAGGCGTGCCAACTCTTTCTTAAGCCATTGTCCCCGCATAAATACTTGATGAAGTAGCTTGTCCAATATGTTTGGATCCGCGTGAACTCCCTTACGTCTCTGGTCCTGTTTAATAAATTAACAAATGAAAAGAAAGAGAAAAAAAACGGGAAATGATCAATGAACGAGGATTAATCATGTACAGAGGCGTTTTTACATTATTGCTAATCTAAATCTAATTTACCAATTCGAGATTTTTGAAATTTCGAATTAAAACTAATAAATTACTGTTTCTAGTTTGCTAATTTCTGCTTACAACTTTGATGAGTCTCGTCACTTTCGACTTGTTCTTCCCGTGTTTTGCCCAATCGAATTTCGGAGATATTTCCAAAAGGCGTTGCCTGATTTTCATCGTTCTGTGAACCATCGCATCTGTTAACGAGTGAAATTTTTGCTTTATATCATTCTGGGTGTGCATCATTACGTCAGCCTCGTCCTGAACCTGTTTTGAACGAAAATGATATTAGTGGATTTCGACAAGATTCCGTTACAGCTCCTCCGCAATTCAATTTTATCGCGATGATTCACAAGAGGAATCGATTTGCGCGGATTTAGCGTAACGAACCTAGCGGTTCCACTTTCGTTTCCAATATCCGTTGCAATTTTAATACAAAAGAATACCTGAGATCACTGATTGCAGCTACTGTTCGATAATGAGATCGCAATTTCGTTATGATGAAATAATGTTCAGTAACGTGAAATGCGATTTCCTCGTTTGCCGCACAATCAAACCGATTAATTCGTAACGAATAATCTCGCTCAGCCTAAACCGCAATTCCACCATAATTCCAACCGCTGCTGATTCTCGAATCGAACAGTGATTGAATTTTCAAACCAAAACATTCGGCTAATCCAGTATCAATGGGAAAATGACCGTAGAGTTCGGCAACAAGCGTTTACAGTGAAAGAATGTAAATGAATGGAGTTTGAATACCCTTCGATCAACCGTCTCGTCGACGATGTGACGAAAGAAGTTGAGATCTCTGTCCAAAATATCTCGAAAAAGCATCCCGCGATCAGATACGTAGGGTGCAAGAGCATATACGAATTCCGCAGCAGTTGTTATCTCGCCGTTGCGTACATCCTCGCAAATCTTTGCTATTCCTCGCATGTCAGTCTGCCATGTAGAGAGTTATGTTACATGTATATGCATTATACCCTGTGTAATTATTCAGAAAGCTGCTGTTGCGCAATCGTGGCTAACGTTTCGGTGCAGAAAGGACGACAGAAAATTAAACAATGTGCAACTCACACCAGGCTGCAATTGCGCGATGATATCTTTTCTAGGGCACACTGATTTCTGAAACGAATAATCAACATACTGTTTTATATCATATATGTTACGATTAGTCACTCATCGATTTGACGTACACCTGATTTCAAGATTACAAAGATTTCAAAAGATTATAAAGATTTTAAAAAAATTTCTAACTATTTCAGACGATTTCATAGCATTTCAAAAGACTACAAGAGAGTTCATCGGATTTCAGAGGAATTCAAAAGATTTTCAAAGAATTCAGGGATTTAAACAGATTTCACGGATTTCAAAAGATTGCAAGAGAATTCACAAGATTTCCGGAAAAGTGTACATCAGATTTCACGAGTGATGAACCCCTCGGGGTATCCTATGAGATGTAATAATAATCGTTTTCGAAAATTTTTAAAGCAATTCGCCTTGATTTCTCATGTATCTCGATGTTATAGGAGAAAAGATCATGGAGGAGTCAATTGTGAGGTTCCGGAAACATGAAGAACTTGGATAAGAAAAGTTCGTACTCCAGGCTTAGGAACCGCCGATGAAAGATCTTGCGAACAAAGAGCCGGTTTCAGTTCGTCGGGTAAAGGCTCGCCAGACTGTACGACGTATCTTAAATAACGACCGTATTCATTTCTAGCACGTCGATCGGCATCCGTCTGAACCTCCTTGCCTACCTGCTGTAGCCATCCCGCTACCGTTTTCCGATCTGGATCGAACAGTTAACGCATGAGCTTATAGACTATAATTGCGTTCGAAGATCCTGTAATGTTATGAGGTTCGAACCTTCTTTTGGGTAATTTTTTATATCCTCGGTAATGTCGCGTACGATTTTGCGAAATGCCTCATCGAGATGGTCCCCCATATTTATGAATTTGTAGAAAACTGTGCGGCGAAATAAATATTGTGCCAATGAATATTGCAAAGGTTAATCGGGGCTCCAGCCCGTCATAACAAAAAAATAAAACGCATCTATTAGAAATTATGACATCTGACTGTGTTGATTTTAACACGGGATTTTAATCTCGACCGAAAACATGAGAAGAATACGATGCTAACAGGTGGAACATTATTTGAACGCTTTATTCCTTCTGCTTAAATCGATGTATTATGTTTGATGAATATTGTATCAGAGTAAACGTAATAATAATAAATATTATGTTTTGCGAATGTTTTTTTATTTTTTGACCGCAGCAATGGGATGAAATGATATGCCTACGTATGTTATTGAACGTAGTGAATAAGATGTTGCAGTGAATTTTAACTGACGATGAACGAAGAAGAGAACGAATAACTGTATTATTGTATGCCACATATATTTTACCTAATTTGAATTCGTTCCGTAATTATCTTGGCTCAAAATCGAGGCAGAGGAACCTGTAGTCTCTGGTTTTGAACCCTCAGAAATTCGACTTGTGCAAGTACAACTTTGTCGAATCAGCTGCAAAGATCAACTCCTAGAACGACCCTTCCTAGACCAATTGGACTCTCAGGAACGCAGAAACGGCATCAAAGAGAGTAAAAGACCAGCAGCAAAGCAATGACCAAGGATGGCAAGTAAGGCATTTGAAATAGCGTCATACAACTCAGAAAAAACAAAGAGCATAATATGGGGAAATCAATTTCTTCGTTCATTTTAATACAATTTGCATGAAATAGTAACATTATAATATCATACATATCATATCCTGCGGAGATACATTTCATCTGTGCGCATAACACAACTTATATTATAGTAACATACTGCAAAAATAATTATCACATAGCATTTATCGCATGCTGCTTGAAGTAATATATCCTGCATTTCACTTTCCTGTTTAACAACTCGTTGGAGTACTCAACACTGACACCTGAACACTTGTACTAGAATTCTTGAATATTAAATAAACAAAAACTGAATTGAACATTAAACTTTGCAGTTGTGAATTTGTTATGTTCCTTCCCCTTCCTTCAGGCAACCCGGCGCGAAGATTATAACTTTTGGCGGTATAACTCTTGATCCGTTGATCGCAGCACATTGGGACTGCAATTATTCGATTTCTCTCGCAAAATTACGTCGGGATAGTGCATCAAATAATTTACTCCAGAACTTTTCGAATTTGCGAAATTTTTCGCCAAAAATACAAAGGGGTTAGCCTGACCTTTTTGCCTATTTTTTGGCCGAAAATCCTTTGGTCTCAGAATCGATTTGTGAGACCATTTCCTGACTAATTGGACCCCCAGGAACTCAGAAAACGCAGCGAAAAGAGCGTAGGACCATTGGCAGAGAAAATGCGAAAGAAAGAGCGCCAGCTGTAAAATGTCAAAAACACAGATTCTCGTTTTTTGGCTGTCACTTTTGATGCGTTGATCGCAGCGTATTGGGACTGCGCCCAATCGATTTCTCTCGCAAAATTACGTCGGAATAGTGCGTGAAAGAATTTATTTCAGCACTTTTCAAAATCGCGAAAATTTTCGCCAAAAATACAAAGGGGTTAGCCTTGCTGCTTTTTTGGGCGAAAAACTTTTGGTCTCCGATTCGATTTGTATGACCCTTTTCTGACCAATTGGACCTCCAGGAACTCAGAAAACGCAGCGAAAACAGCGTGGGATCGACAGGATACAAATCACGAAGGAAAAAGCACCTGCTGAAAAATGTCGAAATCTCAGGTTTTCGTTTTTTGGCTGTAACTTTTGATGCGTTGATCGCAGCGTATTGGAACTGCGCCCAATCGATTTCTCTCGCAAAATTACGTCGGAATAGTGCGTGAAAGAATTTATTTCAGCACTTTTCAAAATCGCCAAAATTTTCGCCAAAAATACAAAGGGGTAAGCCTTGCTGTTTTTTTGGGCGAAAAACTTTTGGTCTCCGATTCGATTTGTATGACCCTTTTCTGACCAATTGGACCTCCAGGAACTCAGAAAACGCAGCGAAAACAGCGTGGGATCAACAGGATACAAATCACGAAGGAAAAAGCACCTGCTGAAAAATATCGAAATCTCAGGTTTTCGTTTTTTGGCTGTAACTTTTGATGCGTTGATCGCAGCGTATTGGGACTGTGCCCAATCGATTTCTCTCGCAAAATTACGTCGGAATAGTGCGTGGAAGAATTCATTTCAGCACTTTTCAAAATCGCCAAAATTTTCGCCAAAAATACAAAGGGGTAAGCCTTGCTGTTTTTTTGGGCGAAAAACTTTTGGTCTCCGATTCGATTTGTATGACCCTTTTCTGACCAATTGGACCTCCAGGAACTCAGAAAACGCAGCGAAAACAGCGTGGGATCGACAGGATACAAATCACGAAGGAAAAAGCACCTGCTGAAAAATATCGAAATCTCAGGTTTTCGTTTTTTGGCTGTAACTTTTGATGCGTTGATCGCAGCGTATTGGGACTGTGCCCAATCGATTTCTCTCGCAAAATTACGTCGGAATAGTGCGTGGAAGAATTCATTTCAGCACTTTTCAAAATCGCCAAAATTTTCGCCAAAAATACAAAGGGGTAAGCCTTGCTGTTTTTTTGGGCGAAAAACTTTTGGTCTCCGATTCGATTTGTATGACCCTTTTCTGACCAATTGGACCTCCAGGAACTCAGAAAACGCAGCGAAAACAGCGTGGAATCAACAGGATACAAATCACGAAGAAAAAAGCACCTGCTGAAAAATGTCGAAATCTCCGGTTTTCGTTTTTTGGCTGTAACTTTTGATGCGTTGATCGCAGCGTATTGGGACTGTGCCCAATCGATTTCTCTCGCAAAATTACGTCGGAATAGTGCGTGGAAGAATTCATTTCAGCACTTTTCAAAATCGCGAAAATTTTCGCCAAAAATACAAAGGGGTAAGCCTTGCTGTTTTTTTGGGCAAAAAACTTTTGGTCTCCGATTCGATTTGTATGACCCTTTTCTGACCAACTGGACCTCCAGGAACTCAGAAAACGCAGCGAAAACAGCGTGGGATCAACAGGATACAAATCACGAAGGAAAAAGCACCTGCTGAAAAATGTCGAAATCTCAGGTTTTCGTTTTTTGGCTGTAACTTGTGATGCGTCAGTCGCAGCGTATTGAGACTGCGCCTAATCGATTTCCCTCGCAGAATTACGTCGGAGTAGTGCGTGAAAGAATTTATTTCAGCACTTTTCATAATCGCGAAAATTTTCGCCAAAAATACAAAGGGGTTAGCCTTGCTGCTTTGTTGGGCAAAAAACTTTTGGTCTCCGATTCGATTTGTATGACCCTTTTCTGACCAATTGGACCTCCAGGAACTCAGAAAACGCAGCGAAAACAGCGTGGGATCAACAGGATACAAATCACGAAGAAAAAAGCACCTGCTGAAAAATGTCGAAATCTCCGGTTTTCGTTTTTTGGCTGTAACTTTTGATGCGTTGATCGCAGCGTATTGGAACTGCGCCCAATCGATTTCTCTCGCAAAATTACGTCGGAATAGTGCGTGAAAGAATTTATTTCAGCACTTTTCAAAATCGCCAAAATTTTCGCCAAAAATACAAAGGGGTAAGCCTTGCTGTTTTTTTGGGCGAAAAACTTTTGGTCTCCGATTCGATTTGTATGACCCTTTTCTGACCAATTGGACCTCCAGGAACTCAGAAAACGCAGCGAAAACAGCGTGGGATCAACAGGATACAAATCACGAAGGAAAAAGCACCTGCTGAAAAATGTCGAAATCTCAGGTTTTCGTTTTTTGGCTGTAACTTGTGATGCGTCAGTCGCAGCGTATTGAGACTGCGCCTAATCGATTTCTCTCGCAGAATTACGTCGGAATAGTGCGTGAAAGAATTTATTTCAGCACTTTTCAAAATCGCGAAAATTTTCGCCAAAAATACAAAGGGGTTAGCCTTGCTGTTTTTTTGGGCGAAAAACTTTTGGTCTCCGATTCGATTTGTATGACCCTTTTCTGACCAATTGGACCTCCAGGAACTCAGAAAACGCAGTTAAAACAGCGTGGGATCAACAGGATACAAATCACGAAGGAAAAAGCACCTGCTGAAAAATGTCGAAATCTCAGGTTTTCGTTTTTTGGCTGTAACTTTTGATGCGTTGATCGCAGCGTATTGGAACTGCGCCCAATCGATTTCTCTCGCAAAATTACGTCGGAATAGTGCGTGAAAGAATTTATTTCAGCACTTTTCAAAATCGCCAAAATTTTCGCCAAAAATACAAAGGGGTAAGCCTTGCTGTTTTTTTGGGCGAAAAACTTTTGGTCTCCGATTCGATTTGTATGACCCTTTTCTGACCAATTGGACCTCCAGGAACTCAGAAAACGCAGCGAAAACAGCGTGGGATCAACAGGATACAAATCACGAAGGAAAAAGCACCTGCTGAAAAATATCGAAATCTCAGGTTTTCGTTTTTTGGCTGTAACTTTTGATGCGTTGATCGCAGCGTATTGGGACTGTGCCCAATCGATTTCTCTCGCAAAATTACGTCGGAATAGTGCGTGGAAGAATTCATTTCAGCACTTTTCAAAATCGCCAAAATTTTCGCCAAAAATACAAAGGGGTAAGCCTTGCTGTTTTTTTGGGCGAAAAACTTTTGGTCTCCGATTCGATTTGTATGACCCTTTTCTGACCAATTGGACCTCCAGGAACTCAGAAAACGCAGCGAAAACAGCGTGGAATCAACAGGATACAAATCACGAAGAAAAAAGCACCTGCTGAAAAATGTCGAAATCTCCGGTTTTCGTTTTTTGGCTGTAACTTTTGATGCGTTGATCGCAGCGTATTGGGACTGCGCCCAATCGATTTCTCTCGCAAAATTACGTCAGAATAGTGCGTGAAAGAATTTATTTCAGCACTTTTCAAAATCGCGAAAATTTTCGCCAAAAATACAAAGGGGTTAGCCTTGCTGCTTTTTTGGGCGAAAAACTTTTGGTCTCCGATTCGATTTGTATGACCCTTTTCTGACCAATTGGACCTCCAGGAACTCAGAAAACGCAGCGAAAACAGCGTGGGATCAACAGGATACAAATCACGAAGAAAAAAGCACCTGCTGAAAAATGTCGAAATCTCCGGTTTTCGTTTTTTGGCTGTAACTTTTGATGCGTTGATCGCAGCGTATTGGAACTGCGCCCAATCGATTTCTCTCGCAAAATTACGTCGGAATAGTGCGTGAAAGAATTTATTTCAGCACTTTTCAAAATCGCCAAAATTTTCGCCAAAAATACAAAGGGGTAAGCCTTGCTGTTTTTTTGGGCGAAAAACTTTTGGTCTCCGATTCGATTTGTATGACCCTTTTCTGACCAATTGGACCTCCAGGAACTCAGAAAACGCAGCGAAAACAGCGTGGGATCAACAGGATACAAATCACGAAGGAAAAAGCACCTGCTGAAAAATGTCGAAATCTCAGGTTTTCGTTTTTTGGCTGTAACTTGTGATGCGTCAGTCGCAGCGTATTGAGACTGCGCCTAATCGATTTCTCTCGCAGAATTACGTCGGAATAGTGCGTGAAAGAATTTATTTCAGCACTTTTCAAAATCGCGAAAATTTTCGCCAAAAATACAAAGGGGTTAGCCTTGCTGTTTTTTTGGGCGAAAAACTTTTGGTCTCCGATTCGATTTGTATGACCCTTTTCTGACCAATTGGACCTCCAGGAACTCAGAAAACGCAGTTAAAACAGCGTGGGATCAACAGGATACAAATCACGAAGGAAAAAGCACCTGCTGAAAAATGTCGAAATCTCAGGTTTTCGTTTTTTGGCTGTAACTTTTGATGCGTTGATCGCAGCGTATTGGAACTGCGCCCAATCGATTTCTCTCGCAAAATTACGTCGGAATAGTGCGTGAAAGAATTTATTTCAGCACTTTTCAAAATCGCCAAAATTTTCGCCAAAAATACAAAGGGGTAAGCCTTGCTGTTTTTTTGGGCGAAAAACTTTTGGTCTCCGATTCGATTTGTATGACCCTTTTCTGACCAATTGGACCTCCAGGAACTCAGAAAACGCAGCGAAAACAGCGTGGGATCAACAGGATACAAATCACGAAGGAAAAAGCACCTGCTGAAAAATGTCGAAATCTCAGGTTTTCGTTTTTTGGCTGTAACTTGTGATGCGTCAGTCGCAGCGTATTGAGACTGCGCCTAATCGATTTCCCTCGCAGAATTACGTCGGAGTAGTGCGTGAAAGAATTTATTTCAGCACTTTTCAAAATCGCGAAAATTTTCGCCAAAAATACAAAGGGGTTAGCCTTGCTGCTTTTTTGGGCGAAAAACTTTTGGTCTCCGATTCGATTTGTATGACCCTTTTCTGACCAATTGGACCTCCAGGAACTCAGAAAACGCAGCGAAAACAGCGTGGGATCAACAGGATACAAATCACGAAGAAAAAAGCACCTGCTGAAAAATGTCGAAATCTCCGGTTTTCGTTTTTTGGCTGTAACTTTTGATGCGTTGATCGCAGCGTATTGGAACTGCGCCCAATCGATTTCTCTCGCAAAATTACGTCGGAATAGTGCGTGAAAGAATTTATTTCAGCACTTTTCAAAATCGCGAAAATTTTCGCCAAAAATACAAAGGGGTTAGCCTTGCTGTTTTTTTGGGCGAAAAACTTTTGGTCTCCGATTCGATTTGTATGACCCTTTTCTGACCAATTGGACCTCCAGGAACTCAGAAAACGCAGCGAAAACAGCGTGGGATCAACAGGATACAAATCACGAAGGAAAAAGCACCTGCTGAAAAATATCGAAATCTCAGGTTTTCGTTTTTTGGCTGTAACTTTTGATGCGTTGATCGCAGCGTATTGGGACTGTGCCCAATCGATTTCTCTCGCAAAATTACGTCGGAATAGTGCGTGGAAGAATTCATTTCAGCACTTTTCAAAATCGCCAAAATTTTCGCCAAAAATACAAAGGGGTAAGCCTTGCTGTTTTTTTGGGCGAAAAACTTTTGGTCTCCGATTCGATTTGTATGACCCTTTTCTGACCAATTGGACCTCCAGGAACTCAGAAAACGCAGCGAAAACAGCGTGGAATCAACAGGATACAAATCACGAAGAAAAAAGCACCTGCTGAAAAATGTCGAAATCTCCGGTTTTCGTTTTTTGGCTGTAACTTTTGATGCGTTGATCGCAGCGTATTGGGACTGCGCCCAATCGATTTCTCTCGCAAAATTACGTCAGAATAGTGCGTGAAAGAATTTATTTCAGCACTTTTCAAAATCGCGAAAATTTTCGCCAAAAATACAAAGGGGTAAGCCTTGCTGTTTTTTTGGGCAAAAAACTTTTGGTCTCCGATTCGATTTGTATGACCCTTTTCTGACCAATTGGACCTCCAGGAACTCAGAAAACGCAGCGAAAACAGCGTGGGATCAACAGGATACAAATCACGAAGGAAAAAGCACCTGCTGAAAAATGTCGAAATCTCAGGTTTTCGTTTTTTGGCTGTAACTTGTGATGCGTCAGTCGCAGCGTATTGAGACTGCGCCTAATCGATTTCTCTCGCAGAATTACGTCGGAATAGTGCGTGAAAGAATTTATTTCAGCACTTTTCAAAATCGCGAAAATTTTCGCCAAAAATACAAAGGGGTTAGCCTTGCTGTTTTTTTGGGCGAAAAACTTTTGGTCTCCGATTCGATTTGTATGACCCTTTTCTGACCAATTGGACCTCCAGGAACTCAGAAAACGCAGCGAAAACAGCGTGGGATCAACAGGATACAAATCACGAAGGAAAAAGCACCTGCTGAAAAATATCGAAATCTCAGGTTTTCGTTTTTTGGCTGTAACTTTTGATGCGTTGATCGCAGCGTATTGGGACTGTGCCCAATCGATTTCTCTCGCAAAATTACGTCGGAATAGTGCGTGGAAGAATTCATTTCAGCACTTTTCAAAATCGCCAAAATTTTCGCCAAAAATACAAAGGGGTAAGCCTTGCTGTTTTTTTGGGCGAAAAACTTTTGGTCTCCGATCCGATTTGTATGACCCTTTTCTGACCAATTGGACCTCCAGGAACTCAGAAAACGCAGCGAAAACAGCGTGGAATCAACAGGATACAAATCACGAAGAAAAAAGCACCTGCTGAAAAATGTCGAAATCTCCGGTTTTCGTTTTTTGGCTGTAACTTTTGATGCGTTGATCGCAGCGTATTGGGACTGCGCCCAATCGATTTCTCTCGCAAAATTACGTCAGAATAGTGCGTGAAAGAATTTATTTCAGCACTTTTCAAAATCGCGAAAATTTTCGCCAAAAATACAAAGGGGTAAGCCTTGCTGTTTTTTTGGGCAAAAAACTTTTGGTCTCCGATTCGATTTGTATGACCCTTTTCTGACCAATTGGACCTCCAGGAACTCAGAAAACGCAGCGAAAACAGCGTGGGATCAACAGGATACAAATCACGAAGGAAAAAGCACCTGCTGAAAAATGTCGAAATCTCAGGTTTTCGTTTTTTGGCTGTAACTTTTGATGCGTTGATCGCAGCGTATTGGGACTGCGCCCAATCGATTTCTCTCGCAAAATTACGTCGGAATAGTGCGTGAAAGAATTTATTTCAGCACTTTTCAAAATCGCGAAAATTTTCGCCAAAAATACAAAGGGGTAAGCCTTGCTGTTTTTTTGGGCGAAAAACTTTTGGTCTCCGATTCGATTTGTATGACCCTTTTCTGACCAATTGGACCTCCAGGAACTCAGAAAACGCAGCGAAAAGGGCGTAGGATCAACAGGATAGAAATCACGAAGAAAAAAGCACCTGCTGAAAAATGTCGAAATCTCCGGTTTTCGTTTTTTGGCTGTAACTTTTGATGCGTTGCTCGCAGCGTATTGAGACTGCGCCCAATCGATTTCTCTCGCAAAATTACGTCAGAATAGTGCGTGAAAGAATTTATTTCAGCACTTTTCAAAATCGCGAAAATTTTCGCCAAAAATACAAAGGGGTTAGCCTTGCTTTTTTTTTGGGCGAAAAACTTTTAGTCTCCGATTCGATTTGTATGACCCTTTTCTGACCAATTGGACCCCCAGGAACTCAGAAAACGCAGCGAAAACAGCGTGTGATCAACAGGATTGAAATCACGAAGGAAAAAGCACCTGCTGAAAATGTCGAAATCTCCGGTTTTTGTTTTTTGGCTGTAACTTTTGATGCGTTGATCGCAGCGTATTGGGGCTGCGCTCAATCGATTTCTCTCGCAAAATTACGTCGGAATAGTGCATCAAAGAATTTATTCCAGCACTTATCAAAATCTCGAAATTTTTCGCCAAAAATACAAAGGGGTTTCATGGTTTTAATGGTTTATTTCATCTTTTTCATGACAATATTGATAAACATCAGTGCAAAATTAAAAATAAACAAAGTCCTAATTCCTAAACCTTAGCCTAGTTCTATATTACTATTTAATATCTAGGGATAAAAAATTAGAACAGAGAATAGAACAGAGAAAGACGACGAAGACAATGTCAGAAAAAAAGCGAAAAAGAAAAGAACAGAAAAGAAAAGAAAACAGAATAAAGCTAAGAAAGCAGCAACAAAGAAACGTGCCAAACGGGAAGTGGGGAAGACTAGATGACGAGTCGCCATCAAGAGCGGATCTCTTCCGTCCGGAAGAGATGCTGATGTAGATCGCGTTCAAAAACTGCGAGCGTCGAGACAGACCCTGAGTTCGGTAGGTAGAAAGTTCCAGTGTCGAGCGCCTCTGACCGTCAGGGAGTGACGAAAAGCCTCAGAATGCGGGTTGGCCTTACTTTTTTGCCTATTTTTCTTTCCTGACCAACAGGAGAGAAATTGCGAGTAAAATTCTTCGTTTTTCGGCTGTAACTTGTCATCAGTTGATCGCAACACATTGGGACTGCGCTTAATCGATGTCTCTCCCAAAATTACGTCGATATAGTGCAACAATGAACTGATTCCAGCATTTTTGAAAATCTTTCAAATTTTCACCAACAATTGATATGTATTGTCTCACTCTTCCTGCAACTCTTCGAGCTAAGAACCTTTGCCGTCAGTAATGAGTTAAGCGCTTATAACGAGATTAATTATACACTAAAGTATTCAGAAGGACATTAAAATCATACCAGAACCGACAGCCGGACGAAAACAAAAAAATGATTCTCTATTCATTCATTCCAATTCATGTTACATCAAATCGTAATAATCCAATCTCACTCATATCGTTTTCTGCAGTGGTGCATTGCACCTGTACGCTGGCTAGAACGAAAAACACTTTCAATGTAAAATAATAATTATCTCATATATACTCTTCTACTTTGTCTCTCCTCCACTCACTGTCTCGGTCTCATCGTACCCTACACCATACAAACGACAAGTGACGTGAAATCGAAAATCAATTCGTATTTATAAGCCAGGTATTTGTTTCTAACTCAAAATCCGAAAAAAAACACCTCCGAAGAATGTTTTAATTTGCCATCCCATTCTCACGCCTCGAAAATTTTTCACCCCCGAATAGATAGTCACTTATCTTATCATAATAGTTGCATCGGAGTGAAAGAATTTTTGAATTTTCGCCTGTGAACTTTTGTTTAGTGAGATCCAACAACCAATTGCGACGGAGTGTTCATGCCCAACCTGACTCATTTACTGCATCTATGGACCTTGGAGTTGAAACGTCACTCAGGCAATCCAGTCACAATTTACGCACGAAAAATATCAACGGGGGTGATTGGAAGAACTGCTGCGATATTAGTTGTAACATAATTATCAAGTGGTTGTACTATTGAAAAGAAAATATTCCGATATCGTGTTGCACTGATTAAATTGCCGTATATAAACCGAGCGGGCACCATTGTTTCATCATTTACAGGTTAAATGGTGAAAATGACTCAAATCAATGAAGGGAAGATAAGGCAGTGCTTAACGAAAGTAAATGACATTCATCGTTCGTAGATCAACGCCCTCCAATAATCACTAACTTTTCATTGCTTTCAAATCATCTGGAAGTACAGTTCGAAGTACATTCCTGAAGTTTTGGCCCATGACCTTATGCTGCGTCGATTCAGACGTTAACTCATACTGCATGAGTTTCATAAACTTCACCACTCATGCTAATCCGATTTAAAGATGTGGAAATTCATTCAACAAAGAAATTCTTGAACAGCATGCTTAAGCTTTGAAAATTTATTGTTTTTTACTTCGTCTTTCGCAGTATCAACATCCAGACCTCACCTATCGCGATGTCGTCAGTGTCCTAAGCCAATATTTTGCTCTGCAGTATAGAGTAGAGCCGTATGGTACGCAGTTTCCAATACGTTCAAATTTATTTCCAATTGTATTGAGTAATTGATCTCTTTGATTTTGCTAAACAAGTTTGACTTTCAGCAGATTTGTACAGTTCTGAATTCTGCTGAGTATCTCTAATCCTAATAAATAATTTAATGTTTGATCATTTTAATAACATGCAATATATTGTCATTAATATTTTTCAACATTTATCATTCAATTTCACAGTATTCACCGATGGGACGCGCAAAGAATTATTCAGCTTACAAGGAACGATACCAGTTACTTACAAAGGTATAATTTTACAATATCCTTACGTATAGAAAGCTATTTTATCGTTGTCACGTAACAAATTTATAGTCACTGTTCATTTTTTCCCACAGGAAATGTCTACAACATTCCCATTTGCGTATGGTTGATGGACACCCATCCCAACAACGCACCAATATGTTACGTCAAACCTACAGCAGACATGAATATTAAGGTCAGCATGTTTGTGGATCACAATGGAAAAATTTACCTTCCTTATCTTCACGAATGGGTCCCTGTAAGTAAAAATTGTATTTACTTAATTATTCTTTGTTTCACATTAGCAGCAGAGTATCTAAAATTGTGCAAAATACAAACAACTTGTCTGTTGTAGCAAAAATCAGATTTGTTAAGCTTGATTCAAGTGATGAGAATAACCTTTGGAGACCAGCCACCAGTTTATGCTAAACCGAAGAACGACAATCAGACTTCTTCAACGCCATATCCTGTACAGTGTAAGTTACTATAAAAACTTAATATCCAATCGCATTATTGTTCGGTTGTAAAAGAAATACCTGACCTTTGCTATTCATTAAATTTTATTAATCTTTATTATGATATTGTAGCTTTTATGCCAGTTCCCGGTGGTGGTGGAACATCTGCGAGTGGTTTCCCACCTTATCCTACAGGTTCACAGTATGGAACTGGCAGTAACGTTTATCCACCTTACCCAACATCTGGAACACCTGGAATACCGTATCCTGGGTACAGTCCATATCCAGGTAGCACGAGTTACGGGGGAGCCGTGTACCCTGGTTCTTACCCACCGCCATATCCACCAGTCACACAGCCAGTACGTTATACGAATTCTTATTGAAGTTGAATTAGCATCAGCTAATTTTATCAGCAAATATTTATACACTGATTGCTTAATTGTTCGGAAATAATATCTCTCTACTTCAAAACTTTTAATACTTCAGTCGCCAAGGGTGCCTGGGAATTCTAACAACACAGATACGATATCGGAAGAACATATCAGAGAATCACTGTTATCCGCTGTTGGTGATAAGTTGAGACGCCGTTTACGTGAACAGTTATCTCAGGGAGAAGCAGAACTGGAAACTCTGCGTCGCACCGAGCAAGAACTAGCGAGCGGATCAGCACGGTTAGAGGAATTGCTCAACAAGTTGAATCGGGAGAAATCCGAACTTGAGAAAAATATAAATATACTCGAGGAAAAAGAGAGTGAATTAGAAAGGGAAATTAGTAAACTTTCTGACAATCAAACTATCGATGTTGACGAAGCAGTGACGACAATTGCTCCCTTGTACAAACAGTATGTTATTTCATTTGTTCTTACGACTATGTACCATATACAGTTGCTGCAAATTAAAATGAGTATTTTTTGTTTAATCAAGGATGCTGAATGCCTTTGCGGAGGAAGCTGCTATCGAAGATGCGATTTATTATCTTGGAGAAGGTCTGCGCGGAGGAATCATTGATTTAGAAGCATTTTTGAAGCAAGTTCGACAGCTTTCACGTCGGCAATTTATGCTCCGAGCACTAATGTTGCGTTGCAGACAGAAGGCTGGTCTGGCAGGTTGAATAGAAATTGATTTTGGTGCTGAGATGATGAACAGTTGGCTTTAAAATGTAATTAATTATACCTACACAAGTTATTTCAATATATGCGAACAAAGATTTATTTACCACGTACAATGTATATTAAGTAAAAAAAAAATTATCGATATACCATTGAATGAATAGAAATGATAAGTAATAACTCTGTAATAAAATAAAGTCCTTACGAAACGATCATAACGCACATTTCAAACAAAGATTCATGATTCTTTCAATTTCTCAGTCGACATGTATTTGAGAATAAAATTTGCAAACTATATATTTACATTTAGTATGAATATGTACAGTGTTGTATTTTGTTTTTATTACATAGTTTATTTTCTTTCTCTTTTTTTTTTTTATCAAAAACAGAATTGAGGAACACTGTACAAGGTTTAAAGAGTCTGTGCCATAACACACAGTGGAATCTATTTTACCATATTTATTATAAATATTTAGAAAAAAGACTTCGGTTCAACGGAATATTACCAGATGTATAGCACGGCTCCTTGAAGTCACAAGAATCACATGCAAGTCAGTATTCAACCTGTAGAAATTTGAATATGTCTGGTGTAGCAAAATGGGTTGTGATCCATGACTGAAAGTAAATGCACATCAGGAATAAAATATTCATATCTTCCTGTGTATGGTCAAGAACCTAATTATTCTGTTAATAATTACCTAAACATAAATTCCGACCCAAAGCAGTAGAAACAGTACACCGAAACCGGAGAATATTGCAGCTACTAAGGAGACCAGCAATTCCTTGAATATGTCTCTGGTAAACTTGGTGCTGGTTACTTCGTAGACGAAAAACCACGCGGTAAAGAATATACCGATTCCTAACAGGACTACAGCCAAATGTGGAAACACAGCTGGGTTTATCGGTGAGACGTACCTCGTCATGGACTCGATTTCAATCTGCAAAATTTTACGAGTTAATATGAAATAAAGAATAACCAAAAGAACGGGAGAAGCGATTAGAAATACTAATGGACAGTTCAACCTCTTGGTTATTCGCAGTCGCCATACGGAAAAAATTTAGTTTTCAGTTGTTCTCATCGTGAATGTTAGAAAAACACATAATATTTAAATTAGATGTACTATTAGCTTTGCGATACAAGGATGTACCTAATAATACCAAATTATATTCTTACCATTTTAGTGGATATATATTTTGACGTGGCCTACCGGTAGTACTGGGCAATGGGCATGTAGCGTGTACCAATGGTTGACTTGATAGTAGATGGTCTTGTGGACCCTTAGACTGACTTAGACTGTGGATGACGTTAATTTATCGAGGCCTTTTAGACAGTCGGTAATTAAAATTACAGGTTTTCAAACATGTCGAAAAATGAAAATCCTATTAAAAATAATAATCTTCGTATGAGTTCATTATTTAATCCAAGCATAGCATTTGACAATTTTTATATGTTTGTTGTCAACGTGACACTGTAATCCGATTTACCTCCATTTTTTACAAAAATACGTATATATGTCGTGCGCAGTACTCTGCCTTACCGACTTTCCATGTCGTTGCGCTCAGAATCATGGAGCAGGCACTATTCACCACGCCGCGCATGTAATACTTGATAACGTTGACAGTCCTTAATACGTGCTAGGCAGTGTTTTACATTCGTGATCACCACAGCGGGTCTGGGTACTCATATCCCTTTGCCATGCCTTTGCCATAGAACGCGGCGTAACCGTTTTGAGAGCGTGTAATCTCAGAAACCGGCGTGTAAGCCGGTGTGCAACAAAGAACGCAATCATCGTGGCCGGGATGTGCAGAGGTGTGCAATAAAGAGAAATATATAAAAGCCTCCCCCTCACTAGCGCCGTCGGCAATATTTTGAGGTGACGGTTTTCGAGACGGAGTTCTCAGGCCTGTGTAAAAGACCGTGGTGGGGAGTATAAGGCAATCGGACTACCACTTATCCTTATACCGTGGTGATCACTGACGTACTTATTTTCTCACACACACTCGCAACGACACTCGATTAGTCGTATTATAGCGAACACGCGTACGACTTGCAAGAAGAAGAAGGAAAGTTGACGCAATCTCGTGTTGATCTGTATGATTGCACTTTTGCTTGAAGATTTTGCAAAGCAATTGAAGTAAGTAATAACCTTTTACACTGCTATTTTAATCGATACAAATTTCGCATACATACTTGATAACCGCGTTTATATTTGTAACATTGAATTATTTAATAGTCATGTTAAATTAATCAAGGTCGAACAGTGACGTATTAGATACATATATACATATGCGCTATATTTGAAGATTTTCTAACTAGAAAAATAGGATATTTCTTCGATTCGCTCAGACATCATCTGCAGCCTAACACTGTGTTCAGGTCTATGGCATGTAAATTTGTTAATTAGGTCATCTATATTTGGACCCTAGCTTACGAGGCCCTAGTATCTAGCTGCACAAAGCATAATATCGGAAATTATTCTATAACGTCTTATTTATCAGCAGCTAAATTGACCAAAATGAATAAGAATGGGCCGCCGCCTCCATACGAACCACCGCCGACTGCACCGCCTACCTATTCTCAAAGTGTGGGAGGTGTGCCACCTGCCAGTCCTTATACACCGATACAATCGTGTGAGTAAATAATGTAACCTCGATGCTACTATTAGGAATGACCTCAAAATTATTATTATAACTTCATCTGTGCATTTCAAATGCCACTAAAGTAACGCGCCTTGTTCATCTGTGAGGATTAACGATAGGATATCTCATATCTCTCCTCTCTTCTCAACTACTTGCAAACTTACAATACTTTAATGTTGAAATTACTTAAACATCAATTGTGATGATCGAATGTCACAAAGAAGTTTAAACACGCTTGATTCTTGGCTATAACATCTTGTGGTATGTTTTCCTTTCACAGTTGCAGGAGGTCCAACTATAGTTACAACAGTTGTACCGGTTGGACCACATCCGACCCATATGATATGCCCTCAATGTGGAACTGAGATCGATACAGCTACCAAAACAGAACCTGGAATGATTGCATATATTTCTGGAGTCATTATTGCACTGCTTGGGTATGTTATCTTTTCTTCAAATGGTTTCTAAATGTCATGACAATTCTTGTATTCATAATGAAGGGTTACTGCTACCTACGAACATCTGGAGTTTTCTCGATCTGCAACATCCAAATTCAATTGAATTTTAACATAGTACATGATTATGATCAATGATTACGCATTCGTTTCATGGATATTAGTTCTATGGGTAGAAGCTACTAACATTAATGGAGCTTAACACAAAAGACCTGAGTAACAAACCCTGTTTTTTAACGATGATCTCATTCTTTTTTAGATGCTGGTTAGGCTGCTGTCTAATTCCGTGCTGCATCGATGAATGCATGGATGTTCATCACAGCTGTCCACAGTGCAAGGCATACTTAGGTCGCCATCGAAGATAAACGATCTAAAGAAAAATGAAATTCAAATCGCTGCATTTCGAAAGGGTATATATAATATAACATGAGTAAAATAAAAACATGAAGGTCAAATATCCAAGCATGGTAGCTAAAAGTACTGCCGCAGTTTGCAGCACATATAGAACTGTTTCACAGCTACATATCTACAAGAGGGTGGCGACTGACCGGGAAATCCGGGAATAGTCAATTTTATTCTAGCAAAATTGTCGCGACCCTGTATAATTCATAGCAGCTTGTAACAATATATCAAATACGTTCAGTCAAAAAAGTGAAATTTGAACATATGTGATTCGCACTTAAATATTATTATACAAAGTGGTTGTAGAATTTGAACAATTCTAATTGGGTAAGCTATTTTTGGTTGCTATAGATATATTAAAGGCAGCTTTTTTTTAAGCAATTATTTGCAAAAGTTACCTAACCTCGCTTATTAAATATGAAATTAAAATAAATTAGGTCAGTAGCTTTACGTACAAAATAGTAACATATTTTATTTTTACATTATGTCGCCCTTCTTGCTGCTCGTTTAATGGGCTTTTAAATAAGAGTTCGTTAATTTGGCGCTATTATCTAATACTAACATTGATGTTGGGCTTGATAAATGCAATTAACGAACTGCATCGTTACGTGTTAATTATGATGATCCACTCAAAAAACTGCAAACTCTACATTTCCTCGCGATTGTTATTTTTATGCCATTAGGCAAATTTTTCTCTCACATTATAGATGATTACTTCTTTTTATCCAATTGTATTACCAATAAGCAATACATTAGTAATACATGTATCGGGTCACTGACTGTCTATTTTTCAATCACTTGAATGCTATAATTTTATTGTATGCACACAGAGAATAATACATATCTGATGTAATATAGCCAATATACCTAATATAGGAGAATTATTTTGCTACATTACACAATTTTTTTTTAATTGATTCACTAAGGATAAAAGCGAAACTAATTACAATATTGAAATATATTCTTCTACAAATCTACTATGTCAATTACGTTATATTTCCGTAAATGTGCCATTTTTCACCTACACAAATGTTGGGCTTTATCTCATTCCATGATGAAAAAAAGAAAAAGAACCCAACGAGTCAGACGCTGTGGCTAATAAGGCTGGATGATAGTACATTAAATTTTGTATTTGATACCTCTCACCATTTTTTCTGAAACAGTGGTGGACGTTTATGTATAGTATGTATGTACGTATACATACACGCACTGCTATTTTTCTGCGTTGATTCGTTAAATCGAAAAAGAGAAGTATAAAGAAACAGTGGTTTTATTTTGCGCAGAATTTTCATTTTATTGTAATGTCGAAAGTAAACCAAACAAGTATTTCGTACGAAATGCATAAACGTGAGTGCCTTTCAAGCGAAAACTGTCTCTTTAATATTATAATCATGGACAATGTAGTTAAGTGATTTCTACATTTCTAAATAACAATTTGAAAGTGTTCAGTGGAGCACAAACTCGAAACGCTATCCACGTCTTATTTAACATTACCGCAAAGAAGCAAAGGATACAGCGATATTTTACGTAAGGTATATTACGATATGAGGATAACAGACGCAAATTGCATTGTCCATTTCTTACGTGTATTTATCCATTTTACACTAATAACACTTAAATTGTTATTATTTTTTGTAAAAACGTTAATACAAAGAAATATATATATATATATATATATATATAAATTATATATACATATACTTAGTGTACTTAATAAACCAATCCTCAATATACGTATATTTTTGTATACCCGCTGAAATTTCTCTTTAAAAAAATGTACATACGCCCACACACATTTAACAATTTACTTTAAATTGTATCGAGAAAAAATAAATCCAATTTACCGCGTGGAACAGAATAATTGAATAGATTGAACAATAAAAATATGTGGGCGGAATACAAACGTGTGATTTGCTGAAAATGCATTCATAATCTATCCACTGTTTCGCGTCAATGGCTCGTGTCAGTCCGTGTATGGAATTCAAATGATTACCCTTTCTTACCGATGGCGATGACACATGCAACGTAGCTTGTCAGAAATCGCTGTTTTATCTAGCACATAATATTGTTATGCATACTTGACGGAGCAGCGGTTCAATATTATTTGAATTAACGGTAATTATCCAACAACAATATATTTCCCCTTTAATTCAGTTTATCATTTCGAATTCACCCGTTAAATATTTACGCCCAACAAGCACCGTATTCAAAACACAGAACCTCAATCGCTTCTAACCTAAATATCCTTGTAGGGGGGAAAATGACCCAACCCTAATTAAATCATTACTCCTGTCACATTGCTTCATACGGTATTCAAGAGATTGTCAACATTATGATATCTTAATATTTCTCTCGGTCAACCACCGCTCAAAATCTTTATCACAAAGGTTCATATTTTTTTTTAGTTCACTCTACAAAATTCAACGATGTCAGGCCCGCCGCCTCCTCCGCCTCCAATGATGAAGTTACCAGTCTCATCGGATTCTGGTGGCGATCAAGGCAGAAATATGCTCTTACAATCAATACGAGCTGGCAAACCATTAAAAAAAACCGTTACCGTCGACAAAAGTGCTCCAGCTATTGCAGGTATCGTCTAAACTACTCACAGATTTGCATTCATTCTGAGTGAATCTTGTAAATTCCATCACCCATCACACTTTATCGGGGGCAAACCAACAACAGTTAATGCAAGGCATTGAGACACCTTAGGTCTATTTCGTGTGATGCTCTTTCTATATCTGGTAGCAAATAGAACTCTCGCATTGTGATGTCTGTACAAATATATGGCACATCTTGTTTTGTGTTATTATATCACTCGTGAATCTACAAGTTATTATTTCAATCATGTTTAATATTTCCAAATCCTATTTATTTGCTTGGAGAATTTGATGTTGTTTTATTTTCAGGAAAAATTCGAGGCGAGTCCTCTAGCATTTCATCATCTGCTGGTGGAAATAATAACAACTCCAGCTCTAACGGCAGTAGTATTAATAATAATAGTAACACTGGTCCAATCGGTCTTGGCGGATTATTCGCTGGTGGTATGCCCAAGTTGAAACCGACTGGCCTGCGTGGAAACGTTACAGAACGAGGAAATGTTACAGAACGTGATAATGTCAGCACCAATATTACACACATTAGTAATGCAAACACAAATACCAAAAGGGGTCCGCCACCCATTCCTCCACCAGCTACACAGAAACCCCAAATTCTCCAGGTATAACCTATTTTAGTTTTGGTTCGTTGTTTGGATGGTAGAATTCTAATTTAGTAAAGATTTTTTTGATCAGATAATTTTTCAGTGACCTATCTGAAACAAAAAACTATCATCAATAGGCATTAAAATTAATCAAACCTTCACATTACAGAGTGTATCTGATTCGGCTTTAACGAATTCAGAGCAATCAAGAGGGTTTGGAAAGCCAACATTAGTTCCAAAACCGCCTCCACCCTCATCTGTGGCGCCACAGAAACCGTCTCCGCCGCAATTTGCTGCCCCACAGAAGCCGTCTCCACCTCCGAAAAAGATTAATTTAAGCAGTCTTCATTCATCCAGCGGAGGTGTTACAAGAGCCCAAAGCATGCGAGTGCCTCGGACTCCTCCAGTTCTTGCACCAACCCTGTCTTCCCTTCATCAATCTCAAGATTGCTTGAACGATCCACATCCACCTCCACCTCCTAGGCCAACTCCTCGCCATTTAAGACCACCCATCACTAGACCACCACCACCTCCTCCCTCTAGAATAACAGCTGCACCGAGCATGCCTCCTCCCCCGCCGCCACCCATTCATCGATCTGGCAATTCGCATCAAAGACATGCTCCACCCCCTCCGTCTCCACCAACGCCTCCTACAAGAGGTTCTTCGATGATGCGTAACGGCCAATCTTCAAGCTGGTTGGATTTTGAGACAAGATTCGCCGACACGTTTCATTCTGCCTCAACATTTCCACCTCCAGAACCTTTCAAGGGATTCCCAAAAGTCTACAACAGCAGAAACGGTGAGACCAGCCCCAGAAATTTCAGTCCTCAGTCTATCCTTGGCTTCAATCTTAGCCGTCATTCTTCAGAGTTTGATGCATGATTTGTCCTTTCATCTCTGGCTGCTAATCAGAATTACAATACCCTGCTGTTGACTAATCACTGGAGCTTGTATAACACTTTATATGTATATATAATTTATGCTACCAGCTTCATATGTATTCATTAGTATTCTATTCTTCGTTTTGCATGCTATTGCACAGACAGGTAAGGCAGGCAAATTTATTTACTACTCTTAGTGTTTAGACTCTCTCAACTAATCAAATAGCAAAATTCAAAATTGAATGTTTGTGATATTGCATTTGTAATAGAACTGTCCATATGCATGGTCCACAAAAATACGTATGGCTTGAGACAGAATTTTCTATTCATTATTCAATCGCTGATCTTAATGAAAGCAGAGAAAATACTTCTTTTTTTTTTTATTAAAACTGCTAATATGCCGAATTGAAATTTTTCATCCAAGGGACAATCAATAATTCCTAAGATTTCATCCAGCGATCGCACTACACATATATGCAAAATTATGCCAGAAGATATGGTAGATTTAGCGTTTACTATAGTAAATGAACGATCAATGTATAGTCTTGATAATTATTGAACAGAAAAAATATTGTGCTCGAAAAAATGTTGTAAATATTTCGAGAACCACGAGTAGATTAAGGATGAAAAAAAAAAACAAAGAAAATTAAACGTGCCTTACCTCTTTCGTCACAAATCTTTGTGGATTTGGGAACTATTAAGATATTATTTTATGAGAGAAAAGCAAACCTGGTCTATTCTATTGAAATAACAATAAGATTTACAGCTTCGCGTTGCCATTACTATTCTTAGTATTAAACAGTTCATATTATCTATGCTACTGATTCTTTCAATGATAAATATTAGATGAAGCCATACAGTTCTATTTAATACATGCATTCCTGTACATTACACTAAACTACAAACAAGACAAAACTTGTACAATGAGAGAGTTTTTTAAAACTGCACTTTCTTCATGTTTAGAGTTACAATGATCAAGGTTTAGTATTTGACTGATTTTTCTTTTGATACATTTCAGTTTTTGTGCATGGTAATATAACATTATTTGGTATCGGTAGATAAGAAAGAATATGGAAAACAAGTCCATACTATCACTATTTTAATTTTTACTACCGTTGTCTGATTTCACATCTCCACAGAAAAGATTACAAGTAAGTAGCGAATCTGCAGTTTTCACTTTTAAGTTGTAAATAACTAATGGGTTCCAATTATTATCATAACATGCGGCATATCTGATTCAATTAACACTTCCATTAATCTAGTTTTTACTCATATACATAGTGCATTCGGTATTTACATCTGATTTCTCAATTACCTGGAAATGCGACGCTTCTCTTTTCTCGCGATACGTTTCGAGGCGTTCTTCCCTCTTCTTGCAAAGTGTTTCGATCAGTAATCAGATGTTAATACCGTATGCAGCTTTATTCAAACAAAATAATTTTATAACACGCGACTAATAATTTCTCTAATACAAGGTATATGGAACTCGAATTTTTATTTCGGATATTTACTAGTGCATACGGCAAATTGGCTTCATTCAATGGACTGTAGTTAATACTTTAAAGAATTATAAATGTATAACTGTGTTAATAATCTTTACTAATTTAATTATATCGCACCTAACCGAACAACTGTTCTGTATTTAAAGAGCACATATATGTATATTTAAATCAATTGCATGCTGCATATACTGTTAAAATTAATTTGATGGGTATTTAGCTGTAATGGGTGTTTTGGAGGTTGATAAGGAAAAAAATATCTAAAGAATGAATCAATGAATCTATGTCGGGATATTGCAGCAGCTAAACAACAGGCTCCTGCTCCACCGCCAACAACCCCCAACACGATGCTTCAACTTAATTCAACTCATGGAGAAAGGCAGTGGCCACGTGATGCAGCCTCGTCCGCCTGTTAAATATTTCACTAAATATAGTCTTCCATACGTCTATTTCACCTAACAGTCGACAGTAAGATCTTTATGTACATTTTTTTTTTCATTTTTTATCTCCCAATATGATATTGTGTTATGGTCATTAGAAAGATACGGAATGTATTAATCAATAATAGACCATATTAAGTTAGAGTCTGTATTATAGAGGGATAGAGGTAAGTGCGCTAAATGGAAATTCGAATTTTAGAATCGCACGTATATCAATGCTAAATGGTCGAAACTTATCTTGATATTTTTCACAAATTCATCAGCTATTTTAGTATTGTTGAAATTATTTATTTAAAAAAAAAAAAAAAAAAAAAAAAACGCCGTTATTTACGTTTCAGTCAACTTAATAAAAATTGACTACAATATTAGAAACTACTAAACTAATGCACTCTGTTGTCTAGTCACTAATCTGCACTACGTTGAATGAGCTCATGTTCATTAGTAAAGTTTTAAAAATTGAAAAAAACTTTGGAATACCAAATGATTAATCAATGATCTGTTAACTTTGATGCTCTAGTTCATTTCATTCCTAGTTTAAACCGTGCAATGTGAATATTTTACCTGTTTTTAATTGTGAACATTTTCTGCCAATATTTTAATTATAAAATCCTTGGGTAAGGCGGTTAAATTAGACGGACTGTTTTAGCAGAGTGATCAATAATTGATTTATTAAATTAGATGTACAGCAACGATAATATAATAAGTTTACTTTTTTAATTTACTTTTTTTTTATATATTTTCCTTTTATATATTTCTCGTCGATAGCCAACCTACCCCGAATTCAGTATGAAATGTGACTGATTGCTTGTCCTGTCCACGTCACGAACCCATGACTCTCAATTACCCATGTATTACTTTCATCGAATTCATTTAGGGAATTTTCATAATCAAGTGTTGCTTTTTACACAGGTTCTATGCAGAACTGTTGTCTGTAATTCTGTTCATTTTATCACCAATGAAAAATAACTTCAACAACCAATGAGAAAGATTAATCACGGAATCGAAGATTGAAAAGTGCGTTGGTTTTTGGTTGGCACGAGTGATTAGTCGTAAAAATGGTCAACCAATCACGACTTTTGTGCCTCAAGTTCTTTTTCTATAATTCTGCGGTATTCATCGAAGCCACCTTCAATGCATCGCACACCACCATCACCGCACACCCATAGCTCGTGGCATACCATACGGATAAGACGTTCGTCATGCGATACCAATATAACGCCACCCTGGAAATTTCGATAAATGTTGTTAAATTTGATTTATGACGCATAAAACTAGCAATTTCGTTCACTTTTACAAATCATTGTAAACCGTACTTGATAAACCTCAAGTGCTTTCCCAA
Organism: Neodiprion virginianus; assembly: GCF_021901495.1. Taxonomy (NCBI): domain Eukaryota; kingdom Metazoa; phylum Arthropoda; class Insecta; order Hymenoptera; family Diprionidae; genus Neodiprion; species Neodiprion virginianus. Next base: position 3,760,326 of record NC_060878.1, read on the forward strand.
GAGCTTCGATAGACTCAATATCCAAATGATTTGTGGGCTCGTCAAGTACCAAGAAATTCGGCATTGCTGCGCACATCAGAGCCAGAGCCACTCTTGATTTCTGACCTCCGGACAGTGAGTTTATCGTTTGCAATGCCAAGTCTCCACTGACTCCAAAACTGCCCAACATTCGTCTATATTCTTCCATTGGTTTCCCTGATAAAAAACCAAATTTCCTTGGTCAACTTGGATTTTACACCTTACAACTCAGGTTTCCAACGATAATCTTCAGTAACACGTACCTGGGAAGTGATTTTGTAGTAGTTCGACAGGACAGACACGCATATCTAGTTGGTCCACGTGATGTTGACTGAAATATCCAAATTTCAAGTTTCTATGAAGATGTACTGTGCCACGTGTCGGGCTTAATTTCCCTGTAATTATTTTGAGAAGCGTCGTCTTTCCTGCTCCGTTTTCTCCCACTATACAGATGCGCGACTGCAAAGTGGCTGTGAGATTTACACCAGTGAATAAGAAATCGGCATTGCTTCCGCTGCTGTCGTATCGGAACGAAACTTCGTTCAACTGGAGAATTGGAGGACTAAGGGCCTCCACTTCTGGGAAACGAAGCGTAACTTCTCCCTCTTTCTCCATTGGTTTCAACTCAGGTCTAAAAATTTTTGAAACCTCATTCAATATCCGATCTACTAACGAAAATATGAGCAAAAACAGTACAGCAAAGATTTGTTAGAAGAAAACATACAACTTCTCCAGCATCTTGATCTTGCTTTGAACACTGGATGCACGATTGGCATTATAACGAAAACGATCAATGAATTCTTGTACATGGGCTCTTTTAGCTTGTTGTGCCTCAAATTCTCTCTGTTGATTTCGCTCTCGTTCACCTTTTGTCCTTGCAAATTGATCATAATTTCCTCTATAAGCTTCAATTTTTTGTGCTTTAAGATACAGGATATCTGTCGGTACCTGTATTCAAAGGTGTCACAAAGGTTCATTAGTATAATTATAAAAATACGTTCCGTGCATTGAATCCTTTGATACATACTGTGTCCAAAAAATTTCGGTCGTGAGAAACGACCAAAAGAGTTGTGGGCCAGGATTGCAAATACTTCTCAAGCCAGAGAATGGCTTTTATGTCAAGCATGTTGGTGGGTTCGTCGAGGAGCAGAAGATCGGGTCTTGAGAATAGAGCCCTAGCCAAGGCCAAGCGCATGCGCCATCCACCAGAAAAAGATTTAGTGGGCCATGCCTGCCTCTCAACAGAGAAACCGAGACCCGAAAGAATGGCGCTTGCCTTCGCAGGAGCCTTATCTACTTCTGCTAACCTCATAGCTTCATAAACGCGCGCCAATTCTTCACCAATAGAATCTCCTCCCCCCTGATCCAGAGCTGACTGGAGGTCAGCTTCGCGGCTAAGCAGCTCACTGCGCTCATGGTCACATTCTAACACGGAATGTAGCGCTGACGTATCGTCACTCGCGACCTCTTGCTCTACATGAAGAACTCGTACATGTGTAGGAATCCGTAACTGTTTGCTGAGAACAATGGGGCAAAAATGTTGGTGATAAGTAATTTATGACTTACATGAAACAGTAATCCTATGGATTTTAGTAATTCGAGGAACTAAAATGAATGAGAAAAGATTTAGCAGCAAACATTTGAAGCTTGTTTTGATAGTAACTAATGAAGTCCAAACTTTTCCGAAGGTAATCAATCAGATAGAGTACCAGAAATTTTAATCGGACAAGTAAATCTTGTGAGTGTTTTCACATTATATCAAAGAATAATGGGTTTCAGGATACTTCCAAAATATCAGGGACCACTAGATGTTTTATTTTACCTGGATATCATTCTAAGCAGAGTTGTTTTTCCGAGACCATTCCTACCAACAAGACCATATCGCCTGCCAAATGCAAGCGTTAGATCAGCACCCTGCAGTAGGACTCGGTCGCCATACGCCACGTCAAAGTTCTCTATTCGGATATCCTGTGTTCTATTGACCCCACCTTTACCCTCCATTCGACTGTCTTTTTTACTGGTCATTTGACTAGCACTGGCAGTTTCCAACGCAACTGTCGCGTTGACATTTCGATTTACCGATCCTGAATCACCACCAACTCGTTTCTCAAGTTTTTGTTGCAGTTTTGCTTCTGCCTTTTCCAACTTTTTAGCATCCACTTTCTAAAACATGGAAATGTGGATGTTTTCCAATTCATTGGTAAAGAAGCACTGAGTTTGAATATATCCAGATGCACTATATATTCATAAAAATGCCCTAGCAAGAATTCATAGATCCATTCAAAACTATTAGAATATTTGAAAGATTTTCTTTTTTTACAAATTTATAAACAGTTGAGTGTAATTTTCAAAAAATTACCGATCCGTCATCCCTGGTTGTAACCCAAATACTTTTGATATCTTCAACTTGATCCTCAAGGGTTGCAGCCATTGCTCCTAAATTAACCGGAGCATTTAATACTTTGTTCACGCCATTGTTACGTTTGTCATTTCCAACATGTAATTCCCCATCTGGAGTCCCTTTCAACATTGCCAATAGTCTCCTGCATATTTTCCTGCAAGATGATCGAAATTATGATTTTGTCTCAGGGTTTATTCAAAATTTTACTGTCAGCGATATGAACCTTTTCTCAGATACTGAGACAACTAAATTGGAAAGGACCTCAGCTTTTTTTCTTGTCCAGATGAGCTTTTCATCTAATAGCAATTGGTGTCAAGAAATTTGAATGCAATATGCATTTAACATTGAAATTTTTACAAAAAAATAACTGGAAATCACTGACGATAAAATTCAAAAGTCACCCATAGTTTGACGTGGTTTGCACCGAGTTTAACGGAATATTTTACCGACCTAACCTCTTTCTCAGGCTTATCAGCTACCTCGTGCAAAACCTCACCAATAGCTTCGTAAACCTCGTCTCCATCCTCAAAGTCATCTCGAGAACTGTCAAGAATGCCTAAAAAATTTCAGCGTATTTAAATGAATGTGTAGATAGTAGAAATGATGTAAAATCGTTTTTAGGTTAACTTGGTAAACCATACCTTCGACATACTTATACAAATCGTCATCTATAGAGGGAAATTCAGTCCTGATATAATCGCCACAAGCAGCCATGGTGATCGGTTTATATTTCTTCCCCGCGTTGTCTTAATAAATTATTTAACTCTAACGTTATATCAAAAAACCGACAAAAGGGTAGCACCATCAAACTCGCGAACACATGTTCACGCCATTTTAAATTTTGGGACTGAGGAAAAATAGCCTCGCGTCAAACTACTTTTAAAGAATTATTGATTTCTATTTGGAATAAATTGCGCCAAGTATTTACGCATGAAATAAATTTTTTTCATACCGTAATTCCTTGACCGTACAACAGAAACATGTTATCCTGATTGTATAATTTATAAATTAATCGTATGACCAGATTCGCCATTTTAGAACTGTCAAAAAGTGGTAGTGGGCTTCCCAATTCCCGTGTTCCGTTCGTTCGGCTTGTATATCAATAATACAGCAATCTGTCGGTACCGCGTACGTTTCTAATTACCCTCAATTACATAGTTTGTTCTACGAAGTGATGCGAAGCGGACTCAGGAAACGCGTTTCAACGAGAGAATGATAAAGCGCGTTAGAATAACGTGTCGACGTATGTGAAAGTTTGCTTTTCTTCCAACTTTCTAGGGCTTGGTCAATGTTATTCGGTTACTTTGTCCCAGTGTTTTGCTATCTTATAAACTGATTTGCATCTTCCACTATTGTCTCAACATTCTCTTATCTGGCTATATGTAAACAAATAATGGCAACAGACGCCGAGGAGTCGGACACCGATGAACGGCCCACTAAACGACTGCGTGTTGGCGATAAAGATCGTGTACAAATGGTAAGTAAAAAAATGTCTCAAAAATAATTAATTTGAAGTACAATTTTTCAAGCACGTGTCGTTCATTCGTATTCATTTTCCCTAGGATCAACAAGAGATAGAAACTGAAGAGATTGTTGCAGGGAATGCAAGTAGAGAAGAAAATTACGAGGACGAGGAAAGCAATGAGATTGAAACACGAGCCAGAGAACGTCTCAAGAAATGGCAGGCAAGGCAAGTGGCCAAAGGTTTTGTAGACAACACGATAAACCGTGTTCTAGAAAACTATGTAATGTCTCCACCATTCAACGATATATATCCTCGCCTTATTACACGCACCAACGATATGGAAGACCGAGCAGTCGCGATGGCCATTCAAAATCACGGGTTGGTACAACTGACCGCAAATTATGTACCAAGTGCAGATCCTCCCGCCCGTCGCAATAATCCGGTAAACGAATATTGGGTTCGGGAAGACAGCGTAATTGAACAAGATCGATGCATGTGTCCTTTGAGCATTGGGCAAAACAAAGCAGATACCTTGGCTGGATCTGCTGCTTCCTCCGATGAAACATACGGAAGTTTGAAGCAGGATGAGGAAAATGCTTGCTGGGTCGGAGACAAAGGGGATGAGAATAATCAGCAGCAGGATTTTCTTGAACGAGCAGTTGCTGAAGCAATAAAGAAGAAAGGACTCAGCGCACTCAGCGTAGACTATGGTTGACAACAATTTGAATTTACAATTATCATTTTGCTGCTACTGTACTCAGTCATCTCTATTTTACATCTATATCGGCAAACGGCTGGGTACGTACGGTACTTTACATTAGCTACGTGCAATCACTGACTACCTTTTCGTAACTTTTAGATTTTAATTGAAGACAACATTTGTATTAATAGTTGCTGATACATGTTCTGTAATCATATCATTCATATCAATCAATCCTATCATGTTGTTCCCAGTATAGGTGTCTTAGCTTTTGTCCCCACTTTGTTAATAATAATTATTTAAGCAATTTTTAGCTAGCAAATTGGAATTGATTTGTTTTCTGGCGACACTAATTCACTATCAAATTATTTAAGCATCTCTAATAGATATTTTCCATCAACGATACGACTCTGACTCGTAAAACAAAAGTTTTATAGCAATACAATATAAATTTTATAATTTATAATTCAGATCACCATTAGGTTTTATTTTTTATATCTGATATGAACGATACGGTATTCGATACATAAGTTTTGATGTTAAACTTGCGTATCATTGTACGCAAACACATAATACTGGGTATAATGTATCCATTCCAATAGCCTAGACTTAGAAATTGCGTTACCTGTATTAATCTATGTGAGAAATAATTCCTTTCTTAACAGCAGGGAATACGAATGAAAGGCAATAACATTGTTCTCTCACATTTATATAAAATAAATAACTGATCCTGTCTTTGTTATTGCCTTAGAATCTATTTAGTTTGGAACGTTGCAATCCGTTATAAATACAATGTAATCAATTTTTAATCATATGAGTAAAGTTACTCATCGCATAATGTTGAATTATGCATATATTTTTAATTGAAAATTTTTTTTTTTTTGTCAATTTGTTAGTGATATTCCATCATTGTCTATTAAATGTATTTTTGACACATGAATCAATCACCGATATTACTTCGCATTTAGAAGGCTGGTTCAAAAGTTCATATAAAAATACCATGAGAATTAATGGGTAATTTAAATATATATATAATATATATCTCTTTTAAATCATGCCGCAGGATGCAGCAACAAATCATGGAGAATCTTAACAGTTCCTAAGCTGTAATTAATTGAATATTATACGATAATAATACCGAGTTAAGTTATATCAAGTATTTTAATTTTTAATTTAGAAAAACCTAATAGACTTATAGAGATTATTATATTGACAGTAAATTTTATAACAAAATAAAATATAATTCCTTTATGTATATACTATAAGAAGCTTCTCGTTGGCCTTGCAATTGTATCCTTATCCGTTATTTTAAATCAATAATTTTCTTTATAACTTGTTTACCACATATGCTTTTAAAAAATTAGAAACTGAGATGCATGAAGCTATCTAGAATCATGCGATACTGTCAATCAATTCAACTGTTAATCATGGAGAGTCATTTTTTGTAAAGAGCACTCTCTCCAATGATTTCTGGTTGAAGTCTTTTGCTTTCTTTTATTGAGAAACACGAAATTACTCTAACTTTTAATGGAATGACCATCTCGTAGCACTCAGATTTTGTCTCAATTGACACCTTTCAGTAAAAAAAATTTTAGTAGTTTGGCCTTGCACGGGACACAACATTCATGTTATAGCGTCCGAACAAGGTGAGGTAGAACAATAAGCTACCGAATATTGAAAGTTATTTGATAATTGAGATCTGATTTTAAATAAACATGTTCTAAACGAAATCCTCTATATTCATTTTACTTCAACGATATTATTATTTATATTTCATAAACAGTACGCAGTGACCAATAATGTTGCACTGCATTAGGAGCAGGGCTAATAGTGGATTACTTTCCGAAATGTCTTTACGGCCATCGAGTTCCCAAGTAGAATCTTCCAGATTCAAAGACGTTGGTTCTAATTCTATTGACCTGCATCTAAAAGATCAGGGTTACACATTTGGAAAGACTATAGGAGAAGGTTCCTACTGCAAAGTCAAAGTATGTACGTTGCAACAAAGATCAGAATCTGCGTTCCCTCTCATATGTACATAAAAAAAAAAATTAATTGTTGAGTCACGAAAAATATTAGCAGTTTTTTATTTTTAAGACAGTATACCAACGGGCCGGAAATAATCACATTCAAAAGATTGCTTGCAAGATCATCGACAAGTGTAAAGCATCCAATGAATTTGTCACCAAATTTCTACCTCGAGAATTGTCGGTAGTGCGAGGATTAAGGCATTCGAACATAGTTACAGTATTGAATGTTCTGAGCACACCACGTTATGTTTACATTTTCATGGACTTCTGTGAGAGAGGTGATCTCTTGGATTATATTCGGGCAAAAGGTGCTCTGACTGAATCTAGGTCAAGACATTTCTTCAAACAGATAGTATCCGCAGTTCAACATTTACATTCGCTGGATATTGCTCACAGGGATTTGAAATGTGAAAATGTCTTGTTGACCACAAAGGACCACGTGAAAATTGCTGGTAACACGATATTAACGTTCTTCTTAGTATTAGTCGATTTTTTATAACATTTAATTGTTAAATGCGTTTATAGACTTCGGATTTGCCAGATGGTGTCGCGACGAAAAAGGGCACAGAATTTTATCAGACACTTTCTGTGGTAGTGCGGCTTATGCCGCGCCAGAAATTTTGCAAGGAACCATGTATAATCCAAAGATGTATGATTCTTGGTCGCTTGGTTGCATTTTGTTCATTATGTTGACTGCGTCAATGCCATTTGACGATGCCCATATGCCGAGCATGATTCGAGCACAGACAAACAGACTGATTAAATTTAATGAGAAAATTCAAGCTGGCTCAACAGTCTGTAAATTAATTTCGTGAGTCATTTTATTGTTAATTTAAAGTTCTAATTATCTCAATAGCTAAATTAAATTAGCTTCTTATTTGAATAGGCATCTCTTGGAACCAGATGTTACACGACGTGCAACTATGAGACAAGTAGCAAGATCAACTTGGTTGCGTCACCCCTCCAACAATGTATTACGCGATTCTGTTAATAGAGCCATTAATTTGATATCCAAGTAAGTAGCTGCTTTTATAAAATCAACAAATTTAGTTACATTTTCTATCAATCAATCGCACTTTACTGCGGCGTTGATATATTTTTTAATCTTTTAGGTACCTTTTATGTAGATATTATTTTATACCTTTATTTTTGTTGTTATACAAGAAAGTACGAAATGATTTTAAAAATAACAGAAGAGTTTGTCAATTAGTTTAGTTACGGCACAACTATCAAATAATTGTTATTCAATCTGATAATTAAAATAACTATTAATATCAACTAATACTTAAACCTCCGTTTGTTTTTGATATCTTAGAAATCTCTTCCTTGAACTTGGCGATGGTTTCTTTTGCCAATGTTAGTTTTTCCTTAAGCTCTGTTACCTCTCCCCTGATTTTGTTTTTTGCCTCCACAATCTCTTGAAGGGTTGACTGTTTTTTGGCTTCGACTACAAATTAAATAATAGTTGTATTACAAAATATTCTACATAACAATATAATTCGTATAATATACATAATATATAACATAATTCATTTCTATAATAATTTTACTCACAATCATTATCATGGCGCCAAACACCCAGTGTCATAGGTCTGGAAGAACTTAGCAAATGCTGCATTAAAGCTGTTGGATCCTGAAAGACTATTTCTTCGTAAAATTCAGAAACTAAACTCTTTTTCCCTAACTGTATTTCTGGTGTCGATTGGAATAGCTTCAATATATGATAAATAGTCACCTATAATAAACATAAAGTATACTGACTATTGCAAATGAAGACACAAGGCCAACAGTGATTCAAAAACAATACAGAAGTCATCATTTTCAAAACTTCAAGAGTCAGCCATCCATAGGGTAATATGAAAAGCATACCGGCCTCTCGTTTGGGTCGTGGAAGTAGATCTTAATGACGATTTCGAATTCCCCCCATCCTGTCTCAGTCAATTCGTAAGGTGGCTTGGTGACGATTCTGTTTGGATTATTATAACTTTCATGTAGCTTGAAGTGAACTTTTTTCACATATGTCGACATATCCTCGTTGTTGTACGGCTTAACGTAAACAGTCCACTGATGCGTGTGGCCATCCTCCTCTCGCTTTTTACCAAAATATCGAGCCACATTTCCATAGACGATGGGCTTCACAATGGTGAGACCCTGTAAAAAAAATGCAGATTTTGTAGTTAAGTTACGGCGCAGACCTTGGAACATGACACAAATTTGTATGCATGTTGCACTGTGGTATACCACGCAATGTGTTGTTGATCTGTCATGTCTGTGATGAAATATAGGTTAGGAAGCCAGGCTCCTACCTTGACTCTTCCACCTGAATCCGGTCCAAATTCACTAGCTGTTGCCATAATTTGTGGCGGTTATTATCATAATTACTGAGAACTCGAATGATAATTATTTAGTGATAAATCTGCGTTTACGAAATATTTTTTACTCTGTGCTTCCACGGTGTAAAAATATGTCTCAGTACGGAAAAAATCCGCCAGGGACCTCGTGCGTCGGTGAGGAGAGGTAAACAAAAATGGCGGCGATCTAGCAGACAGTATTAACGAAAGTGACGTTTGCATCGAATCTGCCGCTGAAGATTACATGGGTACATTAATATTTGACAAAATAAAATGATTGTACGGTGAATGTATGTGACTATAGCGACAATCTATTAGTGAAAATGAAATGCATGATGAATCGAAAGACCAAAGATTAAATAAAATTCCATCGGCACGCTTCCTTGATAAATAGAAAACGGTAATCACACTGAATCAATCACCCAAAGGATGCACAATAATTAATGTGTGGGCTAATAATAAAGTAATTAAGCATTATATATAATATTATTATTATTATATTAAAATATTTTTAGAATTTAACGTGGCTTTTTTTACGTAGAGTAAATACTGTGTGGTTAAATCGCCGCCATTATTGTTTACCTCATTCGCATCGACGCATGAGGTCGCTCGCGGATTCCCACCATACCAAGGCAAAATAATCACAGCGACCGAGGGCCAGTCGGACCACCTCTTATTTTTACACCGTGGACAATTCCGAACTTCGGACCGTGCGAATACGCAGAACGCAGCAAGAAGACTAAAGACAAATAACTGGTTCACCGAACTTCTACCCAGTGGGCCAATTCACACGGCAGCCGCTTGGTGGCGCTGCTAAGCATTGAATAGTTGCGCAATCCGATATTGCGCATCTCTCACGGATGTATACTGTATTTCTTACGTCCGTGGCATCTCTGCATACATTTGTCAAGCATAGACTTATACGTATATGAAATAGACTGAGCACGCCAGCCGTTTCCTTTGTCCCCTGAAGGCCTATCGTTATTGTTGCTGTCTTTTTGGAACGAAGTTCCTTATCGCTCGTTCACCGTAGGGGCTAGGCGGAAAAAAACGACACCAAAAAACCGACACTTTTTGGCTATAGTGCTCGTTTGCTATAGTGCGCGCGATCTCCCTCTCTCTCTCTCTCTCTATTCCAGCGTGTGCGCGCGCTCTCTCTCTCTGTCTCAGCGCTTGGGGTGGGAGACGGCAGCAGCGGTCTCTAATATAGCGTAAGGAACTTCGTTCGTACCGGCTGTCCCATGACAGCTCTCATGTTTTTTCTCTCTTATGGGTTGTTCCGCCCTACTCCACTCTCAATACCGCCCATAGTGGTGAAGTCAAACGCTAGAGCGGAAGAGAAAAGCAAGTGAGGGGCAGGCGCAGGTGTGCCATCCTACATATCCCCACCCCGAGACCGCTAGAAGGAGATGGCAGTATCAACTGCGGATGTAAGACAAGGATTACACCAAAAACGGCGGAATCGAGGTTCAGGGGATTCAAGGTGGTGTCAAGGGACAGAGGGAGACTAGAAGAATTATTTTGAATCATTTGATTACGCAGTACCACATTACCCAAGTATTAGGGTCTCTAGTCTTCTTGGAACGCGGCCTGCAATTGAACAGAATTGCCGTTCCGATAGGCGTATTTCTTTTATAGCAGCAATTGTTAGTGCGCTCTGCATTATCTACTGCTGTCCGTCACGATAAGCGTGGATGGATTACCGACATGCTTTTGCCGTTGAAAAATTAGTTTCGTGAACCTACTTTGCAGTGACGTGCGCTACTACTAGAGGGACAGGGCATTCTCACAAAAATACGAAACACTAAATTGACACATTGGTGCATGGTTATGTTGTTGTGTTGAAAATGCTGGTGAAGAGACAATAATACATCAATTACAGATTGCATTGAGCAAATTCATTCCCGAAAACAACAAGCTACAAACTATTACGATCATTGGTTTGGTTTGAGGAAAAAAGACGGGGTAAACAATGTCAGGCACCGAGGAGTCTACGAGCAAGATACAATTTAAGAAGAAAAAAGTTAAATCGTTAAGGAAACGAGCTGGATCTTCTGATGATGATGATTCTGACGGTGAAAGAGAGACGGTAAGGTACGAATTCGTTCTTATATTTTTGATGCGGGTGTTAAGGAGGACATATAAAATCAATGTCGAAGCTATTTAGTAACAACGTTCTGTTGTTTGTTCAAATGCAAGAAATTGCATAACGATGTTAATACTAGGCTTTAAAAATTACAGAGGTCGATTAGATGAGATGAAAACTATCCAGAAACTCCGTCAACGACCCCATGGTGTTAATATTGCTGGACTAGCGCTTGGTGAAAAAGTGACCGCAGATTCGACGGTAAGTTGATTTCGGTTGATTTCAATGAATAAGTCAGACATCACAATGCATACATTTTTTGAACTCTAATTGATACTTCAGTCTGATCCTTTCAACGTTAAAAATGGAGGAATGGTGAACATGGCAGCACTGAAAAATACGAAGCTTAAACAGCCTGACGATGCATATGATACTGGAATCGGAACACAGTTTAGTGCCGAAACAAACAAACGAGACGAAGATGAAGAAATGTGCGTCAAGCTAGACATCTTTCGAATAAAATTGACAGTTAATGTTTACAAATTTTCAACAAATGACTTTCAACTGAATTCAGGATGAAGTACATTGAGGAACAGTTGTCGAAGCGTAAAAACAAAAATCCCAGCACAAGCGATGCCAATGGTGATGGAGATGGTGGTAGTTATTGCTCACCTGAAGAAGCAGCTCTACAAGCTGTACCTGAACACTTGCGACAAAGTTCAACTAATAGAAGCGAGGAAATGCTTTCGAATCAAATGCTGTCTGGTATACCAGAAGTTGACCTTGGGATAGAGTAAGTACAATCGCCTTGTGAACAGTTACAAGTATTTCTCTCTGGCAAAACCTTGGCATGTCACTGAAACAATGTATTTCAGAGCCAAGATACGGAATATAGAAGCTACCGAAGAAGCGAAACTTAAACTGCTCTGGGAAAGACACAGGAAAAAGGATGGACCTTCTCAATTCGTTCCCACGAACATGGCTGTTAACTTCGTTCAACACAATCGATGTAAAGACTTTCGAAATTTAGATCATATACTTTCACAGAACAGCCGAATTATGCAAATTTGATTTTAGCAGCAATGAATGCAAGTTCCAAAGAAATTGAGTCATGAACAGTAGAATTAACGCATATTCCGTGTACCTGTGAAATTTTACGTCTATCGTCGTATAAGAATATGATTTCTATCATACATTTTTAATGAGGTGTACAATAAGGAATAATTTTTTTTTCAAACAAACTAATTTTTTACAGTCAATATTGAAGACTCCGAAGTACAGAAGGGAAAGCGAGACGCTGAGGAAAGAAAGAGACTCGCAGCTCGGAACGACGATGCTAAAGGAAAGCGGAAAGATAATGGAGAAAAAGCAACGGACGATTATCATTACGAACGATTCAAGAAACAGTTTCGTAGATTTTAAATTTTTACTAAACAACACTAGACGTAATATATTTACTGTACATTTGAATTTGAATCAAAGATACATATGTATTTGTCAATATATATTATGACAACAATTTGCATTTCATCTCTTTCAAGAAAACTCATCTAAATCATACCTCATAAAAAAAAAATCCGTGGGCGGTACGTCAATTCTTTATAATGGTAAATAAATTATTCACTTGCGTCGCACGAGATTTATTATCGGTGTGAGACTATATCGGTAATAATAATAACATTTTGTGCGATCAAATTGCCTGGAATGACCAAAAATAATCAATTTTTGATTAAGTTGATAATAATCGAAAAAAATATATTTTTCCAACTCGATTAATCGATCGACTCGATTATTTCTCTTCAAAATCGGTTTTTGTTGTTTATCCCCATGAACGACGCAATACGTTATCAATTTATGTGATTAACAGTATCAATTATTATCATTGTCTTATTTACTAAGTACATACCTATTTGATATGATAAGTGAAAAATAAATGAAAATTTTTGCTTGTAATTGCAAGTATTTTGAATGAAACTTTAAATTATAAAAAAACTTTTCCACCATTCAGACTACGTACTGAAATTCACGAAACTTTGTTTTCAAATGCACCATTTCAAAAAAATACGAATTAATCGATTAATCGATTCATTTTTACCGATTTAATCGAGTCATGTTTGATTATTTTTTTGACTCGATTAATTTTTAGTTCAGTGATCATCGCTAAATCGCTAGTTCGTATCGTACGGCAAGATAACGTCGTAGTAGATAGTGGAGAACGTGAAAGAGGAGCAAAAGGATGACCGGTATTTTTACTAATAATCGGTTTTGCAATGAGCAGAGTTACGATTGGAACACTGAACGAGAAAGAAAATTAAACTAATTTGTGCATATTGTGCATATTATTTATGTACCCACGCTACGTCGATTCCGAACCATTTTTTTAAGAGAAAATAATTTCTAAACTGGAACAGGAGTTTCTGCTGAGATACATATTGAACTTTGAATAAATGAGTTAAACGCAAAAACGTTATTTATGAAAATTTGTACATAGGATTATGAAAAATTGCGTTGTTAACGTAGCAGAACTAACAATTAATTATCAAAATGAGTATACAACAGGTAATTATTATAATAAATATATTTTTAAATCTGACAAGTCTTTTAAGTCCTGACACAAAAGTACCGACCGCGTTGCAGGATTTTACCGTCGATGAAGATAAGACCTGAAAAATTATCATTTCAACAAAGTTGTAACGTGTGAAAGATTGATAATGACGTAGCTCACGCAGCGGTTCATTCTTTATGTATTTTAAACATTGATATCGATAAATGCAGGCTTAAAATTCTTTCCTATCTATTTGCCTATGTCCATATCGTGTATTCTTCTATCCGTCTGACCATACTCTGAGTTTACTACTCACTGTCGCCTGTCAGGTTACATTTCGATATGTTCGCCTAGCGATTAGACTGAGTTTGAAATTAGAAAATTATTTTGTTTCTATAATGTCCAACCAAATATATAGGATGTTAAAGAAAAAAAATTGAAGATGTATATCCTACACAAAAAGTAAACACCTATCCTATACTTTAAACATTCAAATAGCATAGTCTTCATCAGAGCGTCTATATACGGTCTACCATTACAGACCGAAGGAACTTGGTACAAGGGATCGATATTACGTTTGAAAAAGCGTAAGAAAAAGACAAGTAATAAAAGAAAAGGTTGAAAAAGAATAAAAGAAAAAAGATGCGATACATTTACGCAGTCGTGAAATTTCAGCCGGCGCATGGTTTCCACGAAATGTAGTGATATACCAGGCCTAATTTTTTTGCGTACAAAGGTATTATAAGAGGGATGGGATAAGGGGGTTGAGGCCTCGCCTACGCGTTGTTGCTTGCTGGAAAAACGAATTTACTATATATATATATACACACACATGTATAACATAGCGAGGAGGGAAGCGAAGGGTTACAGAAGAACAGAAAGCGAGGCGAATGAAAAAAATGGAAGAGAAAAGAAAAGGATGAAAATAAAGCAACGCAGAAACAGGTATAGACGCGGTATGGATACGGCTGACAGAGACAGAGGATGAGAGGACGAGCCGGGGGTTGTGAAATCAGGGGAAATGGAATGGAGGCAGAGGGAACGCGGAGCAGCACCGGCAGCGAGGCTCTGATTGGTAGCGGAATCGATTAGCCGCCGTTGAGGCACCTCCGCCGCCTCCGCCGGAGTTTCGGCGACGCCGCGAATTTCCCGGCCGAAGGTTTCCTGTTGGTCCCGCCCCCAGCCCTCCGTCCTCCGGGTGCACGTCCCACACCGTCGCGTTTCCCATGGCAACCCTCATTTAACCCCGCTTGCGCGCCTCTTTCGCTATGTCTTCCCCCCGCACCGTCACCGGGTACAGCATGTAATGGGAATCCTTTTCTCGATGAGGGTCGTGGCCACGTTGTGTATAATACCTAGGCATAAATATTCCCTGGGTATACATAATGTGCATGCGAGTGTGTGGCCAGGTAGGAGGACAATTTACACGCATACGGTTCATGTACTCGTCTGCAAACTTGCGTCACTGACGATGATGCAGTCGATGCCGCGATACCTTATCGTTGTTTTTTACGGGAGAATGCAGACGGAGTAATTTCCGATTTTTCCAATTTTTGCACTAGCCATTCGATACGCCAAGTTGATGTAGAAAATTTATCGAACAAACTTGACGGCTGAAGAATTCATCTATAAGTATATGTTAATCGGATGTTGGAAGTTTTTACTGTAAATCATTATTTTGATTAATCCTTTCAAATGACTTTGCGTAAATCTTTGTTTAATAAGGTCAAAGGTGTTGATAACTGAACTTTTGTCTTGAAATACCGATTCAATTAATCGTTTTTTTAATTCACGCATTCGGGTGGTCCTTATTCAGGGTATGAACGATTTTTTTTCAGGCTACTCTTGAAATCAATTTTAAATAATTCAAAAACGATTTCCAAATTTTTTCACATTTTCATTTCAACTCTAACCCGTGCCCCTGTAAGAGGGTGGATTTCCGCATTTAAAATTCACGTGTTTCGGACACATACTTGGCATATATTTTATTGTAAAAATAATAATGTTTAAAAAAATTTGTAACTCCGAGGTTTTAGTGGCATTACCATGCAATCTCGACGAATTGCACACCTTCGAAATCTGATTTTCTACCATTCAGAGGAAGTGCAATTTGTCTAGATTACCTGGTACGATGATGTGAATTTTTTCTCACATAGTAGCACTAATGCCCACTAAAACCTCGCAGTTACAGATGTTTTTAACATTATTACTCTTACAATAAAATATATACTAAGAACGTGCTTGAAACAAGTGTATTTTAAATGAGGAAATCTTCCATATTATGGGGCACGGGTTAGAGTTAAGACAAAAATGTGAAAAAAATTTGGAATTGTTTTTCAACTATTTAAAATTGATTTGGAAGGCGGTCTGTAAAAAATTCCTCACCACCCTCAATAAGGAGCATACTAATCACGTATGTACGTTGAAAGAATATTTTTCCCCAACAAATTGAAATTCAATCCTACCCTTATAGTTCATAATTGTTGGTCCAGCAATTTTTTTCTTTCGTAAGTACGCGACAAACAATGATAGATGTGTAAAAATTTCACAATACTGAAACAAACCGTGGCAATAATATATTTTTCAAAGATTTCTGTGAAAAACAATCACAAGTCACACGAGCAGATAATGATGGTTTTTTGGGAACAAATTTTTGAACCGAAAAATTATGATTTCTTCGAAGGTATCGCTGCACGTAATGTGCAGAGTGGATGGTTATAAATGACGCAGCGGTAACTGGAACAAAGAACATTGGATAGAAGCTTTGAACGACTATAAAAAATAGTCGAGTTTTACGTTAATAGACATACGTACCAAGGCGCAGAATTTTATACAGCACAATATTACAACAGGTACGCGATAGAAGACATGATATAGGTTGCATTGATTTTGCCGACGACTGATACAACCCCATCGGCTCATTTAATTAGAACATGGCGACTTTAATACAAGCGCACGACAACAAGAACAACAACGGCAAGCCCACCCGACCACGTATTCGTTTCACAAGTTACACTTATCATCATCATCATCATCGTCGTCGTCGTCGTCGTCGTCGTCGTCGTCGTGAAATCTGACGTTAGAAATTCCCCGTATTTTCTGATGAAAATATGAAAAATATAAATAAATAATAAACAGTTGAAAATTCATTCGATCGGTGATTACGGTTATTCGGGAGGGCTGCGTATCTACCTAACGTATCGTATCCTACGCTTAAAACTCAGACATCCGGCGTACAAAAAAAAATAAAATAAAAAAAGGAAATAAAATAAAAAGGAAAAGGAAAAGAAACAATTGAGAATAATGACAGAAGTGTCGAGAAAAACAGACAATAACAAGAACGAAACGAACATGTATATTATACAACTGCATTATAGATTCTTTTCTCGTCGTAATTTCACGGTCTCCGTCTAATAATTATTGCGGTTTGATTCGTAATCTTACATGTAGGTATATAGTATACACTGTAATGGTGATAATAGTAACTAACACATTTTTAAGAATGAAAATAATACTCGTATCAATAATACAGTGATAATAGTAATAATAAGTATAATATTATTTCATCCTATTTATAATTTCGAACGCCACGGGCAATCGCTGACTCGCACTCGTACGTATATCATCCACACACACACACATACACACTCTCGTGTATATATACATACCTGTATTTATATGTATCTATATAACTTACTCACGCACAACTTTTATGCTCGTTTTTATTAATTATTTTCACCGTTCTTGCAGCGTAAATTCTCACGCACTCGACTAGGATCGCTACGCGCTTATAATAATAATAATTATTACTATTATTGTATAGAATTTATATTTAAATACACTACACATGAAAACACCCTATCTACATTGGTGTCGCACGGGAATTTCCCGGATCGGAAGTCGAACATTTCCGCAGTACGAGTATAAATTTTTCAATTAATACATCTGGTACGTGAGTCTAAAAAGTCCAGCCCGAGAAATTCCCCGAACGCGTTAAAATATTTATATATGAGTCATTTGACGTCAAACCGCACACTCTCGAAACGGTCGGGTATTCAAATTTTATAAAACTATGTGAATATATCGCCTCCGATTCGAGAGAATTTCTCTAATTTTTTCGAAGTTTAGTATAAGTATTTTCGAAATTATACGGGGTCGAAAATACTGATAGTAAAGTTACATAAAATTTAGGGAAATTGTCCCGTGAAAAAAATAACATATTCACAAAATTTTGTGAAATTTGGAAACATCGATGTAAATTTTGCTCTAAAAGTGAGTGATTTGACGTGAAATGACTCACACACACACATATATATATACATATATATATATATATATATTGATTTTGTTTTTGTTTTTAGTATCTAATTATTACGCTAATGCTTACGCACTTTATACTTATGGTAGTAATATGGTACAATATACGACTTAGAATTAACGATTTTTTTTTTTTTTGGTTGTTTTTTTGGTTTTCTTTTGACAGAGGTATGTTTTAATCATCTTCCTTCTTTTCTTCGTTCTCTTTTTTTCTCCTTCCTTATCATTCTGAAGTAAACACGTCGCTTGATATTTTCTATACTGTTTTTATAATATTGGTTCTCACAGGTCCAAGCTTCATGCTTCTGACCTTGTTCAAGTTACAGGCGGGCTGCATAAAAAAAAAAAAATGTACACGATTTTTGAACAGAAATAATACACGTATCGTGTAAAAGGTGAAAAATTAGACGGAGCAGAGATCTGATTCGTTTGGAAGTTTCGTTAAAACAACAAGTTGACTCTGTATAATTGTTCAATCATACATTATTGCTTCGAAATTTTCGAACCGCGGAATTAGAGTGCACGGTACAGGCCGTTTACGAACAACCGACCAGCCCCCGGATTCGAGAACACCAAACGACGGTTCACCCTTTCAGGTATACAAACGATCAACGGAAATAAATAAAGAGACTTTATAATACACACAATATATTTGTAATAACTTAAGACTAGCGATGCCCGCGGGGCGACGGTCGACGACGTCCGTCGGATCCCGGCGGAGAGATTTTTTTGTGTATTTACAAGACGTTGCATCGGTAATTTCTCACTGGTAACGCATTACACGCGTACGTACAGGAATACAGCGCAGTAAAATATAACGAGTCTTTGTATCGTCCTTATAGCCGCGAGTGAATCGCGTGTAGAAGCCGAAGTCTCTGGTGTTATCATACAGCGTGCACATACGATCGCACGAATTTGGTCTGCACGTTATACATATAGCTATAATACTATATGTAATACTATACGTATAACAGTTATACATAGCACAAGATCCTGCTCGAGGATCTTTTTCGGTGGTTGTTGGATGGGCGGGGAAATTTTCTGCACGAAAAAACGAGCAGCGCGGTGAGGAGAGGGGATGGGGCGGGGGTGTAAGGGTCTAAGGGTGGAAAGGGTGCAGGTTCGACCGGCGGTTATGAGTTATCACGGCAATGGCACGGTATGGCACAGCACAGGGTAGGACACTGCGGCACGTGGCGCGGCGCCATCAAGGGCTCGACTCACAATCAGCGCGGGGCTCCAAGAGCGCCCCAATGCTCGGCGGTGGGTCATGTGTAATGGGGGTAAGTACCAAGGTGCGGAGGTACGTGGCCGCTCGCCGTGTGGTGGCCGGCGTAGAGGTTCGCCCCGGGGCTCGACCAGTAGCTCGAGGCCGACTGGAAGAGGCCCCCGGGAACCGATACGGAGACCGAGGCCGCCGGCGGTGGCATCAGGTTCAATTTTGCGTGACCGTAACCCGACATGAAGAGTTCGCTCTGGTACTTGTACGCCGCGGGATCAGCCGCCGCCGGTTGCGTCGCCGCCGCCAAACCTTGGAAGTCAAATTTGTAGGCGTACCTCTTGCCGTGAACTTTCGTCATTATGTTCTTGTCGTAGTAGTACCTGGAATCATTAAACGACGGTGGTATTCATAAGTCAATTTTAACTCGAGTATGTACCTATATTGTATCAATAACTCGGCGAATCGCTTCGAGGATACTTAAGGCTGTAGTGATTTTTTGTTCGGTGTGAGAGGAGTTGCAGGTACCGCGTTAATAATGAAAAACAAACATTTTATACGACGCGAGCATGTTTTACGCGGTTTTTCATTCCTGTTTGCAGTATACAAGGTATTTGTTTCTATGGCGGTAAAGTGAGTCTGCGAATGCGCATGCCCGGAGTACGGAAAATACCACTTTTCAGTCATAGGACTTAAAAATGGTCTTTTCCATACCGTACGCATGCGCTGTCGCGAACGAATCTGACATTGCGCGATCCTAACCTCAATTTCGTGCTTCGTGAAAAAACGCGTGGCGTACTCTTGTCGTATACAGAATCGTGTGCAAGAAGGAGGCAACGGTCTTTTCGCCTCGCGTATTTTCAATATTCATCTTCGGCTCACCTACGACTCATATTTCAAACTTACGTTCGGCCCGAAACGCCCGCGTTTGCCTCCTTGTTACACAATATAATATTTCACGACTCGAAACAATCAAACCTATAATTTTTTTCGACCGAGGGAGACTCGCGTAATCCTCTGAGGTAATCAAAACTTTCACTGCACTCTTCGATTCGACCCATTCAATTTCCTGTCAACTCAATCGATCTGCGCATTTATCGATTACTGAAGTTCCTAATAATTCTGAAGCAACGACGAATGAAAATTAGGTCTAAGCCGTTCTCCTCAATTCACTTTCTCATGCAACGACATCGAATACAAAAATCTTCAACGACGATACGTCTGATTCGCATGCACTGTAACTGATGTAGACTCAATCGGTTGATCGTCACTCACCTGAGCGCTCTCGAAAGCTTGTCGTAGTTCATGTTTGGCTTCGACTTCCGTTCGCCCCACCGCCTGGCAACCTCGTCCGGATCTGTCAGTTTGAATTCACCGTTGGTACCCTCCCACGTGATGCAGGCAGCGTTACTCGAGTCGGACAATAGCTCGAGCAGAAATTGCCACAGCTGAATTTGCCCCGAGCCCGAACTCGCCAAACGACTGCTGGTCGCTCCGAACATTTGGTACGGATCTGGAACCGATACCGACATAGTGTCGACCGTGAGAAAAACTCCTGGAAACGCAAAAAATAAAGAAACTGCAACCCCGTTATAAGTTTGGCTTGAAAGTAAGAAACAGTTCGATTATTTGAAAAATTCCCTATACCGATCAACCTGTAACGACGAGTCTAGGGAATTTCAGTCGAATTAGGATTCAAAGTTTCTCTCGGCGTAACGGCGACATATTTCTTACATTTCCGTGGCACGCGAAACCCGAGCGAAATCCCCTCGGAGCTAGAGAGTTCCGCAGAGCCACCGTTGGTGGCTATCGCCCTTAAAAGCTTTACAATGCGTCATCAGCGCGCGGTGCAGTGGCTCGACGAGCTCGACGAGCACCCTACAGTCTACACAAAGGATATAATAGCAGCCCTACAATAGAATGGACTTCATTTGGCTCGTAATAATTTCAATTGGAAAGACGACGAGGAAAACATCTTTGGGTTATATCTTGTACCACGTTGGAGGTTAACTCGCGCGCTCCCCAAAACGAGAAAGTAAAAAACATAATTCCAAGTTAAGCACGAGCAACAGAGACCAATTTTTCAGTCTGATCCATGCACAATATTCACGCACTAAAGTACTTGTCATCCTAAAATCACCAGATTTCCCGCCAACCGCTAGATGATAGAATCTTTCCACCAAAAACCCTGCAAAACCATCAACCTAAGTAAAAAATCCTCAAGTCAGCATAACTCGCGCGCTCCCAAAAAAGAGAGAGCAACAATCATTATTCCAAGTCAAGCACGAGCAACAGAGACCAATTTTTCAGTGTGATCCATGCACAATATTCACGCACTAAAGTACTTGTCATCCTAAAATCACCAGATTTCCCGCCAACCCCTGGACGGTAGAATCTTTCCACCAAAAACCCTGCAAAACCACCAAACCTAGGGAAAAAAACATCAAGCCGGCAACACTGCGAGACGAGAAATAAGTTCCTATGCACAACCAGTTTGTCCATTGTGCCTAACTATTGACTGTTGCAAGTTTTTAGAGAGATTGTTGTAAACTGCAGTCCATGATGCAAGGACGGATTAAGCCGAGGGTCGGCTAGCCGTATAACGGCGAGCTAGTCGGGTCGACGTTCCCCGTGAATGCGAGCAGTGATCGCCTTTTGATCGCCTTTTGATCGAACGGTAATTCACTTACAAGTTAATAATGGACGGGGGGGTGGTGGCGGGGATCGAGGGGCGGCATTCCCATTTATCTGCTGGATACGAGGAGGGACAAGGCCTGCAGGATGATCGTCTCGAGCACCGGGGAGCTCGGAGTTGCGACTACCGCCCGACTGCTGCACATTTACACAAGCAATAGCCGTGAAATATATCGATTCCAATACCCGCCCTTGCGCGTGTCTAATGTCGAAGAATTCGTGTGCGAGTGAGCTTCGTATTCGGAGGCGTTTTCCGCGGGAGGAGACCATCTTTGTGTAACGGAATTTTATTACCTCACTTTGCTTTCACCGCTGTGATTTGTGGCTATTACCCACCCCCTTCATGCTAACCCTGGATGTTGGGTGAAATATGCGAATCTGTGTATGCAGGCTTACTACTTGAGTGTACTCACCGGGTTGTCTGAGGTGCGAATGCGTGTCGAGCGCAGACTTTGAAAGACTACTGCCGTATCCTGAAAGGAGAGAAAAAAACTTGCGTTGAGAACATTGACAAGGCTGTTTTCGACTTCTTTCGACAACTCGGGATTATCGTCATCCGCCATCGCGAATAATACATACCGAACCGAAACATTAACGGATCGCGGTCAATTTTTCACGGCTTGAATGAATCGTGAATGAACGGTGAACAAATTACACGGAGCAGCGAAAATTACAGGTGCAGGATAAGAGGCAATTACATGCACGTCAAGCCCATGCAAACTATGAGTTTCACAAATGTCCGTGTGCTCGAATTTAATGTCGATTATACGTATGTATACAGTTTTATTATGTATGAGAGGAATGAATTCGCGAAATGAATTTCCACGTACAAAACGAGTGCGATCAATCTGCGACGGGGGAATTATTCTGGGACTGGTAGCGTGTCGCGTTCACTTCGGAGAGAGAGTACACGAGGGTTTTCGAGGTGAATTCTGGAGCGGTATTGGGTTGGAAGAATGTATTTTGTTTGGGTGCAATCGGTCGTAAGTATCCGTTGACAGCAGCTGAGTCCGTAGCCTCATACATAGCCTGCATGGTTTCTAGAGTATGTATACCGAAGCGACAGAGCGAAACAGTCGAGATAACTTTGGTCAACACCCTTGGTCGAGATTTAGTTTAAACTGTACCTTCCGGCGATACGCGCAGGCTGATATATCCCAGTGATCACGTTATGCGAACAACTTTGAGATGGAATGTTACTGGTATAAAATAGCCGCACTCAACACAGGTAACGGAATTCAAAATTCATAACCATAATGTATTCGATTTTCTTCACCAGACTCTGAGAATATCATCTTGATACTTACGATTTCGAAGTGTTGTCACCGAAACAGTGATCAGTACTCATCGAAACGTGCCTCGCGTACATTTCAGGTAACGACGATATTTTTCAGGGTTAAAAGCACCTGAGGAACTGGGAATAATCAGAGAAGCCGGGGGATTTAAGGTAAACGGTGAGGACCAAGATGAAGAGATGACCCACTCGAGCGGCAGAATTTGCCGGAGAGGATTTCCGTGTAGGCAAACACCGGCTGAGTGCTTTTCTCCTTGCTTCTATCTCTCTTTCTCTTTCTCTCCTACCCTCCGACGTCACGTATATACAACCAGGAGTCCGATTGCTCTCGAGTCTCTACAGTTACAGCCTTACAGCTGCCTTATCAAGCCGACCCGCCTCTCTTTATCTCTCTCTCTCTCTCTTTGTTGGGGAATCCGAAGGAACCGAGCACCTCTTCAAGTCAAGCCGAGTCATCGGGGTCGGACCAAATCAACTCTGCCGTAAGCCGCTGGCCACGTACGAGAAAACGAGCTAAATTTAATTACGGATGATTGCGCTACGGTCGAATGATCAGACCTTGGTCTCAACGTCGAGGAAGTGGCATGATTCAAAATGGGGGAAACGGGCGGTTTTCTGACGACCCGAGTCGAAATTTTGCGCCTACGTTAAAAGAGCTCCTACGTAGGACTTAAAGATAGGAAAGTGGCTTCTATTTCAATGCGGTATCAGACCCCACTTTGACGCTAAAAATCTCCAAAATTCACCGATTTACCGAGTTAATACTAAAAATAGAGTCTGCTTAGAACCTCCTTCAACCCTCCAGAAGTTTTTTTTTGTGAGCACTAGAATTTCACTGTAATAATATATCCATAGAGGAGGAGTTACAGGTCCAATGAAAGAGCTGTAGATCGAATAGCGTCAAAATAGGTTGAATCGTCTACTGAGAGCGTGAAAGTAGGATTTGGTACTTTAATTTTTCGGACTAGAAGGTTCGGTGTAGGATTTATTCTTAAATTTTTAGCACTTAGAGGGTCAACGTAGGATTTCTAGGTGCAGTTACCCTCAAAGTAGGCTTACATGAATCTTGGTAGGGTTAAATGCAGGCAATACATTTCGATTCGGGGAGGTTGATGTGCCGGACGATGATTTGCATTACCGGCTGGAATTGGAGGACAAAAAGAAACTCCGGAAGAAGATCGTAACAACAATATCGAACAAGAAATTGCTTCTACGTAGGTACACGGGCGGTAATTATCAGGACTGTACCTATAACCTAACGTTATTTTCTCTCCATACAGCAGCGCGCTGAGTATGTATATGTATTGAATAGAAAATAACACGCCGAACGTAAAAACAATCGCGCTGTTTCTATTCGAGGGGATTGAAACGGGCAGATGTCACGGTTAAGTAGCAGTTGGTGTCCGCTATGTTAAACAATTTGATTTCGGGCGTGATTGGGAATTCGGGGGTCGGGTGGAACGCCGTCGTCTTCCTCGAGGTCGAGCGGCGCCTAGGGGGTCTGCCGCAATCAGGGCAGCCGCGGGGCTTCCTCGAACCCCATTCCAAGGGCACCACCGACTCCTGGACACCCCGAGCTCCCGTGACATTCCCATTGTCGTTCGGATCCTCGTAGTGCATTCACGAGCAATTACGCGGGGCGGAGTAATCCGGTTACGCGTCTGGGACCCGGACGGATCCGCGCCCTGCATCCTCTCTTTCCTCCGAAATTCGTCCTTTGCCTCCTACCGCCGCAGGATCAAAGGACCTTGTCCTTCCGCGCGAATGCCGTCCCTTCGACTTTCGAGACGACGCTTGCTACAGCACAATGACCCAAGCTCCCTCTCTTGTCGAGATAACTAGCTCGTTTGGCTCACTCTCGTATCGGAGAATATCACCATCTTCGATCACCTTAGATTCAGCCGAGCATGTCACTCGAGTGTTTCGAAAGCCCAGACCTGTTCTGAACCCGTTCTTGAAGCATCCAACCTGGCACTTCGTTTGTATAGACTCATTGGATACCATGAATAGCTTTTTCCAAAATTTGAAAAGTGATACACGCGGGCTCGGAGATGAAACAATGATAAAAGCGACGATTTCCAGAATTCTACATTTTGGTCCGGAATGAATATACCGATCACGTCTCGATTGAAACTGGACAAAAAGCAGAGCTATTAAAATTTAGTTATTACACGGTTCAATTTGACATCGCGTCAGTGGTGAAGCGAAAACTTTGGGGGAATGGAAGGTTGCGGGTTTGCGGGGGCGATCCACTTCGAGGGAACCCCTTTAGAACGCGAGCCGCAATTCCGCTTTACGATTGCTATTGTGACGAGTTGAAATCTTTGTTCCGTGAGTCAAAGGGGCTTTGAACTAGTCACGAAGACCGTGAGTGAGGTGGCTAGCCGGCGTGTACATGTATGAGGTACGATTGTATACAACGAAGAGGATGAAATGAACGTGAAAAATTCAAGACACGTGATAACCGGACGTCTGTATAAAGAGAAACAGGAAAAACCCGCAAAAAAACCGTAGCGCGAAATTGAGAAAAGTAAAAATATGAAAGAGAGTCGAGATGAAAATATATCGAAGCGCGAAAAAGGAGGGTGAGGGTCACGAGCAGAATGAAAAACGCGAATAATTAAAAAGCGAGAATTTCAAATTAACTGCTGGGGTCAGGAGGGGGGGGGGGAGGGAACCAGAGTTATATGAACTTCGACCTCCAGACCGGCGGACCCTCCGGCTTTTACACCCCCCGCTAGCCATCCGCTGTACAAATCATGACGCTCTAGTGTATAATAAGTAGGTACTTATAACGTTGAACAATACTGTGAAAACGTTAGCTGTGCAGCCGCGATGAAAAACGAAAATTACTAGGCAGAGACGCCCGAGCTGGTATAATTGCTCTTGCGGACTGAAACAGGTTGTTGCTGCTGCTGCGTTCGAGGCGAGCCTTGGAGCGTTTAAAAATAAAATAAGTGAAGAATTGGGTGGGTTAATTTGCTAAGGTTACGGTAACTGAACAGGACATCCAGTGACCTTTAACGTATAAAATGGGGAGAACTTCTCCAGAAGCTTTCCAGGACTTGTAGGATCACCGGATTTTTTCTATCTTATAATAATTATTACCGTGGACAAACTGCGATTGTTAAAAATTTTGATACTTGATGTACCGAACTTTAAATGTATGGAATAAAAAAAAAAAAAAAAAAACGCCGACGACCTTCGACCCCAGAGTCCTGAGCAGACGCTGTACGACCAGGACCCATAAGCGACCCCCGGTTACAGGGTGCAAATCACGACGGTGCAGTAGAAGCATGGTACATATAAGCAATAAGTACAGAGCTAAGTGAGTAACTAGACTCAACGCACGCGACGAGGAGATAGAGGCGGGGTGGACGAAACGCACGCGACGCTGCACCCTTCGATCAGGGTCCGCAATCCCCATCCCCATTCCCATCCCTCGGGCAGGAAGTGCGGGCTCCGAACTGCCGGGCTCCGACGCGATCCTGAGGGAGTCGGGGGACACGGATCGGGCAACAAGTCAGTGGGAAACGGTGCGTAGAGCTAGCGGTACGCGCGTGACGTATAACGGCGAAGGAAACGCGTCGCCATCCCCCAATTCGAATGGCTCGAATGCGTGAGCATATGGGGGAGAGACTGTATTATGTCTTCACCAGTACACACACGGCCACGTGCCAATGCGTGACACGTTCACGCATCGTCGGTTGTGTTTCGACTTGATCGTCATCCCCCCGAGTTACACTCCACGGTGTTGTTCTCCGACGATTTCCTTCCTCCTGGAAGGATCAGCCAACCAACCCCGGGTCGAAGAACTCGGATAGCTACCTCCATCCCTCATCGGCAGTTAGGGTCTTCAGTTTTTTGCGTAAAGGAATCACTGAGTGTGAAACATCCAGCAAGTAGATACTTGTCGATGAAACTTGTCATGAGCCTGGAATTACGTTTCAAACCATGAATCGCGATTCGGTATAGTCTCCATCTCCGCATCTGATTGATCATGAAAATGAGGCGATACGTAGGTGCTTAAGTGCGTGTAAAAAGCCCAGCCATATCCGCCACTCGTGTCACTTTCAGAGAGGCATGTAAGAGCGATGAATCTTTCGGACTGTTGTACGATTCGAGAACGAATCAAGCCGAAACTTTCGTACATATATACCTACTTTCCTGGTTGGTTCGTTCGATTGGCTGAACAGAGGGGTTCTTTTCGAAATTGCCTCCCATATATATGTATACAACGTTTGTCGTTTCAACTTCTTTTTGCGATGCTTCTGTAAAAGCCGAGAAATCTGTTTTCTCTCAAAAAGGCATCCACAGCCTCCTCGTCAACAACTTCATGCGCGCCGATCAAAGTCGCTACATCAAGGAGCAAAGAACGGGAGAAGAATAAAACCGGGTTCTCTCATGGTACGCGTGTAAAAGAATATTTCACAAAGGCGTTTGGAACTAGAGCACTGAACGCTGTGTTCATTTCCCTAAATCCATGCCCTATTCTCGATTCGCCAATCTGGTGACCATGTTGGGTTACACCTGCAATGGGACAAACAATCTCAGCTAACGCGGGTCGAGTGGAGAGCTTATTGCTGGATGGTGTGATGCAATTGAGGTGTGACCCGGGCACCTGATTCCGAGCAAAGGATCACGCGGAGGCACAATGGTCTGCCATACATGGCATGGAGCGACGGTAGCGGGGACAAATCGTTCGCCTCGCAAGAAGTCGAAAAGCGTGATTAGCCAAGGAAGGCTGTTCTCCTCCGTGTCGGTGGTACTCCGGAGGGGCCGATCGTTACCCAAGAGTTGGTAAGATAGTCACGCGATACGCGATGAGGCGCGTAAGCCGTCAGCGAGGCACGCGCCGACGTGGGGCGTATAATTATCGTACAACGGTGAACCGACTCTGCTTGGTCTCTGGGGCCTCGACTTGGGTCGAGAAGTCACGCTAGTAGTCGAACCTCCCTTTCCCCTCCTCGATTCTGACCCCACGAATGACCCCTAGCAGCTCCGCGGCCACTCTTACCCATTTTTCATTCTACACCACTGACTCGGGGCGAGCTTGCTTCGACCAACTTCCTGACCTTAGGCGCCCTCTTACCTGCAGTAGGTACTGCTCAACGCTTTGCACACCCCGCTTTTGTACACCCGGATACCTGCTTCCTGCATACGGATGTCCACACAATCTGGGGTGCATATTTACCTCCGATGTTTAAACACCGCAAACTTCAGCGTGTTAACTAGCAGGTCCAACTTGATTTTTGGTACCAGATTTCTACAGAGTTATTATGTCAGGGGCAAACCAAAATTTCAGCAAATTAACCCGCATTAGTTGTTGTCTATACCGTTATTGCAGTTCAACAACTCCGCGTAGTCATTAATGGAGAAGATTATTTTGAACTATGATTTTGCTATTCAATTATCCGATGCACTTTGCCGTTCCTGAGACCAATGAAAAAATATTTGTGTTATCCTCCTGATGTACGGGATATTTACATGACCAGGTTTTCTTTGATCATGTAACGAACATCCTGCGAATCTAAGTACTTCTTGAAGCGATAGCTCAATCATTCTGCCGATCTTGATGTGATCCTACAACCGTGGTCGATTTCTGGCTGAATATTCTAGTTTCAATGAGCACCACCGAGCTGCTGATCCAATTGAGTGACTACCGGGAAAGTCGATTCATCAAAATTTTTGAAGTCGGTCAGTTCTCGTCCCCAAAAGTGTCATCGAATCCGAAAACAGTGTTCAGTCTAGGAGTTTGATCAGAAGGGTGAAGGTCTGAGGTGCTTCTTGGCCCCATCAAACATAATTTCACAGTAGGAAATTCTCCGTTGAAAAACCGTTTGCGTTCAAAAAGGTCGTCGGTGTTTGTCTTTGAGAGTCGATTGTTTTTCTGGATTGAACCAACCGTCGAACCCGTCACCGGGGTGTAAAATCGTGGGGAGGGGGATGGAAACGCCCCGGGCAACCGCGACGGGTCTAATTTCATAAGCTCAGTGACCGCGAGATGGGGGCGGCGTAACGGCGTGTTCTGCAAAGTGTAAACGCAGTCAGCGAGACAACAACAAGGCCAGGGAACGGGATGAGGTACGTCCTTTGGCGCGATTTCGCCCTTTCTCGCTCCTCCGATGCATGCGGCAAAGGGATAGGAGGAACGGGGGTGTGGAAGCTGTTTATAACAAACTGCCCCGCGGCTTGCAGCTCTGATCTCTCCACCGTGATTGCGAGTTGTGCCTTCAACAGGGCACAGCGCTGCCTCCGGCGCTCCTCGCCCGTCGAGGCGTCACTCTCCACACCCGTTTGCATGCCTCGGGCACTCCGCGACAAAGAGGTCGCGGTTGAACGCGCCACAAAGCGTCGCGACGCCCACGCCCTACTCGACTCGGCGAAACCCCCGAGACTCCTATCGCCCCCGCCCGACGTCGCGACGCCCGAACTCGATTCGCGAACCAATTCCCAGACCGTTCATATTCGACCTCAAGACTCTGTGACATGGTTTTCGGAGTATTTTTAATCGTAAGATATGGTAAGAATTTTCCTGATTCTCGACGATGATGAACTTCAAAATCTACTAGATTTTTTTTTTCAGATTGGCAAAATGGGAAGGAGAATTCGTTCGTCGCAGAGCACGATCTCGGTCGAGACGTGAGCGTGATTCCAATTTGGAACACATTCTTTTAGTTCGAATGGTTTATACAATACCAGAACTGGGGTTGAACCAAATTTTATGATTAAAATCACCTGTCTAAAGGGATTAAAATGCATTTCATAATGGTGTTGATAAATAAACTCACCCTGGCCAGGGGCTGGTGAAGCGGCGTGACTCCAGCCGCCTTTGTACGAACTGCTGGCATCTGAAACATTGTAAAAGTAAATGGAATTATTAATAGAAACAATGTACTAGAGTGTAAAATTTTCTGTATCAAAATCAACCGTCTGAAAATAGGTAAAAATAAAATATTCTTACGTTGACAATATTATAGTGAATTTCTCGACCGATCAGTAAATGATCAAAAATTGGACTTGACGATAATTTATCAGTTTGTAGACTAATCGATATATCCATTCGATTATGTCGAAAGGATGTTTAAAAGAAGTCTGAATCTTGGAGTCAAACATGAGACATGACACGCTTTCCACATCTTGCGAATACCTTTGCTATTCGAAAAGCTCGATCCAAGCTTCTCAACAGTGGTGACTAGTCACTTGAGATCGAATCACGACGATTGACAAGCCTGGAGTCAGAGTACCGTCAATTTTACGACCTCAAATGTCCTCGAAAACGTTGAGATCAAATGAAATTCACAACAAAACATAGATATCGTACAGTAGTCGCATAAGTTGAAATAGCGCATTGGAAATCAGGATCAACGAAATCATAGTTACCCCAATATTACAGTTACTCTTGACCATTGGTTGACTAGAATGAGAAGTCATTTTACAGACAGATTGTATGTTACATATAATCGGTTACTTTGAGTTACCGAACTAGCAGACTTTGCGTACTCATGATTGTCACAAGGTCCCGACCATTGGCTTAAAAAGTGTCTTTCTACTTCTCTCCAACGAGTCGACTGTGTGCTTGGTCAAGACTTTAAGGAGTCTCCGAAGTGTTGGAAGATCATTGTTATCGCTGTTTCCGCGTATGTGAATTCAGCTGAGCATAAGTCGAGATGGGTAAAATAGGAGCGAGTGCCGACGTCTGGGGAATTTCTATCTATGAATTTTCCCAAGGTTCGAGCTCGTCAGCCCGGGGGGCATGTTTGCCAACAGATATATTTTCATTTGGCAGATATTGGCGCGCCGGGGATGTCCCCTCGTACCCCAGTGTGTACATACGCGGTGCCAGGACGACAACGCCGAGTTCTTCCCGGCTACCGAAGACCCGGCTAAAGTCCAGGGTGACCTTCGGAGCAAACACTGTCCGCCAGTGGCTCCGATCCGTCCCCCCCTCCGAGTTCGCCTCTTTCGGTCCATTAATACAGCCTCGAATTTCACGTGTTGCGACGAGGGGGATGGTGCAGGTTACTCGACAACTATAACAATACACGGCCACGGCATAAGAATTTCCTCTTCTTCCCCTTCTTTGCTCTCTTTCTCTCTCTTTCTGTCTATTCCCTACGGGGAATACCAAAATCCGGGTAATCCTTGCGGTTATAATATTTTCGAGTGGTCCACTTGACATTTTTCCTCGATGGGTTCGTGGACTTACGGGATTACGATATGTATAATAGGGGGTATGATCGACCGATTGTTTCGCGATGATGAAAGATTTTTTACGGCAGGGGAAAATCTTCGGGCAGAAGGTATGCAGGATTATGATCGTTGCGGTATACGCTGAACAGGGTTAGAATCAGCAATATGAAATGGACTCTGAGAAGGAAGATATTTCAGGTCGATATCTCCGATTTGATTTCTTTTGCAGCATGTTACAGTAGACTAAAAATTAAGCGACACGTATTTCTTTTTTATCCGCCATTAAACACTTTAAGGGGGTGAAACCACCCTTCAAACTAAGGCATGTCGAGGGGTGATTTGGCAGTTTCACCCACAAGAATATAATTTTTTTTTCAACCTATCCAACTGGGAAAAGTTTTCTCATAACGAGAAGTAAAAAAGGTAATTTTGTCAATTAAAAAATAAAAAAGAAACTACCAAATCGCCCGTTGACATGCTTTTTTTAGTCTACTATAACATATTAAAGAGGGAATCAAATCGATGAGATCGACCTGAGATACCTTCCTTGTGAGCCAAGAGTTTGTTGTTTAATATTCAGCTGTTTGAAAAAAACCATTCGATATTTTTTTTTCAACGGTTGCAGAATTTCTCCGAGATCGTCGAGTGGAGAAATAATTTTGGAAATTCGATTTGCATAGTCGGTGTAAGATACGCATAACACACCAACCGGAAAGATAAGACTGATGATTTCGTTCCCCTTCTGCACGTATAAGATGAAAGCCGAAAGAGCGATGTTTGGTTTTCTCGCATGGTGTTTGCGTATTTTATTTCGACGCGTAGGCCAAAAGGCCAGTTTTACGGCTCACGTATGGGGTCGTAAAAATCGAAGGCCTGTCTTCGGCCGGCGGTAAAAGTCAACCCTTACATGTGTACAAAGAATCGCAAAATGGTAACGACTGTCCGACCACGAGCCACAGAATGACGGGAGAACAATGAATTGACGAAAGAAATTTCGTGCCTCGTCTGATTTCCATCGTGAAAAATAAAAGCACGTGGAAAAAATTTCCCCCCTTCCTCCTTGCACAGAAACTATTCCGCGAACGTAATTTTATTACAGCCGAGATGACCCAGCGTTAATTTGGCATTCGTGACGACGGAGACGAACGAGTCTGCAGAGGTCAAGCCAAGGTCAAACGACCTTACAGATATCATACGTATGCGCCTATCTATGAGCGAATGAAGCGTCGGCTAACGACCGAATTCAGAGGGTCGTGTGTCGGGGCAGCTTTTTTGGGGGTCTCGATGCCGCCACCGCCGCATATGATGCATTATGCTGCCTACGTCGTCCGGAAAAGTCATAAATTGGTCCAGTGTGAAAACTCACTGATCCGCGTTAACCCCCTTAAAAGGTTAATTCGAAAATCAGAGCCTCGATCAACGTGTGCTAATAAGCGTTATGTGTACAAATGATCGCCTTTTTACATAGACTGAGAGGAATTTTTAGTTCCGGTTACCGCTCGGTCCTTGACTATTTTCATTATTTACCAGAATCGAAAAATATAGTTCTAGGTAGAAAATGATAATCAGTTTTCTAGCCGTTACCGGAAAGTCTGGTATCCGTTGCTATTCTTTATCATTACGATCGCTGTTGATATATTTTCGCGTAACTGTTGCCAAAATTTAACGCTCGTGCAACGATAAATTGACGTTGAAGCCTTGTTTAACTATAAAAGTAGAATAAACCTCAGAAACTGATTTTGCGTTGCAATAACCGAAAAAAGGATCGACGATAGCGCAAAATGGTTAGGCGTACCTCGATTTTCGTAATTCCAACAATATTCAAACACTTTTTTTAACGATACCTGTTTTACTCAATTTTTCTGGTTACTGTAACAAATGAAATTTTTCTCAGTGTATTGAGAAAATATATATATATATATACTGTCGCAGAATAATTTCGCCATGCGAGTTGGATAGTTATGTCTTCAGAGAAGGGAGCTTCGCTCGCATGTGATTTTTGCTATTTTTATTGATTCATTGTTTTTTTACCTGTTCTTCTTTTTCCATTTAACTTTACCTTCAAACTCAAGTTTCTGAGATTTATATGTGTGCATTATAATCGTACGTACCGTAACGAATATTTTTTCAGGTTTTTATTTTAACCGGTATTATATACGGGAATCCGTTTATCGCCATCCGATCTGGAGAACCGACGTAATTTGATTCACTGGTATGATCAAAGGGAAGGAATTTTTTTTTTTTTTTTTCGTCGTATCTTGGTAACAATCTGCAGAAATAATCGGTCACTGAATTTCAGTTAGCTTATCCTAGAAATTCAAATCTCACGTCAGATACGAATCACGATCACGTGTGGCTGTATGTTAATATGTTAAAATCTATGCAGCTTGTCAGGTGGGAACGAGGATTGCTGCGTAAAATTATGTATCTAATACCAAAACTATACCCGAATAAGTATGAAACTGTATGCATTAACATTGTAGGTACACCTTGAAAATTAAGCAATTTTTTTACAACTCGGGACTGTAAATACGAGTGAGATGTTAAATAAGATATAGAATGATATCCAATATTTGTAAAAATATTATATAATTATTAATTATTATTGAAATCGGTTTTAAACTCTCCCCCAAGTTTTTTTTTTTTTTTTTTCACGTTACGAAGATGTATCAACGTAAATGTGACGACACGTGCTAGTTTATGTGGTGATTTACACTATTTTGCATTAAAACTACACGTTAAAAATATTGTGTGGCGGTTAGCAAGTTCAAACATTCAATTCTACTACATAATTACCTTTCACCCTTTGCTTCGTCACGATGACTTGGAAATTTTTTTACCTTGACGGTACTGAAAACCGTTCTTAAACCGTTTTATCTGAATTTTCTTTACTCGTGATTTTAATAAGGCAGATTCAGAGTAAAAAGATATTTTTTTTACACCACAACGTTTCATATTAATATTTCCGTACGTGAAGAAACTTAAGTGCAGCAAAATTATCCTACTTTTATACTTAATTTGAGACGCAAGGTACGAAGAGATATATTCAATTACTAATATATTGCTGCAAAGAAAGAACAAAATATAGAGCGTGTAAAATACTCCTATAAACAAATAGAATTTAAACGTTATTATCAGAACGAAAAATATCTGAATAATGTACTGTTAATAAGATCAATGTCAAGTGAACATTTCTTTCTATTATCGTGTTATGCAAAATTGTTATTTTGTTAAGTAATTTTTCTAACAGCTCAAGAAGTATATCCGCCTATTCTGTCTTTTATTTTTTTATCTTAATTTCTTTACTTTACGTCTGTTATTAATTATAACAAACATTGTTTCTAATTTTTTTATTTCGTAGGACCAACCTATTTACGGGCATGTATACGCCTCCTGTAGGTCCTTACGTATAGGTCCTCAGTAAGTAAATATCTAAATGATATGCTCTTCTTACTTATACCAAAGAAAATCTCTGAGCTCAGATTTTTGTGCTTACATAAAAAAATTATTTGAATCATCAAATTTTTTTCATCTCGAAATTTTAATGCTTTGCGAAATTGCGGTGACAGTAACATTTCACTTATCAAAATGCAACATCCCCGTGCAGTGTATAAGCCTCTCTCTCTATATATATATATGTATATTACAACTACCACTAACATATATTTTGTAAGATGTTTATTACAGGCGTTCCTTTTGAATAATTAATTAAGAAATTCATCTCGCACGCAACTCTTACAAGAAGAAAAAAAATATTTAACACGAAAATAAGAAGCGTCAACAATTCACCCTGAGTTAATAATTTCTACGATTCGCTGATAAACTTGCAAGCTTAAGCCCTCGTCCCCGGTTGTTCCTTGATTATCCGTAATACTCACCTGCGAACAACATCGATAGATTGGTGAAGGCCGTGGTCCTTGGCAATTCCGCAGCAGTGGTACCGCTGCTTTTTAGGTCCAGCATCGCGGTCGCGATGACCGGAAGGTCAAAGTTGAACCGCAGTCCTCTCGGGGAATCCTGACGGTCTCTTATTATACTCAAAACAGTCCCCTTAATGTACGTGTGTAAATTTTCACAATAATAATTTTTTTATTTTTATTTTTTTTTTTTTTTGCTCTCCGTCACGCAGCACCGCACCAGAAAAAAAAACAACAACAATAATAATAACAATAACAACAACAATCAACGGACCCGTAATAATAATAATAATAATAATATATAATTAATCACGCGGTACGATGATCCCGAAGCACACAGAATTGAGAAAAAACCATGAGAATTAAGGGTGTTTCGACGCGTACAATAAGGATAAAGAAAAAATTCACGTGCACAGCACAATTCATTTGCAGCGGGCCAAGGTTGAGCCCAGTCGGCAACGTAGGTGTGAGGACATGATCGTGGCTTCCCGCTCTTAGTGACACTGGAAGTTAACCCCGTGGTTGCCTGGCGCCGCGGAAACCCGGACCGCCCCCTCGGCGTCGCGACGCCGAACGTAGGCGGGGTTTCACACCCGTCGAAGCGGCCGCGCGCATCCCAACTACTTCCTAATCAACCCCCATGGAACACGAGCAAGACGGACCGAATCCATGCAGCCTGCCCGATGACGGGACGGAAGACGGGGAGAGGAGTTGCTATAGTCACCGAAGCGACCTATCAACGTGTCGCCCCTCCGATCCGAGTAAGACGATGCAGGGAAAAGTAAAACTCCGAGATCTCAAATAAGTACGGGAAAACTTACGGAGATACCGCTTATCAGCGGTAGGTAATGTAGATGTACGATCATTCTAGATCCCAAGTCGAATCACGGATCTGATATATTCATATTCATTGCTTCGTTCGTTCGTTTATAATATATGCCTTGACGATATTTCACCTTATTCCATATTATATTCGCGAAACAAAGAATTCATCGTAAATTTCGAGTATATATTCGACAGGGTGAGATCGTTTGTTTCTTTTTTTATTTATCATTGATCTTTGGATTTTCTTGAATATGAAGTACATCAAGAGCATCTTTGCTCCTAGCGAAACCTAGTTCGGATCTTTTTCGATCGAGAATCTCGAGAGTCTTTTAACCGATGCATGAAGTCGCGTTTTTCCTTGCTTGGACAAATGACAATATGATTTGTTTTCTATTTTATGACATGTTGCGGCTAGTATTATTCTACAATTGCACTTGTTGAACACTCTTACTTATGCCATCATTTTTTTCAGTCTTATAACGGGATGTTGAGTTTCAAATAATTACACTGGTCTTTAACTAGGTTTACACCATGATATAGAACCAAGAAATCACGGATCTATAATCCCGCGTCGAAATTTTACAGCTAGTTTGAATCGATCTTGGCTCTTCGTTTCTTTGTATTTCAGCTAAGCCGATTCGAATTCAGGCCTCATTTATACCCTCAAGATCCTCTGACAGCTCATTGTTAGTTCGACTCGACAAATCAGTCTTGAAGTTTTAAAAATTTTTAGATCGGAATCAACTTCGAGATCCTCGCATCTCAGTTGCAATTAATTACAGAACCTCGAATACATGGAATTCGAGAAAAGAAAAGTTTAAGGATTAATTGAGGACTAAAACCCGGAATATTCTTAAATGAGTACCAATTTTGGTTCTCATATAATAATTCATATAGCTGTACAATGTACTCAAAAATCGGAGGCTGCGATAAGAGCTGGAAAGGCCGATGAAGCGATTTGAATTATCTTTTTTCAGGAAGAATTAATAACAGTTGGAACTGTGACAGATCGATTTCTACGAAGTGTTGCTGTAGGTCGGGGTGTATACGATTAGCGAAATTTTATATGGTAATGAATTCCGTGTCGTTAATTTGCAGTGAGCATCAATTCGCTTGGATTAGAGCCACGTGTAATTATTTCCGCATTGTATGTGCGAGTCTATAATGCAGAGAATTGTTCCGTAAGTTGCAAAGTGTGACTTTACTGATTAAGAATTATTTGAAATTCGAATTTTTAGGAAAGCAATAAATCGTTTACCTAGGATGACGGAAAACGGTGAGTTCGATTCGTTTCGTTTGATTCTTAAATCTTTACGATTATTTATAAATTCTACGAACAGTTGAAGTTCTGAATCTGAATTTTTTTACCGTATCTCACAATACAGGGTAAAGTGACATAATTATATCATCACAATTTGTCGCATCTGAGGTACCTTGAATGTTTTATTCGATTTGGGGCGAGGTTGAAGTTCCGAATTTGAAAAGTTCCGAAAGCGCCTAATTTTGAACGTTTTGGTGGCGAAACTTAAAGTAAAGAAATCAAACTCTGATTTTAATAACTTTGTTCGTTAATACCGAATAAACCAAGTCTGAACTTGAGTGAAAGTCTATAAATACGTAAGTCAAGCCTCGGTCATAAATTTCGGCTGGCCGTTACGACAGCTTCTACTGCCTGTCTGAGCGAACGGCGACTCATTTCACTGCGCATGGCCGAGACCATCACTGACTTTTATCAATTTTTCTCCAATTACAGAATTCCCGTGATTTTATTTACCGAGTGCGATTCGTCATGAATTCATCTTTGCAACGAGAATCCATGAAAATTTGGCATAAATACTGACGATGAGTAAATTGAAACAACGGCAATCCAAAGACTGCGCATTAAATTCAACCCTGATCCAAGCGTCTTCGTTAAATTTCTTCACTTTTTCTTTTCAAGGAAACAAAGAGATCGGTTTCATGCTTTTCAACGGATCTCAAACATCAGGCTGATTCAATACGTTTAAAATCATTGCGTTAGATTCTACACTGAAGTTTTGCCGGCCACACGGTCAGCTTTTACTATTTGATTCTCGGTTGCACGATAACTGGCCGTTTGTACTATGTAATTATACTATGAATTACGTGATCTAGGCTGCTTTCCATTTTCTCTATACAATATGTTTGCATTGTGTGTGTATTTTTTTTTTTTTATAGAAAGAAATGCAGCTTGGTTTGAAGTCGGGGTCGATGTGTATGTTTTTCATATAATTCGAAA
Source organism: Neodiprion virginianus (assembly GCF_021901495.1). Lineage (NCBI taxonomy): Eukaryota > Metazoa > Arthropoda > Insecta > Hymenoptera > Diprionidae > Neodiprion > Neodiprion virginianus. The sequence continues at coordinate 3,798,638 of NC_060878.1, forward strand.
TGAAAAATATGTCATCGTGTACTGAGAATTTTAAAACGATGATTTTGAATAACGGAGATGATACAGCCACTTGAAAAATAGCATATAACATAATTTTTTTCGATACTGTCAACTAGAGAATGAAAGAAAGAAAATGACTCTCATTTATCTCGATGTAAAAAGTGATAAAAAAAAAAAAAACAATTTGCTTCAGACATTCCGTGAAGCAACATTTAGGTATTTGTATTGACAAAATATATCTTTTGCCACATTTGTCGCATTCAATAGTTTTTTTTTGCGTAGCTGTACCTCGAGCACCATCAGAAAAATTTGACTAAACATAATATCCCAACAGATCCGCATTATTATTACGTTACTTGTTACATTTCTGCCAGTAAATATAACGCAAACTTTTGTGACTTCAACTTATGTAAATTGTCATATCGACATGTAACATGTAATTTGTACCTTTTCTTTCGACGAGTAATGAATTGAAAAAATGATTGAATAAATCCAAAAAATATTAGCAGACCTGCTGGTAATTTTTATTTATTTATTTTTTTCAAATCGTCTGTAAAAAAATGAAATGTCAAATTATATGCGCTAGGTGCATGGAATCGTCGAGCGTTTTAAGGGCCGGTTGCCACTTTGGCTCGTTCACACGTGTACGCAGGTATGCATAATGCATATGTACCAGCTACTGTCCGATTTATCATTATTCAAAATGAAAAATAATGCCCCCGGAAACGAGGGGTGACTCAGGCTGTCTGCCGTGCCGCCGTCGGCAGCCTGCAGCCAACGACTCGCCCCGGTGGCTGCAAGTGGCCGATTCCTTTAACCCGTGATTCACGTGGAGTTCATACCCTGCAGGAGCATGGAGCTTGGGGGGGGGGGGGGGGGGGGGACACCAATCGCTACCGTAACGATATAACACTGAACCCATTTAACCTCATTAAAGCCCCTGCGTGGTTGAATAAATACCCGTAGAACGAAGAAAGTGACGTTCGTGAAGAGGTGGACGAACGATCGGAGCGGGAAATATTATAATTGAGGGGAAATGAGGGGAAGGCGAGGTATAAAAATGGTCGGAAAATACGATTTTTGAAACGAAAAGTAATTGCGAGCTTGTAACGTGGCAAGATCCGGTCAAGAATTAATGTTGGATTCAAGAAATCTATCTTGAATTGCGGTGAAATTTGCGATGCTTGGTAAGAAAAAAAAAGAGGAATTCACTGTTCAAGAGATTTGTTGTGAAATTAACGTGAACATGCGAAATGTGAAATTGAATAGTATTTTTTCATAGTTATGTTTGTGGATGATTCATTGAAGAATAAAATGAGCTATGTCTCGTTCAATCGCATTCGAAATCAAAATTTCGTAAATTTCAGAAGGTAGACTTAATACCGGTAAAAGTTTTTTCAAGATTTTCTAGTTTCAATTGAAATAATTTTCGATTCTAGGTGAAAATATTCATTTATCTATCAGTTATTACATCAAATAGGTACTAACTAAATAAGACAATGATAATAATTGATACTTTAATGACATAAATTGATATTATATTGCGTCGTTAATGGTCGTAAAAAAAAACAAAAACCGATTGTAAGGAATAATAATATATTGTTTTTGGTCAATCTTATAATTCGAACCTCTGTATAATCGTGTTTTTTGTACCAATAATTTTTACCCCAAATTTTCGTCCCGAAAATCCTTGAATATATGTCGGCTTCCCCGCAACGCAGGAAGTTCGAAGCCAGTTCCTATTTCCGATTAAATATAGTTTGTATCGTTGTATCATGCCCGGCGAAGTCTAGCTTCACGGTAGGTAAGTAGAGACTCTCTTTCTCTCTCTCTCTCTCTCTCGCCTATTCGGAACCCCGGGGATCCCCCAGATAGGAAGACACGCGCCGGCCACGCGACCACCGACGTTCGTCGACGCCCGTCGTCGCATTTAACGCGCGATCGCTCTCGAGTGGTCTCCTGCCCTGGGCCGTCAGCCCGCGAAAGGGGCCTTTCCTTTTCCCCTCCGACTCTGGGACCCCTCTTGAACCCCCTGAACCCCCTTGGCGCTCTTTACTCTGGCCTTCCGGTCTGCGTCGCGGTCACGCCGAGCTGGCAACGATATGGATACCGCGTGTAACGCTGCACGCGGCTTTGTAACGTACTTATAAGGTACCTATAACTTGGTCTGTGTATGGATGTATGGATGTAGATACGTGCGTTGTACGGGGGGCGTAATTGAAACTATGGAACGAATCACCGGAGCCACGGTAGGTCCGAGCTTAATGTTAAGTTTTGCTTTGAACTAGATGTCTTTTTTTTTTTAGAGAGATAGATGGGGGTGGGGGTCGAAACTTGGAAGGGTCAATATTGCGAATGGCCGATGTATCGAAATTTCAAACATGCGAAAGTAAAGTATCGAAATACGAATTGTTCGGAAATTTGTTTTTCGAAAGCGTCACTGATTAGAATAACTACTAATAGCCAAGTTTTTCAAACAAACAATTACGTGTTTCAGGGTGGCCACAAATTTTATGGAAAAGAATTCCATGGCATTTTCAGGATTTCCGGGGCCTAAAACCTAGGTTTCTCTGAAATTTTCCTAGTTCTATCAAGTTACTAAAACCTATATCGTTCAGCTTATAAGCTCTGTATTCGGTTCAAGTTCGATTCGAATTGAAGAAACATATAATGTACAAAAAAGTCAGTTTAAGTTATATTTGTTCACCTCAAAAAATCATTTCTAATTTCCATGATATAAAACTGATATTTTTAGTCTTTTCCATGACCAAATTAAAAATCCCCTGACAATTCCAGGTTTTTCAGGTTTTCCAAGCGTGTGGCCACACAAAACGGTGTCAGCGGTGGGATGTGCGAGCAAATTCTTGACGCTTTATTCCAAGTGTCAACTTCACTTCAAGACTCTAAATTTATGACGTAAGATCCAAGACCCCCTCGGTAAATGAAAACAGAAAATAGTCCCTGACGGTAACTCGATCCGCGTTCTCCTTCACAGTGACTCGTTATCGCAGCAACGTACACGGGATCCGATTGGTTACATCGTCGAAATTCAGTTCGCGTTGTCAGGATCGCGATCGGCGGCAGCTATCGTCGCCGGCATTATCTCGATGCGCGAAAATATAGAGTTACAAGATTGGCGAGGCAGCCTGCAGCCGGCGTTCAGGGTCGGTATCACATTGTCCGTATCCCGGGTACGAATCGCTACGGGGTTGAAGGGGGCGACGTCGTATTGTCGAGAGACTCGAGGCGAGGGCGCGTTCGTTGTGCGATAAGCCTGCAGCATTGCGCTGGGGGCACCTAGTAACCACTTTGTTACACCAGGGGACGGTTAAGTGTGCGAGACGATACGAATCGCGAGTCCCAGATTATTCGGTGTATTCAATTTGTACAATATGCTTAATCCAGAATGGCGCACCAGCCATCCTCCGGATCGTCATCGTCTGGTCTCGTTTTACCCCGGCCGATTGACTAACGGAGAAGATAACCCGCGGCTCAAAATCTTTCAAACCAACCCCCTCCCCAAAAAAAAAGAACCCTTTCTTCGTGAAGGGAGCTCTTTGACAGCGATCTCCTAGCGTTGGATGAAGAATTTCAACGACCAAAAACTTCCACCACTTTTCCCATCTCCGACATGTACTTGTCCGTGATTTTTGACTGTTGGTACCTACGGACAGTTAACGTATTTTCGAGCTACTCCCGAGGCACTCGAGTCTTCCGGCATAAACATGAAAGATGCGTATAATAAAGAGGCGGGAACGTGAGTGCCTTGAGAGCGAGTTCCCTCGACTGTCTCGTGCCGATGATGCTCTTCTTCTTTACCGCTCTTTAAACACGGTTTTATCCTGAAAATATGGCACTTTGGCGACGCTCGAGTCACTTCGTATCCACCGCGTCGTTTAAGTGGGGCTGATCTACCTCTCACTCGGCTTTCATCATCCCGAATCAAAGCGTTTTATCCGATGACGACGAGAGGGACGTTGCTGAGCAGCTAACTGTACCAGCTAATTTACCAGATAGTATATAGAGGACGAGGAACGTTGTCGTCACGTGTGTTGTTTCAAGTGGTGTTCGTAAACAGAGAGCCCGAGAAAGCCTGGAAGCCGCCAGTAATAGTAATCGAAACGGAATTGCTTTTCGAGTCACGTTCGCTTCTCCAGACAACTCGCACATTCTTTCTGCATCTCGTTATACGAAAAAAATTTGAATCTCCGTTTAAACTCCTCCTCCTCGTCGCCTCCTCCTTCTCTGCCAACGACGAAAACACCCTGTTTGTTCAGCTCACACATTCTACGACGCGTTACTTACTCCAAACCACGTCACGCAACTGTTTGTCGAGGTGCGTATGACACCGACATAATACAGTGCATCGGTTTTGCCCTGCAGTGCCAACAACCCTTTGTAAACCGTCGGTGTAACCGAGTGAATGACAATTCAATTGTGAAGAAGAGCCAATTTTAAAGTGTGCACCAAAAAAGTGTCCACCTCTCCGAACCAATCTCCGAGATTAAAAGTCCGAAACATACATATTCCAAGCTGGCGGTCTTACTAATGGTCACTGATTATCCACGATTTCGGACAACTCCCAAGAACCCGTTTCAAATCGCCCGATGCTTATCTGACGTATCGTTGCAGCCCCTAAGCCCAAGGGATCGTTTAGCTGGCTGGTCCACTGGGGTTAGAAAGAAATCATACTTCGATGAACCGACCCCTGGTTCAGTCGTGAAATATTTATTCCAAGCCTAGAATTGGTCGATCAGGATTGTCCAACGGTGGAACAACCACTGTGACACGACGTGATGCCGAATCCAAATGCTCCTGATCGAGTCTTCGGACTCCTCTGACCTCTTGGTCCCAGTTTTTGATGAGGCGAGTCACGTAAATGGTATGGGTATGGTGTATAGGTGCGTGCAGCGAGCGGTATAAAAGTTTGGAGAAGTGGGCGAGGAAGATAGAGGAATGGATGGATGGTTCGTGGGTGGTTCGAGGTCTCGGCGACCCTCCCTCTGCTCACGCGGTACTACCCAAAAGGACTGAAAGCCATTAATTACGTCACGGAAGAACGCAGTCGTTGTCTCAAACAAAGGACTCCGCGAGTCTCTAGGTGCTTCTCTTCTCTCTTTGCCTCAGCGCCCACTTCAACCGCGGCGCGGGCTACATACGTATAATATGTTGAATAATACACGCAGGACTTTGCTCTGCCTTTACGAAGCCGTACATGTGTGTGTTCACCAACGTTTTACGTCGCCCTGTATCGCCCACGCTTCATATAACACCGCTAATTATCCGAAATTTGCATACCCATACTTGCTTTGCTCGCTGCTATATAACCAACCCCCTACTCCGGGTTTTATTTTCCGTCTTTCCCAGCCTTTTGTTCCTTTGTTCTTTGGTTCTCTCATATCGAAGGGATAACTCGAAATCAGCATGCACACGGATGACACGGGTACTCATGTCAGAGAATTTCGTTCCAGGAATTTTTACTCGACGTCGAAGCTCCCAAGACTTGCTGGAATTGTCCTGATAAGTTCAAGTCAGTGAACCGGCTCCAAGTTCAAGCTCTAATTAAAGCGATAATTACCTTCTGAGTATCTCTGAATGATTTCAGATACAGCTTTACTATTCCGTTCCATCCAAGGTCTAACTTCTGACCAAAGTACCCGTAAACCATAGTGATTTGATCAAAGTTCAAATTCCAGTTTTGCGAAAGGTTAAAACGCTCTTCGCGGGATTGTAACATCGTAAGAAAAATTCTTGAACCATAGTGAAAACGAGTCCAAGAGGTAATTTCAGGTGTGCGTGCGCAGGTTGATGATGACAGTTAATTCTTTTGGCATTGAACGAAACCTTGGATAGCAATGAGAAGGAGAACGAAGTGGAGGCGGCCGAGGACGAGGACAGACGAGAGGCAGTAGAGGCATCCGCGCGCTCATTTCCGTTTTGGGGCCGTCGGGCGGTAGTCGTTGGGGGGGTGGAGGGGGACGGGGATGGGAATGGGGGCTGCTAACTCGCGAGATATTAATTCCGTGTTAGCGCCGTGGAAGGGTGCTGGGGCGAAAACTACGCGAAGGACTGCCGTCCCCCGGCCCACCCTGCGCCACTTCCCACCCCAGGAGGCGAGGAGAGGGGGAGGCGTTGCAAATCAGAGATTAGCCATAGTTAACTCAACTTGCGCAGCCAAACAGTTAATCAATAAATGATTATTTACGTCACGCGGGGAAACCCCTCCGCCTCCTTCAATCTCTCATGGCAAATATTCAACGGGCTTACGTCGCGTGCTGTTATGTCGTATGAAATACGGTGTACTCATTAATATCTGATTTCATTTCGTTTCGTCGTGTATAGCTGTGCAGAAATACTCTGCCGGTTGTCAATTTTTTTTTTTCTTTACCGTATTTTTTAAGCACGTGTACGCTTATTTATCGAAAATGGTGTCAGCGGTGGGATGTGTCAACAAATTCGTGACACTTTATCACAAGTGTCGACTCCGTTTCAAGACTCTACATTTTTTAAGCACGATATTTTTTTTTTTTTTTGTTTTTCTTCTTCATAGCATGCGCTTATTGTACCGCAGGGCGCAGATTATTCCGAAGTGAAGTCAAAGTTAAATAAGATACCTTCGATTTCTCAGTCATCTGGTCCACCAATTTTCTCACCGCTAATCGTTTCATTACCTTTGACCAAATGATGTGAAACATGAAATTTTTCATACGCAGAACTTTGGATTTATGAACTAACAAATGTGTATCACCATTTTGATACGCTGTTACATATTTTTGTTCTCGTTTTAATTTCGGTGATTTTTTCATGTTATTATTTATTTTACCCTTTTCTTGGTTTTTGTATATCCTATGGTAAAAATCGTGATCGTTTGATTCTAAAGTATAGTTTCATTTTCTTTTGCCTACACGAAGAAAACTTCGTTCCATGTTCAATAAACGTGGAAGTGAATAATTTTATCAAGTTCAATAGAGTTTTACTGGTATTAAAAAATTATTTCAAACCTATGTAATGATGCCACAAAAATTGTAGGCACCAAAGAATAAAAATGCTATAAATGTTGTAAAACGAATAGAACTCTGATCAATTGAGAGAAACTATAATTCAAAGATTTGTAAAAGTTCAACGAGACATTTCTCCGATTGAAATGTATCAAAATCCTCATTTCTAGAATGATTTTTCTTGTCAACAGTCACCGTAATATCAGTGAAATAAACTTTGCACTGATTTTTACGCTGGAATTCAATTCATGTAGTCTACAAACGACATGACTTGTATACATATTTTTACTTTTCCTTTCGTTTAAGAAAAATGGCTTGGATTATATTCTGTGTTACGGTTGAACTTGAATGCAAAAAAAATTGGTTTGCCCTTGTGTACAGAAATAAACAGTTCCTCTAAGGATGATCCACAACTGCGGTCGAAACATCGAAAAGTAGCCTACCGCATTTTTTATTCAACGACCCACATATCCCAGAATTATCTTAGCAATAAAAAATCGAGGTCAATACTCCAGTATCATTATCAGTGTAACAAAGTTTCATCAAAAACGTAGTCCGCCTATAACCGAAGACGCGAATTAGCCTTGATGAAAAAAATGATGACAAACGACGAAGTCTGATCGGAGAAGAGACGAGACCCATCCGGAGATCCGCTAGGCGTCTTCGCCGCGGGTTTCAACGCCTCGGAAGGCGACCCCCGGGTCTTTGGTTCCGGGAGCGTGAAGCGATCAGGAACCGGATACTTCCGGTCTTTGATCTCCTCCTCGTCGAGATCGCGGAGGCAGGAGAAGGGCCCTCTTCGCGGCACGTCGTGCGATATAGGCCTGCTTCTTTTTCCTCCTCGCGGGTCCGCTGAAGTGAGGTGAAGTTCCGAATTCCTCACGGTGCTTCGTTACCCCCGGAGAGATCAGCGACGGCCCGTCGGGCACCTAAGCGGCCCCCCGGGGGTGGCTGCCGACTCCCGACGGAAGCGTCGTCATGGCGACACATCGATCAGCCGCCGCCACCGCGCGGAAACCCGGCTCGCCTCGACGATTCGACTCTGGAACCTGCCCACCGTCGACGCGTCTGCATCTGGAATACCTTGCATGTTTATCACTCGGAGGAGGGTATCCGCATTCCGTTCCACGGCCGTGCAGGAATTCCGAAGGACTCCCACAGTATTGTAAGCTGATCGTCGCGACGCGATTCAACCCCGCAAATCCGAATTTAGGGTCATCATGGGGTGTGATAGGCGTGTTTTGTATGTTTTAGTTTCTTCCTTTTTTTTTTTGGTTTTTTCTTTATCAACTGCAGTATTTGATCTTTCTATCCTGTTTTGTTCCACAAAATTGAAATCGTCAGCTAAATGGCAATTTGACCATATGTTCTTAATATTTGAACCGAAATGATGAGAATTTGAAGAATAATAAATTTTCAGTTTCGTCTTCCTTAGGGAGATAAAAGCGCTTTTAACGGTAATTCGAAATACGCCTTTTTTCATCATGAGATTGGCAGCCGTATAACAATGTTTGTGTAGTAATAAATATCTTGTAAAATAATCGAAATATCAATTTTTAGCACTCTTTAATTTTTGTATATTTCGACTCGAAAATACGAAATTCATCATTAAATTTTGGCACCACGGAAATCATATTCTTGTCGTTCGTTTGTTTGGAACGGTTAAATAAATCGTTGGAATTAATGGACGCGAAAATTTTTTACTTTTCAAATCATCTGACAAGTATTTTTCAATAAAGATAGTTGATTCTGTGAAAAATGTTACAGGATACACATTACAAAACTGGTTATTTGCAGGTTTTAGAAGGATTTTAAAACCCGTTGTAACGTATGGTTGAAAACGAAATTCTCAACAATTTATTCCACCGGAAAACCTATTTCAATATTGATAGAATGTTTCCGTGCAAATATACGATTTTCAAAAGTTACAAATCTCGAAAAAATTTTACTATAAATTGAATCCGGAGTGTACAGAAAGAAATAATAAAACTTCGGAGGATTTTTAAGTGGGAAGAATCTGTCTGAGAGTGATTGATATCAAAATTTTACTTAATTAAACAGTAACAACCTGTCAGTCATAAATATTTAAATTTCGAGATTGGAAAGCTGAGATAACGAAAAGAAAGACTAAACATGTATAACAGATAATAAATATCTTGTGCAGTCTTTACTCCGAAAGTGAGTAATTTTCGCTACCTTTGGCAGAGTTTTGCCATTCAATAGTAACTGGTATACATACATATATATATATATGTATATATATTCAGGTTAAATTCAGTCTAATAAAACAATCTTGTACGAAAAGTTTGAAAAATTTGAAGATAAAAATCCAGTTTTCAACGATAATTCACCTGGTCCACTGTAAATGGGTATGGGTAAAAATATAGAAAGATGAAAAAATCGAAAAGCCGCAGTATCGAATTTTGAAAAAAGCTAAAACTAGATATACAGAATTCCGAAAATCTTGAAAGTCAAAGTATAGCGTAGTAAACCATGAAAAAGGTCAGAACATAGAATGCCAAACGATAGAATCGTCAGAATCCCTCTCGATAAGATTCTCAATTTCACTGTTCCATGTTTTGCCCTTTCCGTACTTTATCTATCCGTACTTCAACTAACTATATTTTCAATTCTTCGAACCTGAGCGTTCCAAATTTTTAAATTCCACGATTAACATTTTCGCGTCTATTAAAATTCGACATTCCGATTCTTCTACCAATCAGCAACACTAGTTTTTCACCCCTACCCACTATAAATAGCTATATCATGTACCGTTACACAGGTATAACATATCCTCTGGTTCTAGGATGAAACAGGGGGTGAAAAAAAAAGAGGGCGAGAGGGAGAGCCGACGAAGACGTTGACTTACGTCGCGGTCGTCCTTTGGCCGTACATAGCCGTGCGGCGGATGGATCGATTCTCTCCGTCTCCCTTTTTCCTCCGCTCTCCTCCCTCCCTCTCCCTCCCTCCCTCCCTCCCTCTCGCTCTCTCCTCTCTCCTCTCGTAGTCGAGGAGGCCTCGGTCGGCGTCGTTGGCGCTGAATACCGCTGATTGTCCTCCACTCACCGGGCGCCCCAACTGCTCCCTGAGCTCTGCCGCCGCTCCGGACTCCCGACTCCCGCCCACTCCACGGTAATGATGGCAATCAGCCCCTCAGAAAGGATTTCAGGAAATTCTCTCGCCTTTTTGTCGGCGGCGGACGCCGCAAACACCGGTCGTCGCCGCTGGTCCTATCCTCCCTCCCCTTCCCTCGACCGGCAAATCCCTCACACGTGCCCCCGTCGACAACCGAACCCCTGCTGAAATTTTCAACGGACCCCTCTCCCCTTCCCCCCTTCCCCATGCATCTTGCGGGTACACCTCGAAGTCGAGAAATAGGTGCGATTCGTAAATCGAAATAGAACCGTGAGTTTTATGTACGTTTTTCTTTGAAATTTTCGTACCTTCGTTTTATCGCATCCGGAGGTTTCCCTTATTCGCTGATCGATTATAACTTCCCATTTTCTTTTTTTTCTTTTTTTGTCTTCTTTCATCCGTCGAAGGTTAGAGAACAATTTACACGAGTATACACTCTCCGATCTTCTTGTAATTTGAAAAGGGTCGAAGTATTCCGATATCTGCACAACGAACCGAATGTCTTGGATATTCGATAACTGTAATTTGAGAAGCTCTGACCAGTGCCAAAAGACGTCGACACCTACCTGCAGATAAGTCTTGACGAAAGTCAATATCGTTTTCTGACATTTGACTTTGAAATGGAGAAAAAAAAAAAAAGATAAAGAAACGAAGAGAATAAAAAATAAAGATAAAAATAAACAAGGTCAGAGACGAGGGTTGAATAAGTGCCTAGACGAGAGCAAAACGAAAGACAACTTATTTGACGTTATTCTTATACAACCCTCCTGGCCCGAGACGTAGTTTATTCCTCGGTTCGGAACTTGCTAGAAAAGTTTTAAACGCATCGTGCAGAAGAAAAATCGCCGAAACCGAGCGACACGCGTATTGCAATTCTTTCAGAATAAAGGGATGAAAAGAGTATCGAAGATTCGTACGTCGTACATACATAGGTGCATACATGTATTACACTGGTCAACAGTGGTTTTTGTTGCTCTCGATATCTGAGTGATTTTAGTAAGATTTGATGTCAACGACCCTAGGAGTAAACGTAGTTTATCAAAATTGGCTGTAGTTATTTGTTTTATCGAAATTTTCATATATGTCTCAAAAATGCAATATTTACATTGAAAATTTTTGTTTTCTTTCAACCCTTCGCGGTCGCACTTACTTGTCGTCCCATAAGAAATACATGGATTCTGGGGAGGAACATAAACCAGTGCGACCACGAAAGGTTAAAAAAACAATTTTGCTATCGCCCTGATATTTTCCGTAAATTTTGGTGTTCGAAAACCTAGAATTTACGAATGAAATCATGATTGTACTAGGAACCACCCCCTCTTTCGATACTAAAATAACATAAAAACCAGAGCCATTCTGATATAATCATGATTTTATTCGCAAATTCTACGTTCTCAAGCACCAAATTTCTCTCTTTTTTTTTTTTTTTTTTTTTATAATACATACCTATAACACATGTATGTATAAGGTCACGAACGCGTGTTACAGGAATAGCCGAAGAAAAGAGCTACTGATCGTGATCGCGTTAGCTTCTGGCTGAGGGTTGCACGGCTCACGAATAGGGCCCTCACCCCCCCACCCTTTTCGCCATTGCCCTTTGGCAACGCGGTGGTGAAGGTGGAGGAGAAAGAGGAGGAGGAGTTGTAGCAGTGATCTGTTGCTTGACTGCTCACGCTGCATTGAACGCCAACAATATTGACTGCGCGCCAAGAAGCTCCGGGTGCATGCATCGTAGGGGTAGCTGGCCGCGTATATACTTCAACCTTCATCCCCCCCCCCCCCCCCCCCCCGCCCCTGTGCAGTTGGAGCAAAGAACTCGGCGGCGAGTTTATTCGCTCACTCCTCCCTCATTGACGCAACATTAAGCACGCACGATAACGCATGATTAACTAGCTAATGACTTTCTGCAGCCGTCGAGCCCCCGTCGCGACAAATCATCGATTACCGAGACGTCCAGGGATCCTCTGTGTACGTACTAACGACACGTCGCGATTATACATACATACATACGTACGTACACAGTCGGGGAGGAAATCTTGCCGAGTCACGACGGATAAGAATTGAGTGCCACCTTCGACTCCGGATGTGCAGCACTTTAGATCTGGGGGTCGAAAAGCTGGACGACTAGACGAGGAGGATTACCGGGCAATTAAAACGGGGCCTCGATCATCACCTTGGTATACATTTTGGAATAAAAATTTTGTCTCGCAGGTCTCTGGGGTTTTCGGATATTTTTTATACACCCAGGCGAGAAATTAATTGGTAATATAAACATGCGGCTGGGTTTCATCGATGCCATTTATGTGCCGCGTTGTTTGTTTCCAGGCAAACGTTCCCCGTCTGACAATGAGTTAGGAATTTAAATTTTCAGATATTATTTGATAACTGCAATTTTATGAGAATAATAAGGAAACTTGAGTTGTTAGTTTATATCGGCGTTATATGTACATGGAGAAGTGGAAAAAGCTTTTGTAGCTACTGTACCGTATACAGTAGAATTTACGAATCGGTTAAATCGTGGTGAATTTATCGAGGGAATATTAGGAACAAGTCTATTCTCGCAATGATATAGTTTAAAAGTCCTGTTTTTGCACATGACGTTGGTCTTGAGATGGTGCTTTCTCAAGTAAGAACAAAAGCAATCAAGCAGCGTAGAGTCAAGGTATGAAAAATGAATCCGATACAATCGGACGTGTGACTAAAAGATGAAGCAGCGCCGGCGTCGCGGGAGCATCTGGTGTTCGATGCGGGAACTAAAACAAGGGTGGAAACACGGGAAGCGCCATCTACTCGCAGCTGCGGAAACACTGCGGGGTAAATTGCAGCCAACGAGCCGTATGCCCGATTATTGATTGGATCTCGGAAGGTGTCGAAAACAAACCCTCGGATAGCAGGGTGGCCGTCGGTCAAGTCGTGATCTTTCGAGTCAACGCCGGTTAAATATAAAGCCTTAATTTTCGGTGATAATAATTAGCGGCCAAGGGTACGGAACGCAGCTTTTTTAGGTTAGGGGTGAATGATCTGGTTAAATATAACTTCTGACTTGGAAATCTTTTAGACAGGCTTTTGTTCAGAGTTTTTCAATAGATCAACCGAGATCTACCGCTAAATTGATCCAGTTAGGTTAGGAAAATCTTTTTGGGATGTTGAAAAAATATGTTGAAAATATTATCGCGTTTGTTTTTTGCATTATGTATACGGAAGTGCTTCTAGAATCTCAACGAATTCAGAGATAAACCTCTTTACAAAACCTGGAACTTACGACGTTTTCTTTTTGTTTCCGATTTGAATTGCAAGACTGAAAATTCTGATACGTACAGTACACTTGTTGCAGACGATTTTGAATTTTCGACATGTTCTGAAGCATCGTACGCCATGTTTGCACAAATGAAGTTTCAGATATCTTGGAATTTGGACAAGGGCTTAACTGCATGTTTTCTCATAATTATAAATGCCTACAGCTAAACTAAACAGTTTAGCATAATATGGATCATTTAGGGCTAAGCGTTTTTTGTTCTTCGAAATCTTATGAGTCGTTGACGAATGCACTGACGATATTGCAAAATAAACATTTTTGTAAAGTATTGTAACCAGGTTACATTATCAACCAAGACTAGAAGTATTCAAATTTTTCTAGAGTTACATCGATCGATACTATTAGTAGACAATAATTTTAGATATTCGTTTATTATATAATGAGATTCTATTGTAGAATAATGTAATTAAATAAATCTCTTTTCAAATTTTGTAACCTAAAAGAAATATGCAATATATTTTACAACACGATTGTTCATTTCGAAGCTATACTTGACAGAATGATCGTTTTATATAAAATAAACTTTGAACCTTAATTAACATACGAGCGCTTTCATTTACGAATTTTATGCATCAGAACTTTAGTGTAGAACCTCCAATTCTCTACAGAAATATATATTTTCCAATATCGTCAGTAAATTCGTTAACGGCTTATAAAACTTCAAAGATTAAAAAAAGTCCTTCCCATGTTATTTCCATGAGATACTTCGATCGCGAAGCGGACTATCTTAGAGTTGACATAAAGAGCGAAATTTTCAGGAAATTTTTTTTCTATCAATTTGATAATATTTAAGCCCCTGGGATGATAAGAATTCAAAAACAACCCTAACGTGTACATACAAATACCTGAACCACCCCGTACAACGTACCTTATACATATATACACGCATAGCTGACTTACACGTGCAAGGCGCATATTCCGGGGGATAACGAGGTGCATTTTGTTGGCGGGTGAATAATGATCGCCGGAGAGTTTGGGGGTGTCAGATCAGCGGGAGAGATAGCGCTGCTGCACTCACAGGGTCCGCGTTCCGGTCTCCGAGTTTCGTTCTCCGATCGGCTCTTTGATTCCGCGTCGATCCCGCGAGCGGCTATTTCGTCACGGCACGGCGGAGCTTTGTGCATCGCGTAATAATTGCTTGGGAGTGTGCCTCCCGCAGGCCGGCAGGGGGAGAACCGGCACGCGCCGGAACCGGAACCTCGAGAGTCGTGTGTCCCAGCCGTTCCCGGGCGGAACTATCATGATTAGTCACGGACCGCCCCCCGCGTTACTTTTGCCCCACGTTCGTCTTACGTCCACGACGCACCGCATTTCGAACCGTCTACTGTAAGTTACGTACAAAGGTCTCCGCGTCAAATTCGGAAAAAAGTAATTCGGTCAACCAGCAAACTTTATAGTGCTGGTACACCTGTGAGTCAAAGCAAGGGGACAATGAATCTGATACGGATAATTTTTTACACTAGACAATTATGTTGGCAACACAGAGAAACCTACAGCGCCACAGTCGGCCGAGCGCGAAACAAACCCAATCTCAATAAACAAAACATAACCCATGACCGGTGAATCGTCGAAAAGGTCGAAAATGACGTGCGATCCAACAAGTCATTATCCCCGCGAGTTATGTTATGTTTATTGAGATTGAGTTTGTTTCGCGCTCAACCGACTGTGGCGCTGTAGGTTTCTCTGTGTTGCCAACGTAACTGTCTAGTGTAAAAAATTAGCCGTCTCAGATTCATTGGCTCCAAGTGTACGAGCAAACCCATTTAGTTAAACTTGCCGAATATCGAATGTCGCTACAAATTTTCTTAGAATCATTGTATTGATAGTGAAATCTGCTTGTCCAGGGAATAACCATGTTTGTTCCTATTTTTTGTTTTTTTTAAAACACATCTCATCTAATCAGCAGTTATTTTAGTTAAACACCCCAGAATAATATGCAACCCTCTCCACCAAAAATCAATCATATTTTTCAAAAGACCCCATATCTGATTTTCAGGCTTGGGGTCCTGCAGAGGATCGGGGTCACTTTTAAGCATCGTTTAACGTCCTTCGTCCTTTGATCGTTCCTCTGATCTATGTAAGTGAAATCACTTGTTTTTGTTGTAGGTACACATACAGCATGAAGCGTTTTTTGGAATTTTTGATATTTGAATTTTTTTTCATACACACAAAGCAGATAAAAATTTACTCGTGCATACAAATATATACACAATTCTGAACGAAAATATGTATTCAATATGAGGCAAATTTATGGAGTGCAAAATCGAGGATTTAGTTAACGCTAGAACTACCGGACCAGTAAAATTGACTGGTCTTGAATAAATCGTATTAATCGAAATTGTTTATGTCAATATGTTATGAAATTTTTTAATCATTAAGTATTTTTTAAAGACCAGTCATTTTGACTGATCTTGATAGAAATAGTTTCGTCTGAATTTTGGTAATTCTAGTTTTGAGAATGGTGATCAGTTGAAACCTGTACTGATTTCTAAATCACAAATTTTGAGGATTTGGCCGTTGGTCACGCATCCATACATTTTTACATTCGCATCAGAAATATTTCTGCGAACTTTTGGCCTACACCGATCCCCGATTTGTCAATTAGATTCAAAGTCTCTTTTTTTCACCTCGATAATTCTGCATCTGTATAAGTAATTAATTTTCAGATCGATTATTTTCTCTTCGCACCGCGAACCTGTTTTCAAAAACTGCACAAAGACCAGTCACAGGAGGATCGAAAAATCTTTTCTCGGTTTTTGATCCCGCTGGACACAATCCAAGGATGAATTAGAAACAGAATTTGTTTCCCTGGAGCGATAGTCGGTGGTTGCGGAAGCGAAGGGTGAGAGTGAGATGATGAGGGGATGAGGGGCGGTGTGGGGAAGGAAAATGTTGCGGGTCTCTGCGAGACCTGCGGGTATCACGGATGAGGAATGAGGGCGGGGGAAGGGTGGCAGAGGCCCGGGTTAACCGATACCGGCAATTATCAACGCGTCGCGGCCACCCTCGACTGCCCCGGGTCACCCTGGATTCACCCTGCTGCACCCTTCGCTGGGACTCGGAGGAGGGATGAAACACCCCGGCGAAGAGAAAGCGAGCGAGAGAGAAAGAGAGAGAGAGAGAGAGAGAGATTTCGCGAAGATATAACGCGCAAATCGCCACTGGACGAATAATAATAACAATGATAATCATCGTCAGGATTTATTCCCTCTGACTATTATACTATATATAATATGTAAAATGCATATCAATGTGAATGCATATGATGTTATTCGCATGTATCATTCTCAAATATACCCTCCCCATGCTAGTTATTTTTTTTCATGAGTATATTTCATCTCTTATTATACCAAGCGAATGCGTTGAAAACTTAATTCTCGTATAAACGAAAAAAATGTATTCCATTTACCTAGTATCGCGATCAAATATGCACAAAAGAAATGTTTTGTTTACGAAAATAAATGTGGCGGTATGAAACAACCCCGATCAATGTTCTGGAACATTGCTTCAGATGAAAGTAGGGTGTTGTGTAACAAGAAGGTAAACTAGGTGTTTTTGGGCCGAGCGTAAATTTGCAATATGAGTCGTAGGTCAGTTGAAGACAATTATCGCAAACACGCGAGGCGAAAATACCGTCACCTCCTTTTTGCACACGATTCTTTATAAAACAAGAGTATGTTACGCGTTTTTTCCACGAAGCACGAAATTGAGGTTAGAGTCGCGTAATGTCAAGATTTGTTCGCGACAGCGCATGCGCGCGGTCAGAAGACACCACTTTCAACTCCTAGGACCGAAAAGTAGTATTTTTCGTACCCCACGCATGCGCATTCGCAGACTCACTCTACCGTTATAGAATCGGGTACTTTGTGCACGGACAACACGTATGGAAAAAATGCGTAAAAGATACTCGCTTTATTTGAAAAGATTTACTTTAACTGAATTTGATGGTGATTTGATAAATTGAAGAAATATACTTTCTCTGTAAAGTCATTTAACAAGCTGGTTTTTTTTTTTTTTTTTTTTTTAACTTCGAGGTGTTAAATTTCTGGAAATAAATTTGGCATAAAACTAACCGTACAGGCGTTGGGTTCATATTCTTCGTACACCCCTACCCTCGGTTTATGGGCAATCAACGACACGCGAGGGAATTTCATACTTCGCTTTGTTTCATGGCACACGTATTAAGTTACATGTATTGTACATGTAAAAGGTACTGAATCGCGAGTGCATAACCGCCTCGTTTAATCCGAAAAGAAATTTATCTCGCACCTAGACAGCGGCCCGTTGTTAACGCGTGTTTTTCACAACGGACTCAACGAGCCGAAAACTAACGGCATAAACTCTTCCGAAGGGGTTAACTGCGGGCGAAGCGGTGCAGAATCCGAATCGTTGCATTTCGTGCAATTTGTGCAGTTTTACTGCGGTCACGCGTCGTTTAACCGGTAAATTCTTACCGCAAAAGAATTTTTCTGTATATTACTGCAACTGCCAAAGATCGTGAAGAACAAATTACACGGTGGTAAAGGACTATTTGCGTCAAGTCGCATTCGTTTGATTCAATTAAATGCTATGGTCAAATACACTGAACACAATATTTACTTAATTGAACAAAATACTTTTGTCGGACAAAATACTTGTTACAACTTGATATAGAACTAAATCAAGCCTTTGAATGACGATGCTGACTATCAATTTAATCAGGATAACACGGCGTGAGTTTCTTGCCATGATGTGAATGTTGTATCAAGAAAATCTGTGATTGAAATGACTAGGAGAAAATTGATTGAACGCACCTTAAACTTTTCGTTTTAAAAATATCAAATGCTGTATGAAAACAAATTGAGCTTCTTCTGATTCATGTTTCCTTGAGTCGAGAGATCAATGGTTAAAATCAGATAATTAAATTTGTCGGTACAAAACTCTTTTGCATTGATTGAACATTAGAGTTATTCCAGCGTACAAAACGTATTCTCCGAATAATGTCATTTATAATTCTGTTCACTCAAATTTTTGTGGGTTTCACCCATAAGAAAAGCTTTGTTTGAATCAAGGAATTCGCTTCACTAAATCATTTTGACAAACTAACTGAATCGAAATTGTTGAATTGAAGTCATCGTATTTGGAATAAATAAGGGATACTAGATTGAGGTGAATGAACTCCAACCAAATCTATTTTATTGGTTAGTCGATATATGGGGGGGAGGGGTGTGTTCTGGGCCAATCTGCTTTACCATACGAGCAGGGGCTGCAAGGTGTGTCTCACCTGCAGCCTCCGCTCGCATGGTAAGGCAGATTGGCCGAAAATCCCCTCTGTACATACATATATCTACTTTGGTCCAAGCTTCTTTTCCCTTCGTGTTTGTGCAAAGCGTATACCTATTATATATTTTATGACACAGGCGCGTTTAAAAGCAATGAGAAAAGTAGAGAGAAATGCGGATTCTTTTTTACTCAACGTTGTTAAAAATTAGGACATATATATACGTACTATTTAGATATGTGAGGTGAGCCTTTCATATACATGCAGACGCGTGTGACTTTGGCTTGAAAAATTGAAATCTATCGTGCTACTGGGGACAAGGCCACGTGTCGTTGCCACGAACAAACACGATAGTCAACGCGAATATACAACCGTGCGCGTTCTTGTCAAACATCAATTACCAATGCAAACAAGACCGATCCACGTTAGTTATACATTATGCAGAGAAACCTGACCGACGGCACTGCGTTTACAGATGATGGGACGTAATATTGCGTGACGACAAATCGTTTTCACCTATACTTTTCTTTATTTCTTAAAGTTGCAGGAGATAAAGCAATGATAACTTGAATTTTTCCAAGTCAACTTTTCATTCGATTGGGAAATTTGATTTTGAAATTGACATTTTTGAAAGGGTTAAATAGAAATTAGCCAAAATACTTCAACCTCGATATATATATATATATGCCCTACATTTTAAATCAATATCGCAGTTCCTCATGTATAAACGTGATCCATGAATGGACACATTATCTCTGTGATAAGCTCCAAGCTGATCAGTCTCAAATTTTCATGGTTGTACTATTTAAATAGCATATTTAATATTTTCCAAAATTATAGATTGACGTCACAAATTGTGAATTTCTCAGGGTTAAACACTACAGATTTATTTTTCGGTAATCTTGTAACTAAGGATGAAACTGAGAGAACCAAAAAGATGTCAATAATCGGGACAGGGAAATAACTGGTACCATTACCTGCAGAGTTTCACAATTCTAAAATACGCGGTAGAACTTTTGTACCATCCCTAGTAATAACGGATACCGCGTCTCTTCGTAAAAATAAATTCCATGCGTAGGTATTGCAAAATAAATAAAGAGGGTCGGTTTTGTTTTTGGTGAATATGTATAATAAGGGAAAAACGCGGTTCGCGCAGGGTGAGGCGAAACTTTTCGCTGTAGCTGTACTACGTGATTCGTTTGAAAGAACCCTGGCCGGTTCGGGATGGAAGGTTTATACCTAAAAGGGAGAACGGAGCGAAGCTGCGAAGAGATAGCCGCGGCGGGATGCTCAAGGCAGCATCCGGCCTTCCCCAGGGGTGGTTTTCGCCCCTGAAGGGGTCGGAGGGCGGTCGGTTGTCATGGAAACGGGCACAGCTAGCCCCAAACCACACCCCGACGTTTCGTCGCCGACATTCCCTGCAGCCTCGCCGCCATGATCGACCCACCATCTTGCCATAACCGTTACCGCAAAAGCGAGGAAAAAAAAAGGACGAGAAACCGATCGAAAAAAATGTATCTCGACCTAAACGCAGATTGCTCCGCAGAATTTGCCCTTTGTTTTCACTACACGACAGACCGATTTATAAGTTCGTTTAGCTCATGGAGATTGGAGAAAGAAATTTTATCGAATATAATATATTATACGTGCATCATATTTTCCCGCCCATTTTCAAAGTCGAATCCTCCGATTTGTTTCTGCTTTTGTGATGATCGTTGCAGAGTTTGAACGTCCAAACTTACATCGACAGACGTCGCGAGCCGTTTATATTATTTATAAAGACTGTTTTATATTCGTCGGTAAAACTTGTACGGATGTTATGTATATAAACTTTCGTTTATACAGCTAATCTCGGTTAAACACAATAATCTCGGTTAATTATTCACCGAGTTTTGTTTGTTCCTAACGAAATTCTAGTATTTGACAGGACTTCGTTTCTTTTTTCATTGGTATTGTTATTTGAAATAGCGAAATTTGCAATCTTTTCTCCTTGTACAAAACTTTTCAGGATAGAAGTAATTTTGGTGAAAATATTTCGTAATGTTCGTGGAAAATATTTTCGGTAGACTTATTATACCTATTTGCAAAGAATCAATTTTTTTAATTAAGATTAGAGTATATTCTGTTATCCAAATTCGGACAGTTCGTAAAATGGAAAATTGTTTTCCGAAGAGTCATCTTCAGAGATTCCAACAGTTGCGAAATGAAATTTCATACTATTTAAAAATTGTGAAAATAGTTCATCGATTTCTCCTCAATTGCGAATGGTCAATGAACCGAAATCAAAGCTTCGTATATTCTGAATCTTGAAAAATCAAATTTTTCAAAAAAGCTCACGCAGTGGGATTAAATTCTGCAAACTTCAGAGCAGTCAACTCATAAATTATAATATAATCTTCGAGTTCTACGCAAAGCAATATTTCTCTATACCATGAAAAATACGAGTACACAGATAAAAAAAACTTGGCGCATGCCTCAGCCCTAATTTATGGTTTCAGTTATCCTCAAAATTTAGTAGTTTTTAACATTTTTATAGTCTACACGCTGTAGTATTTATAAACAGCTGAAGGAAGGTTGAGGTCAATTTCCATCATCCATTTTTCTAAGCGAGTAAAAATAAAATAAATAGTATATTGCGTAACAAGGAAGCAAGCTCGGTCTTTTCGGACCGGGCGTAAGTTTTGCAATAACAGTCGTAAGTGAGTCGAAGACGAATATTTCAAATACGCGAGGCAATAAAACCGTTGCCTCCTTCTAGCAGATTATTCTTTATATAATAAGAGTATGTTACACGTTTTTTCCACGTAGCACAAAATTGAGGTTACGGTCGCGTAGTGACAGATTTATTCGCGACAGCGCATGCTCGCGGTACAGAAAACACCACTTTCAACTCCTAGGACTAAAAAGTAGTTTTTTCCGCACTCCACGCATGCGCATTCGCAGACTTACCCTATAAAAAACGAGTACTTTGTGTACGGAAAACACGCATGGAAAAACGCGTAAAACATGCTTGCGTTAAATAATAGTACATTTCGTAACGAGCATGGATGAGGCTTTTTGACGAGACGTACGTAACACGCGAATCAAAAAACCTTATCCACACGAGTTTCGATCAGTATTACTTATCACCAGAGCCAAGAAATCACGCCGAAATCGCCATTTTGAGGTTGGAATGGTGATAATACGTTTCCTTCCAGACTTACCGGTGATGGAAGTGGTCGGTGATATGGCAGCAGAATTAGCCCTCGGTGGTGGTGAGAAAGCGCCGGCCAGGTAGCCGCCTCGATCAGCCAAGGCTTGCTTCGCCTTTTCGACGCTCTGTTTGAGCTGCTGAAAGGTGCTTCCACAGGCGAGACCCCGATAAGGCCAGTTCTCCTGCTTGACCCCTGACCCGGCGGTGGCGACTGCCGTGCCAGATCCAGCTCCCTTCAGATCTAGCGCCCCTGCGTACGAACAGCTTGTGCTGTCGTACATCACCACAGCACCCCTGAAATCACGCCGGGGTAAAAAGTAAAGACTGTGCAAAGGTCAACCGCGGGTTTCTTGAACTTGGAACGTAAATCAAGACCCCTCATCCCGACCCGACTCTCTCGGTCAGAGCATGATAATCGGTCAATTCCGCGCCAGGGGTGGACTTCGAGGGTGAATTTTTAGGAATCCGCGTCGTTTTTATGGGCCGGAAAAAGTTGACCGGTCATTTCGGATACGACGTGGAAGAAAAGCATCCACGTATTGGTACGACAATTCGTTTCTCTGTTTCAGAGGGTTCCTCAATCTCGATAGCCTGAACTCGCCGCGTATATAAACTGTTATAATGAAGTAATTATATGCGAGTATGTATCTGCAGGAGCTTCTGGGTTCATTAATTCCATGCGAACTATAACTGACAACCGCAAATTCATGACTCATGAGTCGAAGCACATCGCGGTTCCAACATTATAACGTGTCTGCTAGTGTAGTTGTTGGATTTGTGTGCATGTTCAACGTACAAGGGACAACTTCCTGCAGACGGTGGAAATTGGCGGTCAATTTTGCAACTAGCAAAACGGTATGATATGAGTAATACCTACGAAGCCTGTACGAACTGGCTTCTCATTCGAAGAATCTCCACTCGATCGTTGATCCCGGCTCAGTTTCGCGATCCGATTCTTCGAAGGTCCGTTTAATTATACAGTGTATTACAAGCTGTTCCTCAATAACGATGGGATGAATTACGATCGCTGAAAATAACTTCTCGTCTTTGTCAAAAGGACGATCGACGATATCACGTCGGCGTGTATAGACGAGCTACATCGCATACTGAAGCGCGGACGATAAAACGGAATGAAGTAAAAAGTAAGCGTCGCGTGACCAGGTCACGTTTGATAGCTAAAGCAGCGTATTTACCGAGGTTAACAACGTGTCTTTCACCCTAAAGCCACCCCGCCGGCGTAAGTCAGTCTTAATTTCGAAAGTCACTCACAAAGGAGGTATTTCCTTCCAGAGTGAAAGAGCGTATTGTATATTGTGCACGTACAGCGTAGCACTAATTCATTGATTTTTCACAATTCCTCTCGGCCCTGAATTCCTCCTTCGCTCGTATAACCAGTCACAATTAACATATCTGCAGACGTGTTAAGTTTACCCCACCAATCATCACAGAAATTTCTTTAGATTTTATGTGAACCATTCGAGTCCGAAGTTTTGAAAACCAACCCGATGATGGGATGAACGGTTTTAGAGCTATTATCAACCCCTGACTGTATATTCCGTCGAATCATCCCATTATACGAACTTTGCAATTCACCGTCGCGTCGGGCGGTGTAGGTTGCAAGGGTGTCCTTTTCCCACTTTCTAAGCAGAGATGAACGGAAGGTGGCCGATATCTCGTGGTCCAAATGAACGCACGATTACACTGCCAAAGTCGCGAGACCGCATTTGTTGAAAGTGTTTGAAGCGCACTCGAGCTTACACTGAAAACTGTTATAAAATAAAATTATCCTTGTTCGAGGACTTGCTGGAAGCTTGTTCCCAACGTGACGTTAAACTCTTTGTCGCATAGCGTGTATTTTCGCGCAGCCTGAGACCGCAACGTTGTTATCAGTCGGCTGTTATGATGCAATAACCGTTGGCGGTCAGTCAACGACGAATAAAATTAAAGATGTCCATTACGGAATTAAAGCTTCCGGTCCGCACCGCGGTTTGTATCCTTATCAAAGTTATTTTTATCCCGTCATATTCAACCGTCGCGATTACCGCTTATACATGAGAAACCCTAAGCGTTGCACAGTCCTCGATGTTGTACGGTCTAACAAATATTATAATATTAACACAAAACTATTATACGTACTATCTGTATTCGTATATTAATACAGAGGAATATTTTATATTTTATCCGACACTTTCGCGACCCGTTTTATACTTTCAAACGACCACAGGTAAAACGTCGTCACCATAATGTTTTCAATTTCAAAGAGGTAATAAAAACTTAAAAAAAAAAAAAAAAACGCGTTGACTTTAGAACACCGCGCACATATTAATCACCGATCCAGGTATAATCCTTCGGTGATCGCAGGGTCCTGCAAAATACGTGTCCGTGCGATCGATCAGTTTTCGCCTATTCGCATCACCATCGCAAGCCAAGGGAAAAAGAATTCCATTGCTTTTGAAAATCGTGATGCGGTAAGTTCCGGAATTCCCGCCGATTATTTGTCCGTCCCCTCTTCTAGTCTCGGGCCGAAATTTCCGTCGGCGTTAACGTCACCGCTAGCGGAGGATTCACCTGGAGAACGGTCGGCGCTTTTGAGACCAACGAAGCGCAATCGCGCGGTGGTCCGCCCAGGTTGCGGCACTCTTACAACTGCGCTCGCCGCACGGCTAGCAAATTGACTGCTTCCGGGCCTCATTACATCACTCTGTTACTCCGTTAACGCTCGCCGGAAACCCCTCCGCTTGCCGCCGCACGTCTATACAAGTCCTCTTCTTCGCCTCTGCATGCGTGTACGTTCACATATCGCACATCGCCACAACAAACTGGCACTACTACATTTCCACGCGCGTGTTAACGCGGATGCAAAACCGTGGCACATCCAGATCGCGTGAAAGAAGAGAATACAAAAAAAAAACAATAATAATATCAAGAACAAATGGCAAGTGGATAGAAAAAATAATCACACTTTTAACTTCCAGAGCACACATAGGTGGAGGAGGTATATAGGTACCTGATTGTATCTGTTTACGCAATTTGATCACGCGTTTTCACTTCCTATGTGTATGTGAATGCATTTGTACTTGACGATTATTTATATACCTAGTGGTGCTCGCAGCTTAGTGAAATGTAATTTGCGAAAGAAAATCTATTTCATTAACTGTACCTGTGAGAGAAGATTCTTCAAAGAATTGTACGCGAAAGTTGGGATGGAGGGTCGAAAGTGAACCTGGAGCTGGAGCTCGAGGACTTGTTGACATATTTATATCGAAGAACTTGAGAGTGAACTCATACAACGGAAGAAATCCTCTGTGGAGGTGAATAAGTTGGCAAGTTTCGGGTTTGTTTGGTCGGTATATCCACGAGCAGTCGAGAATGTATTAGAAAAATTGAAAACAAGACTCACCGTCTGCGCGGGGATCCAGACTGGACCTCGTGTCGTGATTAGAAGTATACCAGATGGATGCCGACGGACGATTTGATCCCAGGAGGAACGGGATGTGCACGTTTCTAATCACACCAGGCAAGCATGCCTCACAACAAGTTAACCCTTTCACCGTGTAAACCGGGGTTGTAACTGAGGGGCGGATGAGCGCGCGATCAGGTATCGAGGTCTTCGGGTGAATAGCGAGAAGAGATCATCGAGGAGAAACTAGCGCGGCGGAAGGGCGGAAAACACGTCCCGGAGGACACACGTCGTCGGTTTACTCGAGTCGCGGGACCGAATAAGAAGAAGAAGACGACGAAGAAAACGGGGATGAAGAAGGGAACGGGGGTGCCGTCGATGGCGACGGGGCGTCAGAGGCTCGCGGGGGAGAAAACGGACCGCCGGCACCGCTTGGTTCTGCAGCTTGTAACGGCGGACGCACATTTGGCACCGTTATCAGTCCGGGACCAACGATTGGCTGTATCGTGGAGTCTGCGCCGAGAGGATCCCTCGCTGGTTTCAGCTCCCTCTCTCGCTCTCTCCCTCTCTCTCTAACTCTCTCTCTTTCTCTCTCTCCCCGCAACGGCGAAGGAGATATTCCTTACCTAGAGGCGGGATCATCCCCCGAGGACTGCTGTATGGGCTCGACCCCTACTCCTCCTCTATGGCAGGGATTCAGCCGAGAGGAGGACGTCTAGATACAGTGCAGAAAATCCACCTCCTGCAGGATTCACCTCCCTCAAAAAGGGGAGCCGAGTGTAACGGGTGTACACCTTGAACCCAGACACCAGTCCTGTCGGGACCGTCAAGCTTTGTACACTACAGTATATATACATTTCCACGATGTTGATCACGAAACGAATGTTCTGATTCTAGGTCGTCAAAGTACGGAATTCAGGATAATTAACTCAGAGGATACACTAAACCTCCTAGAATTTCTCTCCCTTCACTTTCTCCCTAGTGACCTCCATGTCGAACGATATCTTCGGCTGCACCACCCAGTTGGAACAACGTCTATCCATCGCTCCTGCAGTTCTCTCGATCGAAATACACTGAACAAATTCATCAAATCGCACAGTTTCACCGTTAAACGACCTTAAACGCGAAGCACGGTGCGTCGACATCGACCTTCCCCTAGATACTAAATATTTGTAGATCGCGGTGTGACGTTTGGGCGGAATGTACGTATATACAAGAGCATGACTTGTCTGTGCAGCGTAACTACGATGGGAGCGCGGATGCACGCGTGACTTCGGCACGAGGCGTGATGTTGACGTTGCTCTTTTTTGAATCGATCTGTATAGGTGCGTGCACGGGTGTGTACATAACCTGATAATATGTGAACGTGCTAAACACACCCACCCCGTACCTACGCGCAGTGGTTAATGTTAATGGTGGAGGCGGGGTGAGGTTGGGGTGAATCCTGGGGGTCTGGAGCCGGTTTACCCTCGCCCCGTGAGTTAGGACTTCCTGCGGCTCTTCTCCGCGTGCGCATCCCACCGCATCCCGCTACTATCGTACCCGGCTCCAAACCCTCGGTACCTACCCCCCAGAGAAACTCCCGCTCTGCACCAGCGCCTGGGAACGATGATAATGATGATGATCGTGATAATGATGGTGGTATTTGGAAAGCCGAGTGTTTCGGGAATTAAATGGGACCACTCGACCTTACACGCTCTTTTTTCGTCTTCAAGGTTAATTACCGTCGAAACGCGTCGCGGATTCCCATTCGGTTACCGTAATACGCGTCCAATTGTTTTCCCCTCTAACGCTGAGAGTCTCTGCAAGTCGCTTACTTCGATCTTTCGTTGGTCAATTTTATTTATTTTTTTTTCCGACTTTCAAAGATTGGATAATTTCCCAGCAAACTTTACTGCCATGGTCGATTTTACGACTCCACCGACTTGCGGCCTTTCACGTTATGGGCATACCTAACTGCACGGCGAAATACAACTGCAAGCATCGGTAGATTTATGGTTGCGAAGAGAAGGGTGGAGAAAAAAACGGGTGCAAAAGCCTGGCGTGTAAACGCACGGGAAAATCGTGTACCACGTAACGTTGTTAAGTAATGTGGTATAACAGGGTCGGTGTGAGCCTGTGTATGTCTGGAAATAAATAGTAGGTACCTTGTCGGTTGTATGCGTGGTACGGTACGGAAGAGTAGAAACAAGAACAGAATGAGAGGAGGAAAAGACAAATGGATGAAAAAAAAAAACATAATAAACTATAAGTGTATATGTATATTCATATTATAATTACCAGTTGTCACGAAGGCAACGCGCTCAACAGGTTTTATTACGACATTACCAGCCGCCAGTGGATATAATGGGAAAAAGTCGAAAGGACATTCGGCTCGGATGAAAGGCCAACTGGCGGAATAGTTTATCCACGTGTTGTACACTCTTGGTTCCCAATCAGGATCGATACGGGTCTGGAAACTCGATGTATGATTTTCACTTTTCTGGATTCACTTTCGACAAGATCACCAGTCAAATTTGTCTGTCTGAAGAGTTTCCAGAGTGACTCAGCTGCGAGTAAAGTTTCGTGGAGCCCCGGGTGGCGGTTTGGGCATTTTGAGGGGGTCGATCCACGCTTTGAGAGTGTAGGATAAACCGTGTAGAGGCCGCGTGCAGGGGCAATGGGTGTGCGAGTGGTAGACGAATAAGCGATGCGATCATATCAGCTTGTTAACTGATATTAATAGCAGGGCGCGGTATAGAAACTCGGCTCTCGCGCCCCCTCGGTCAAACCCCCCTCCCAGCATGTACACCGTTGCAGCCTTTGCCTTAATTGTAACAAATTAAATCACGCGATGTCGATAATTTCCTCGAATCATCGACGATTCAAACTACCCACGCTGGATTATTGGGTATTCCCGGCTACAGTGCAGTGTGGCTCGTTTCAAGGGTTTCACTTTGTCCAAACGATCGTTTCACCCAATTCCGAAAATCGTCGCAGGTACCTACCTCAATCAACAACACTGATAAGCACGCGTGCGATGCGAGGATATCCTTGAAGACGTTGACCATTGGTCATCCTCTGCACGTCCAAGTCTCTTTTTTTCAGTGGTACCAAAAAGGACGCATCGAGGTCAGACTAAGCGATAAACCGCGAAGAAAGAACGAGGTGGGATCGATGCCTGAATCTTGTATCAAAGAATCGATGAAAGACGCGGTGAATGGATTATTGTATAATACGGGGAGGAATGACGGGGGTTGGCGATCGGGGCGATAGGAGATGGGCGTCGGGGTGCCAGGGTATCTTTTATCTTATTCCTGCAGAAGCGGTAGTCGATCGGTTGAGGATTGCACGAAGATTTCCATAAGCATTCATATATTCACTCGAGCGTTCGGTAGGAACGTCTGTAGGGTTATTACCAAGGAGAACCAGCTCGGGGTGTGGAAGTGGATGGAATTCTGGATTGGGGCTTGGGGCGTACGGCGTGGGCCCCGCCAACGGACCTGACGGTCTCACGGCACGCGAACCTGATTGACTTGTAGATGAGGCGAGAGAGCTGCGACGAGCGTCGATACAACCGGAGCTGCACCGCGACCACCACCCTAGCGAAACGCCCACGCAGCTGTATGTCATCTAGCCGGCTAGCGGAGAACCGCCACCGTCTCTAGCCGACGCTGTATTACCACCCGTAATCTAGTTAATTAATCTTCGCCGGCGGTGGCGGCTGCCGAGTGCCAGAGGAGAGAGGAGAGAGGAGAGGGTTTGGAACCCGGGGGTTGAACGGGGCCTGTACAAACTCCGTAATGAAGGACGACGGCTGCCAGCCCCCGCAACTAACGGGGTTCAACTTCTGCTGATCGTACCTTCGGGCGGTAAAAGGCTTCAGATTTTAATCACTTCTCTGCTTAATATCGGTGATCCAGTTCCAGGTGCCGTTCCGGTCTGTGACGCCGCGAGATTCGCTCTGAGATGATCGGCAGCTCGGTTCATCGACGAACTAAAACACACACGTTCCCAGTAACAACTTGACGGTAATTGACTCGACCAGTTTCTCCGGTCCAGGAAAATTCTTTCATGAACATTTTAGATCTTTGGCTTTGATCATTTGACTGAAGAAGAACCACTTTTATCCGCATTTGCGTATCAGACAATGATGACAATGATGGGAAAATTCCTGGAGATGATATTGCATGATTTTATTCAATAAAATTACTCCATCTGTGCCAATTGAAAGTGACATAGTAAATTGTCTTTGATTGGTCAACCCCACCTGGTTGACTACTTGTGAGAGAATATTTCATTTCAATTAATGGATTGAAATTGATCAGATCATCGTTATATACTAGCACGGACTGTTACATATTTGAATTGCATTTTCACAGGTAGATTGGAAATGACTTGCAAAAGTATAAGTCCTATTCGATGAGCAAAAATTTTGTTGTTTTTTCGACCAGAATTAATCTCTCGTTTCACCATCAGCCGCGTATGAATTTGTCGATCGATTTACGTGTATTGGCAAGAAAAAAAAATTTTCCATCAGGTGGGGGCTGATTAATATCAGCGAGAACGAATTTATATAAGCCTTTTTGACGTTCGGGGGAGGGATGCGATTGGATACATTTGTCTCTCGATCCGGCAAAGCGTATACTACACCATACAAGACACACACACGCGCAAACGTAGAAACAAACGAATGTAAAAAAGTATAAGTTTTTCTAGCTCATAACTCAACTCGTGCCATGGTGAGCAGCGATCTGTGTATGGAAATGGAAATAAATAAATATATATATATATATATATATATATATATATATACCTATACCTATATTCAACGTGTAGGCTTTTCTCGTTGTTCTTCGCCATGTAATTTCAATGGAACTCGGATCCAGGACTTTCCACTATAGTCTGTAAGGTGAATTTTGAAAAGTCTTCGAAATGTTCTGGTTTAACGAAACCTACGTTATGTTGCAATGGGTATAATGATTACGGGCAGAGAAAAGAGAGTCCCATTTGGGTTTCGTGGCTTGTATATCTGTTGTAAATTTAACAGTTTGTACCTTCCGACATAGATTCAAATGCAAAAAGAAACACAAGAATTATGCTCAATATCACCTTGCAGCTGTTGAATCTATGCAGTGTGTATTTTCATCGCCAATTTAATCCTATACAAACTCAAACTTGAGACAAAACTTTGTTTTCATGTTTGTTTTTACTATGACAATTATTATTATTTCGACTGTGAAAAAACAGTGAAACTCTAACTTTCGTCAAAAGTCCAAGTCTTTTCTAGCTTCTACTAATAACGAACAAACGACATATACGACATTTATCCCTAGTTGAAATGTTTGGCCATAATCATCCCTGACAAAGATGAATCCTCTTGTTACGTGGGGGTGATGGTGTACTGAGCGGTGGTAATTGATGATTAATTCAATAATCTAGCTCCCACGTAACGACAATGAATAATAATTAAAACTAAGAGAAAGACCTACCTTTCGGTACGCCGGTAATTTGTAGGATCGTGTTGCTATAGACCTGTACAGGTCTGTGAGGCTTGTTTAAATAGTTGAGGCTATTTTATAATAAAGAAAATGGGAAGAAGGTCGCTCAAAATAAATGTTTAAAAAGATTTAACTGGTAAAAGATGTAGTATATTCTGGTTCAATTTAGTTATCGAAATATCTGGTAACAATCGATGGTGATAAAAATATATATGAGCCAAAAATAACAATTTATGAAATATTCAAGTTTATACAAATCGTGTGTTGTTTGATTCTAATGGATATTATTATTTGGTACCAGGAACATCTATTCTGAACGATGGTTATAACTAGCTGGTCGTGAATATTGTATTGTATTGTATCTCTCTTTTTAGATTATCTTAAATCGTTTAATTTTATATATATATATATTTAATATATATATTTAATCATTTAGTCTTATTTGTAAATTCTTGGAAACAATAAATGGAATTTAATTGGGGGTAGTGAAGCTAGCCACCAATTCTATGCTTGGTTTTTGTGAATTTACTGAAGAAATTTTGATTATCAAGGTGAACAAGAATTCGTCTAATTTAGAAGATTTACACTCGGATTGACTTAGCTTTTGGGTGAATCGGTCGGCGAGATTGAGAGCCGTCGGATCGTGTCGGTCTGCGTCAGTAGAATGTTGGACCAGGGGCCTCACCTCAAATTTGGAATAGTTGATGAATCGAATGATGTTGCACGTTGGTCACTTAGTCTTTGTGAATTTAGATTGATATTTTGTTACCGAGAGTTATAATCGAAAGTGTCCGTTTTTCTGATTTTAACGTATGATCAATTAATTGAAACGATTAATTTATTGAAAATGAAAGTGTAATTATTATTATTATTATTACTTAAGATTACCTGATTCGGTTTGAATCAGGGCCGAACTTGGTTTAATTGAGGAAAATGGAACTGCATAAAAATGTCTATTCGCGAAATAACGAGATTTAGTAAAGAACAGCAAAGATGGAAATGTAGAAGATAGTGAGTCTTTTGCAGCTAACAGGATAACTGAAGCTCGAATTTAACGAATTAGCGCGAGACTTTAGGCCGGTCACAATTAAGATTTTCCAAACGCTACTCTTGCTCGAGAGGGCTAATCCGGGTTTACGTCCACGCACTTCGCGACTTGACAGACGAAAGACGCGGCTTCTTGGGCCCGAGGGTCCAAGGAGCCGCAGTTGTAATTAGTTACAACGGTAATTAGCCAATGAGGTGCGAGGGCGACCTCCTGGTGCCCAAATCCACATGGTCAGCGTTACTTCTCGCTCTTCGACGGTGTTCCGACGATTCTCAATCTCGTCGGTGACACGTTGAAAATATGAACAAATGATATTTGCATGCAATGTTCACACATTCATTCATACATTCCAGTGAGTAATCTATTTTAATTTGATGGTTCTGAAGGTAGTGGTTTAT
Source organism: Neodiprion virginianus (assembly GCF_021901495.1). Classification (NCBI taxonomy): domain Eukaryota; kingdom Metazoa; phylum Arthropoda; class Insecta; order Hymenoptera; family Diprionidae; genus Neodiprion; species Neodiprion virginianus. The sequence continues at coordinate 3,830,866 of NC_060878.1, forward strand.
CCTAGTTATTGATTATAATTTTAATTTAAAAAGAGGAATATTTCCAGGCTGAGCGCTACTGATACTAACTCAGCAGTCTCTCATCTCAGTTCTTGGTACCAGATAAATAGAATAAAGTTGAACCTTATACTAGGGATCATCGTTGGTCTCTACGTGACTTTTGCCAGGAGGGGTGGAACTCGCCGTTATTAGAATATGAGATTTTGATGAAATGATATCTGTGCATTGAAGAAATTAAAGCAATGAAATGAAATGGAATTTAGAAAAAGGTACGCCAAGGCGGTACGTCGGGGCGTAACATCCCTCCCCACTTAGAAACCATCAACGTCCCCGTTGATGAATAATGAAAGGCTAGTAGGTATACAGGAATTGAGAGTAATTAAAAGATAATGTATGTGTACATGTGATAGTGTCACAATGATGATGAAGCATTAAGGTATTATATAGCTTATAAAAACAAATTTAAGGTCGGCGGGAGAATAACTCTCTGTGATCAGTAACCTGGTCAGCCGGCCTTTACATTAAGAACACTATATATATAAAGTTAACATAAGGAAGTGATAACAAGATTAGAGGTGGTATATTCTATAACATGGTGACCATCGTTGCTACCACAATCTAAGATGTAAGGTCGGCGGGAGAATAACTCTCTGTGATCAGTAAAACTGGTCAGCCGGCCTTACATTAAGGATAACTATAACGTAAGGGAATAATAATATGATTAAAGGTGGGATATTTTATGACATGGCGACAATTGTTGCCTTCGCAATCTAGGATGTAAGGTCGGCGGGAGAATAACTCTCTGTGATCAGTAAAACTGGTCAGCCGGCCTTACATTAAGGATAACTATAACGTAAGGGAATAAAGGTGGTATATCTTATAACATGGTGACAATTGTTGCTATCACAATCTAGGATGTAAGGTCGGCGGGAGAATAACTCTCTGTGATCAGTAAACTGGTCAACCGGCCTTTATAGCGAAAATGACTTATGCGAAACGTTGGTGGAACGGCTAGTGTGTTCTGCGTTGGTTGACATTTGGCTTTGGCGCTGCTGAACATCAGGTGTACCGTGTCCTCTGATTGGTGAACGAGATCTGGATGCTCGGCTACCTGGAGAGCCTTATGCCTTGGTAGAGGCCGGATTCCGTGCATTTAGATCTTTGTGGTGGGCCCAGTATCATGTGACCCACTGAGAGTCGTAGTCGTATGTGTACCCTCGTAGCGGATACTCATTAATAGGTTGACGAACAGGAATCCTGGCAGTACTTTTAAGTGCTGCCTTGTTTTGGCATCTGGGTTCCTTTGGAGTAGTGCATTCTGGACCCAAACAGCCCGTCGACTGCATTCAGCCACTCGAACTCGCCTTTTCTCCTGTTAGGTTTTGTAAAAGTTTTCACCAAATTGCCATTTGCCTTAAATAATTGCCGAAGTTCCAATGGTCATTTTTGCCTAATATACTGTAGCATTTTTAACGTTAATTTGGAATGAAAGGAATTTGAAAGAAGGGAAAGGTTTCAAGGTTAACATCACACTGAGTTGATCCATTCAGAAGCTTCTGAACAAACTCTAAGGGCAGATCAAGTTCATCGCTGAACTTCCCTCTTAGGTGTTAGACTTCAAACTTAGAGCTAGTTACAGTTGAATATCCCTCGTTGCGGTTGGTCACGCCCCATCCGTTGGCGTTAAGCTTAAAATTACTTAGAAATAAAGAATCGTTTCCGCAGTGCCTCTCGTACTGCACTTACTCCTGAGCAACTAATCTGCTTCCCTAAGTCTGATGTTATGTAACTTTTCATAGTATATCCCACGATTGTTGGTAAATGATGTGATCATGTAGTCCTCCAAGTACGTTTCTCTCAATATCCAAGATCCGATAATTAATAAGATAAATTCCCCTAATGAATCCATGGTATTCTTCTTCCTCAAGTTCGAAAATGAATGTACATTACTCCCAATCTCATATTTGTAGTTGCATTAATCAGTCTACAATGCGTTCCATCAGTAAGCCAATTCGAGTTTGTCTACATGTTTAATGAATCTTTCACCGTTGTTACCTTCTAATACTACGTTATTGTTTTCCAAGATTTTAACAATTTTGTATGGACCCTGGTATCGTTTGCTAAACTTTCCCTTTCTAGCTTCTATTTGCACCCGTACCATGTCTCCCGCTTTGCCCTTGAACGGATGTACTGTTCGATCGTAATACATTTTCGACCTTTCCTTTGCCTGCACTAAGTTGGTCGCAGCCAAGGCCTGCATTTCGTTTAATCTGATCATTAGGTCTTCAAGATACGAGTTGTACGTTAAACGGTTTTCATCAGTATCAAACGAAGTTGGACAGCGCGCTATTCTTCCGAAAACTAGCTCATACGGTGTGAAGTTTGTGGCTTCGTGAACTGCCGTATTGTATGAAAACATGGCAAATTGAACTAGTTCATCCCAATCGTCAAACTCATTAATATAATGTTTGATGTACTCTGTCAAAACAATATGGCTACGTTCTAATGCGCCGTTTGATTGTGGTCGATAGCTGGAAGTAGTAATATGTTTGATTTTGAAAAGTCTAGCTAATTCTTGTAATAATTTATTTACGAAGCTTGTTCCTCGATCTGTCAGAATAATTTTAGGTGATCCAAATTGCAAAATTAGATGTTTTACCATTGCATGAGCCACTGTCTCAGCTCTTATATCGGGAATAGGCACGGCGATACAAAATTTTGTCAAATTATCCTGCATAGTTAAGATATGCTTGTTGCCACTAGGGGTCTGCGGAAGTGGACCTACCGTATCTAGTGAAATTTTCTGAAACGGCTCAGATGGAGTGTCCGTTACTAGCATTGGCTCTCTAGTCTTAACGCGAACTAGCTTTTGTTCTTGACAGCTTTCGCATCTTCGAATGAAATTACTAATATCCTCTCTCATTCGTGGCCAATAAAATCTTTCGCGGATTCTTCGATAAGTTTTGGTCACGCCTTTGTGTCCTCCCATTAGTCCACTATGCATTTCCGAAATTATGCCTGGTCTTATTTCCGATGGTGGTATCTCGGTTATACCTGAACAGATGGTAATGTCTATGTCTTCGTCCTCAAAAATATATATTAATAAATTCGCGATGTCTATTGATAGTTCGTCAGTCATATCCCCTAATTTTGAAATTCTAAATGTTTTTATTTTCAGATCTAGTAAAGTTGTTTTCAAATTTCCCAAAGCTACCTTGACGTTGTGTAATTCAATTTTGTCAAAATGTTTTCTTTTAACCACGAGGCTAAATATGCTATATTTTCCCGTTTTTGTTATAATGATTTGGCCTAATTTTGGTTTTGCATCGCGATGATCGTCTGCATTTATTAATTCCAAATCGTTTAATAGTCTGCTGACTGGTGTAGAAAATTCTGAATCTATTGATATGAAATGTACATAATTGTCTTTTCGGTACGTCAAATTTTCACGACTGAATGAAATTCTATTCCCTGAATGGTAACCTGCTTTTGGAAATCTTAATGGCGACACTGTTTCTAAATCTGGGGGTATGCTTTCCGTAATTTCAATTTGTGTTGGTAAATCTCGGAATTCTAGTTGCGGCTGTAAACGCCTTGGCGTTTTGCTGACCTTGCTTTTCACTGAAATGTCCCCTCTCTCATTCACCTCAGGTATCATATTCAAAGGATACGGGGTTGAGAGTGCTATTGGTCTGGGTGCGACTATAGGTGTTGGTAATGCCGATTTCTGCAAAGGTCGACTAACTACTGTCTCATTCAAATTACTTTGATTGGTATTAGTCTGTCCAGCCACGCTATTATTTCCTTGATTTCTCTTAACTTTTTCTAAAAATCTCTCAATTTTGTTATTCAGTTCGTCGTCATCCGTCTCGTCTTTTTCGTCGAGTACCTCACGTATGGTTGTGTCTAATTCTTCACCCTCTGATATATGGCCTGGTAATTCTATTTCATCTGCATCCGAGTTACGGGAGTTGTCTAGAAGACTCCTCTCGTGCAAGGTCTTGTCAAAGAGTTCAAATGAATCTTGCAACTCCTTCGGATTCAGATTACTTCTTTCGCGCAAAGATTTATTAAAAAGGTCAAATGATTTCCTTAGTTCTTTAGGATCTATAGATAATTTAGCTTTACGACTCGCTTCTGTTTGCAAAAATACATCATCATCCGAATCGCTATCTCTATCACGCGGTGATTTTAATTTTACCGTTATATTTTCAGGCTCAGAATCAGATTCAACGTTGTCGTCGTCAGTCTCAATGTCTGTTTGTTCAGGTTGTTGTGTTCCCTGGGATGTAGTAGGTTGTTCAAGACCTAGATTCGGTAATACACTTCTTTGCCTCCGGTAGGCCGGCGGTTCGGAAGACTCATCGTCGGATGAGTCTTCAGAAACAGCTTGCCTACTTCCTGCTGTTGTCCTAGCTCTCGATCGAGTTCTTGTTGAGATCGCGTTCTCATCCGGCTCTATGGTAGTCTTTGTTTTTGGACAGAATGTTTCGTCAGCTGACTTTTTCTTTGGGACTGAGTCTGATTTAGCTAATGGTCGCTTTATTTTTGGAGCAGGTAGTTTTGAAATTTTCGAATCGATGGGTAATATCTTCCATTGGTTCGGTTTACTCCTAACCTTCAAGTTTGACCTAGGGTTCATAACAGCAAATATCGTTTGGAGTTTTTGATTTTCTATTAATTTTAAATTTGTACAAGCAAAAATTTTGATTCCCGTTCCTCCAAAAATAAATCGTAACATGGTTCTTACCTTGTTCCATGCTAGTTTATCTAGACCGCATCCCATTCTAGGTATTCTAACTGTTTTAACAGAGTCATCCTCTAAAATTTTCCGAAAATTGATCAGACTGAGGTACATGTCTTCATATTCTGGTTTGTCCCAAAAGTTTAATTTTGTCATAATGTAATAAATTTTCTGATCTGGCAGTTCTAATTTAGCTACTGAATGCATATCGGCTTGACTGCGAAGGTGTTCCGGTACCCCATATTTTTTCCTAAAATCGCTTGCTATACCGGAACTCATTTCAAGATCTACAGAAACGGTATGCGCATAATTGTCAAGTTTATCGAAAACGCTTTCATGTACTTCAATAATATTTGGATTTTCAATATCAGCTGTTCTAATTATTTTCAAATAGTCTGAATACTTTGGAAATGAATCTACAGATTTAATTATTAGGTTGTCACTATCGTTTCCGCTATCAGATGACTCCGACGATTGGTTAATATCGTCGGTAACAGGGACTGGATTGCGCGACAATGCATCTGCGTTACTGTTAAGTCGTCCAGCCTTGTGTTTGAATTCATACTCGTAATCTCGTAACTTGAGCCTCCATCGTATTAGTCGCTGCCCGGGATCTTTAATCGAGTCGATCCAGCGTAATGGCTCATGATCACTAACCAGTGTGAATTTTCGGCCATAAAGGTAAGGTCGAAAATGTAGTACGGCATATAGGGCTGCTAAACACTCTTTCTCAGTTGTAAAATAATTTTGTTCCGCTTTGCTCAGAGCACGAGACAGGTAGGCGACGGGCATATCATAACCGTCCACTTCCTGGCTCAAAACGGCTCCGATTGCATAGTCGGATGCGTCGGTAGTTAACGTGAATTGCTTTTTGAAATTTGGGTACTGCAAGATAGGATATTGGCATAGATATTTCCTTAAAATTTTGAAACTTTTCTTTTGATCTTTTCCCCAAATAAATGGTGATTCTTTCTTTAATAGGTCTGTAAGAGGCCTAGCCTTTCCCGCAAAATCTTTAATAAAACGCCTGTAGTAACCGGCTAGTCCCAGAAATTGTCTAATGTTCTTAGGATTTTTAGGTTGTGGAAAATGTCGAACCGCGGTAATTTTCTTCGGGTCCGGTCTAACTCCTGATCTGCCAATAATATGACCTAAATAAGCCACTTCTGTTTTTAGAAATTCACATTTATCTGGTTGTAACGTTAATCTAGCGTCTTTTAATTTGTTAAATAACCGGCGAATTTTCTTGCCGTGTTCTTCTAAATTCTTTGCATAAACTACGATGTCGTCTAAATAAACGAAAACTTCGACACCTTGTAGTCCGCGTAATGTTTGATCCATTAATCTTTGAAATGTAGCGGGCGCGTTTTTAAGCCCTTCAGGCATTCTGAGGTATTCATAATGACCGTTTGGTGTTGTGAATGCGGTTTTTGCTCTATCTCGGGGGTCCATTTCAATTTGTTGGAAACCGCTTGCAAGATCGAAAGTTGAAAAATATCGCGCTTCCCCGAGATGATCAAGAATGTCTGTAATGTTAGGTAATGGATACGCGTCCCCAATTGTCTTTTCATTCAATTTTCGAAAATCGATTACCATGCGCCATCGTTTTCTTCCCGCAGAATCTGGTTTTTTGGGTACAATCCACACGGGTGAATTATACGGCGAATTTGAAGGAACTATTATTCCATTGTCAATCTTAATTTTGATTTGGTTTTCAATCTCAGTTTTGTGGATTGGAGGGAACCGGTATTGTCGCGTATTAATCGGTATATCATCTTCGGTTGGTATACGATGCTGAATTCCGGGTGTAGATTTTAATTTATCTCCAGGTAAATGAAATAATTCTGGATATTCCTCAATGATATCTAATACGTGGTCGCGTTCCTCTAAATTCAAATGATCTAAATGCAATTTTGATTGAATTTCTGTAAACCGATCAGTCACTACAGGTTCTAAATTTAAGTCTTCTGAACTTGAATCGTGATATTCATGCTCCTCCGGAAAGTTGTGATATTCAAAAGGTATCACTTCCTGTGGTGGAATCTCTATCTCAATATCTCTATCTAAGGTATTAATTGCAAGAACATGGCATACGCCATCTTGTACCGAGACTGCAGCCTCACCAATGTATACGCCGTCTATGGTTTTTACGCGTGGCAAATATGCTTCTTTTGTGCCACAACTGATTACGTCGATGCCAATGGCTTGCTTTGTGCGCGCACGAATTTTAAACAAACGTTTTCGCGGTTTTGTTTCGGTATCGGAATGTTCTTCGTATCCGATAAATCGTATCGGTCTAATCGGGTCAGTTTTCGTTACCAAGGTGTTATGTGTAAAAGAGATCTCAGCCTTACGCTCACGCAAATAGTCTTTACCTAATATACCGTCGCAATTTAGCAAAAAGTTTGACCGTACGACGTGAAATTTACTTGGTTCGTTTTGTAAAGTTAAATTTGTTATTCCCAAAGTTTTAACTTTGTTGGTTGTTATTCCCGTCATCGTAGAAATTTCGTCCACACTGATTAAAACGTCAGGATGTAAAACATTTGCTTTAATGAGACTGATATCTGCGCCGGTGTCTATTAGAAAAATAGCTGAGTGTTTTTTTAATTCAGGAGCTGTCAGCCTGATCAGTGGCGATTCTCGATCTGGTCCGCGCGTATCGATGCACCGGCCGGCGGATCGGCGAAACGGACCGTCGGTTGACGCTCGGGCGTCGCGTACCTCGCCGTTGCGTCCGGACGACGAGTCGCGTTCAAGTTTAAAGATTCAGCTGTTTCGGACGTTCTACGCGGAGATGGTGACCGTGTTCTGACGTTCGAATTATCGAACCTCGCTTGATTAAAACCGGACTGCTGATTCGGCTCGTATGAACGGGTGTTTGAATTTGGCGAATTCGGTCTGCTCGTATTTAAATTTGCTCCCGGCGATCCCGATCTCTGTGGAATCGATGCAGGATTTATTGTGGGCGGATATCCATAAGGTGGTAAATACGGATATGTCATCGGCGGATAATAATACGGGTGTTGTGGAAAATAAGGCGGATATTGATAACCACGCGGTTGCTGGTGCTGGAGCTGTGAGTGAGCGGGCATGCCGTATGGGTAATAACCCCTCGGCTCGGGTGATCGTCGATCGGTGACGTTTGCCGTCGGGTGTCTGTACATGGCCGCGTTCGGCGACGGGCTTCTCGCGCGCGTCTCCGCTCCGTCTAAGATGCCGTAATTCGAATACAATCGCGGCGCGTTATTTTGGTTATAGATCAATGGAGAGTTCGGTCGCGGAATTTGTACTCTCTGCGTTTCTCCGGAAGATATTATTCCCTGACGCATACGATTTTCTGTTTTCCGCGCTAACTTAAACGCCTCTTCCAATGTCTTTACACGTCCTTCAACATATTTTTCGATAGCTTCAGGTAGTCCTCGAATATAAGCATCTAACGCGTTCACTTGTAGTACTTTCATTACCGCGTCGACTTCGGTTTTTCCGTATTCGTCTTCTAAAGCTACGCGAGCTGCACTGACCAAGATTTTTAATCGATCGTAGAAATCGCTCACGCTTTCATCACGTTTCATCCGTATATTCGCGATCTCTTGTTGATAATACGGATAAGTCTTTTCAGCTGCAAATCTACTTTTCAGATGTTTTATCAATTCGTTGACCGTATTGAAAGTCTCGCCATATGTACTATCGCGAGCTGCTCCTTGCAATTTTCCTAGAACGCACTTCACATATGCGCCTTCCGAATTCGGCGGAACATACACTGAACCGTTTTGCACGTCTTGTAAGAAATCTTTCAAACGAATATTTTTCCCGTCAAAATATGGAATATTTAATGTACTATGCTGCAGCGCGAAGCATTCCGCCATTGACGTCATCATCGCATTACTCGCGTCTAGAGCGGATACACCGGTTCGGTCCGCGCTCTGGTTTCCCGTTTCGTTAGGCATTTCAATATCGAAAAAGATCGTTTATGCACACAAAATAATTCAGGCCAATTTTAGGCAAATATTGGGAACACAGCTAATACACAAATGACCAGTGGAAAATTCGGCAATATACGATATCAGGATATTATAATATATACATACAAATACACAAATAATAATTCGCAGAGTTTCATGCACAATTTGTCATTAATTATATAATTATTATCTAGAAAGAAAGATACTTTGTTTTTTCATGCGTTTGACCAGTTTTTCAATTTTAACACAAAAACTAAAATTTTTTTTTTTTTTTTATTTTTTTTTTTTTTATTTAAACAAATCTCACTTTTAGCAACAATATCCCACCGCTGCCACCAATTCTTGTGTTACGTGGGGGTGATGGTGTACTGAGCGGTGGTAATTGATGATTAATTCAATAATCTAGCTCCCACGTAACGACAATGAATAATAATTAAAACTAAGAGAAAGACCTACCTTTCGGTACGCCGGTAATTTGTAGGATCGTGTTGCTATAGACCTGTACAGGTCTGTGAGGCTTGTTTAAATAGTTGAGGCTATTTTATAATAAAGAAAATGGGAAGAAGGTCGCTCAAAATAAATGTTTAAAAAGATTTAACTGGTAAAAGATGTAGTATATTCTGGTTCAATTTAGTTATCGAAATATCTGGTAACAATCGATGGTGATAAAAATATATATGAGCCAAAAATAACAATTTATGAAATATTCAAGTTTATACAAATCGTGTGTTGTTTGATTCTAATGGATATTATTATTTGGTACCAGGAACATCTATTCTGAACGATGGTTATAACTAGCTGGTCGTGAATATTGTATTGTATTGTATCTCTCTTTTTAGATTATCTTAAATCGTTTAATTTTATATATATATATATTTAATATATATATTTAATCATTTAGTCTTATTTGTAAATTCTTGGAAACAATAAATGGAATTTAATTGGGGGTAGTGAAGCTAGCCACCAATTCTATGCTTGGTTTTTGTGAATTTACTGAAGAAATTTTGATTATCAAGGTGAACAAGAATTCGTCTAATTTAGAAGATTTACACTCGGATTGACTTAGCTTTTGGGTGAATCGGTCGGCGAGATTGAGAGCCGTCGGATCGTGTCGGTCTGCGTCAGTAGAATGTTGGACCAGGGGCCTCACCTCAAATTTGGAATAGTTGATGAATCGAATGATGTTGCACGTTGGTCACTTAGTCTTTGTGAATTTAGATTGATATTTTGTTACCGAGAGTTATAATCGAAAGTGTCCGTTTTTCTGATTTTAACGTATGATCAATTAATTGAAACGATTAATTTATTGAAAATGAAAGTGTAATTATTATTATTATTATTACTTAAGATTACCTGATTCGGTTTGAATCAGGGCCGAACTTGGTTTAATTGAGGAAAATGGAACTGCATAAAAATGTCTATTCGCGAAATAACGAGATTTAGTAAAGAACAGCAAAGATGGAAATGTAGAAGATAGTGAGTCTTTTGCAGCTAACAGGATAACTGAAGCTCGAATTTAACGAATTAGCGCGAGACTTTAGGCCGGTCACAATTAAGATTTTCCAAACGCTACTCTTGCTCGAGAGGGCTAATCCGGGTTTACGTCCACGCACTTCGCGACTTGACAGACGAAAGACGCGGCTTCTTGGGCCCGAGGGTCCAAGGAGCCGCAGTTGTAATTAGTTACAACGGTAATTAGCCAATGAGGTGCGAGGGCGACCTCCTGGTGCCCAAATCCACATGGTCAGCGTTACTTCTCGCTCTTCGACGGTGTTCCGACGATTCTCAATCTCGTCGGTGACACGTTGAAAATATGAACAAATGATATTTGCATGCAATGTTCACACATTCATTCATACATTCCAGTGAGTAATCTATTTTAATTTGATGGTTCTGAAGGTAGTGGTTTATCCTAGTTATTGATTATAATTTTAATTTAAAAAGAGGAATATTTCCAGGCTGAGCGCTACTGATACTAACTCAGCAGTCTCTCATCTCAGTTCTTGGTACCAGATAAATAGAATAAAGTTGAACCTTATACTAGGGATCATCGTTGGTCTCTACGTGACTTTTGCCAGGAGGGGTGGAACTCGCCGTTATTAGAATATGAGATTTTGATGAAATGATATCTGTGCATTGAAGAAATTAAAGCAATGAAATGAAATGGAATTTAGAAAAAGGTACGCCAAGGCGGTACGTCGGGGCGTAACACTCTCGACTCCTCTGCGTTGGCATGTGCAGTCAGCCCCGGAAAAAACATTGTAGAGGATCGATTTTTTAGTTCGAGAATTTTGCACCCCGTCCTAAGGGATGAAGTGGTTTGAGCCGGTGCTTCCATCTGGCGGTAGGGTAGATGAAAATAACGTGGGGTTGCTGGAAAAGCTCCACGGTGGATTATCAACGCGGTTCCTCATCGATTAAAGCTGAAGTTGCCGACCGAAAAGAGGAGTGGAGGGGGAAATCAGCGGTCGAGTTCGAGAGGACGTCGCGACGGCGTTGTTCGCCCCCGTAATGCGGGGGAGAGCGCCAGTATTGATTGGGGGCAGCGGGGAGTCAGGCGCCATCCCGCGGGCCACCGCGTCAGGGCCGACGTAACCGTAGGTTTTCCGCGAACACCGAAAAGATGGTCATGATGGCTGGAATGGACGATCACGAGCGGAAAGTAGTCGTCGAGTTCTGCCACCTCCTCGAGAAGAGCAAACAGTTGTTCAACGGGCTCCGCGACCTGCCCCAATACGGTCACAAGCAATGGCAGGCCTACTTCGGGCGCACCTTCGACATCTACACGAAACTATGGAAGTTCCAGCAGCAGCACAGGTTAGTAATTTGGCCCGCTAATTCGTCCCCCTAAGTACGAGTCGCTCGGTGAAGACTCGAAAGCTCAGCTCGGTGGTAACGACGGTATTTTTAATGAGGAAAACGCGGCCCTGCGAGTTTTTGTAGATGCATGAGGGTGATCGGCGGCCACCATGCGGATGCCACCATGGCCATGTGACCAATAGCTGATCGTTGTTGTAGGATAATTCTCGACACGAAGTACGGATTGAAGCGTTGGCAGATCGGGGAGATAGCGAGCAAGATCGGACAGCTGTACTACCACTACTATCTGAGGACCAGCGAGACCAGCTACCTCCACGAGGCTTACTCGTTTTACGCGGCCATAAGGGGCCGCGCTTACTACAGTCGGGCTGCCAAGGAAGACAGGTCCGACCTGATGGTAAAGAAGCTGCGGTACTACGCAAGGTTCATCGTCGTGTGCTTATTGCTGAACAAGATGAAGCTGGTCCGGGAATTGGTGCAGGAACTTGACGCCCAGATAGCGGACTACACCAGCACCTACGAGCCCGAAGACCAAGTCGAGTGGAACCTCGTACTCGACGAGATAAAGGCCTTCGTCAAGGCGGAGGCGGCGGTCGGGGTTCTCCACGCGGACGCGAACCCCGTTGTCCTGACCCACCGACTCGGCCCCCTGACCTCGCCGCCCGTAGAACGTTCACCACCCATGTGCCTATCTCTGCAGGAGATCCTGATCGTCGGCAACTGTTCCGACCAAGTTAAGTTCAGCGAATTGTCAATGGACATGTTCAGGATGCTGCAGACCCTCGAGAGGGAACCCAGGGAGGATCCGACCCACCTCCACGACGCCTCGCCCGCCGGAAGGCTGCCTTTTAGGCCGGGACCCTACCCCGCCGAAAACGGGGCCCCGCGCCGCGACAACCCCCACAAGTATCTACTCTACAAGCCAACCTACAGCCAGGTCCAGGTATTCCTGGCGAGCGGGTTCAAGGAGCTGCCCGCGAACGGGGCCCTGCTTCTTTACCTCTCGGCAGACGGCTGCTTCTCGACCGTCAAACAGCCGGAAGAGAGTAAGTTGCTTCAACACCCTCTTCGCTTGACGCGGGACTTTTTAGTAGCATGGCACCTTGCAAAGTGAGATGCGTAGGATCACCAAGCAAATTGGACTGAGATGTACTTAGTGTAAAGCCATCCAATTCGCTTGGTGGTCTGATCTACCCTACTTCCTTCTATAGTGTGATCGCGATTTTGCTTCATCCGCCCTTTCACGACAAAATAAGGGTCCGATAGCCTGACTGTGTTCCGACAAGCTACTTGTAGCAATCGTATACGCGGTGAGCTATAGCCTCTTTTAAGACGCTCCACGACATCTTCCATGCGCCACTCACTGAACGTGCACGCAGGGTGAAAATGTAAGAGAATCGAAAGCCCACCGCATTATACTTATAATACAACGAATCTCAGTTTGAACACCCTTTGATCGATGTACTCGTAATTATTTGTTGCACTGTACGAGACTTCGATCGATATTCACGCTAAAGTTTCACCTGCAGGCATGTTGTTAATATCGGACAGATAGTTGAAGTTCTATTTTCTTTTGCACCTTTGTCGCGAGTTCCAAAGAGCGCATAAAGGTATATAGACGAAAAAAGCACATGCAGCATTAACTCCCCCATGATGAAAAAAGACTTTACGTACTTCCAGCCCCCCTCCTCTAAGCCTAATAAACTTTGTTCGCCTTTTGCTTGCAGTGGGGTACGACCTGGGGGGAGTTTCTACGAGCAGTAAACGCGATCCGGAACACGGGAAGAGGCCAACGGGGGGCAAGGAGCCCCACTGTCTTTACCCCGGTGACCTCTACCCCTTCACACGGAAACCTCTTTTCGTCGTCGTAGACTCGGACAACAGTTTCGTGTTCCAACAGATACCTCGGTACTTTGGACAACCGCTGATGGTCCTGATGTCGCCTCAAGACACACCGCCGACCTTGAGGGACCTTCGCCACGGGGGAAGCCTGTTCACTCTATTCCTCCACGCGCCTCTCGCCGCATTCTGCCTTATTTGCAACGTGGGTAGCCTTCCCATTCACCATTGGGATCGATGCCAGACCTACGTAGAGCGTTTCCTGGTCGAGGCTAGCCGCCTGGTTACGCGTTCGCGATGCGGTAAGATTCTGCGTCTCTCCTTACTCCGATGAGTTATGATCGTCCGGGTTTCACATTGCCTTTTTTCCCCACTATCCTTCTTTTTCTCGTCTTCTCTTTTTTCACTTTCCCCCTCGCCAAACTTGGGTTGAACGAATTTTCGACCCATTTTCAAAACTTGACCGTCTGCCAAGTCTTGATACGGATCCAACATGCCAGTCAACCGAACACAATGTCTATAATCCGTAACCGCGTCTTTGCTTTTGCCTTTGAATATCACACGAGCACAGCTGACCAAGAATGGAAAAGGTCGAATCATCCGTCCCATCAAGCGTGTATTCAAAGCGATTAGGTATCGTAGTTTGATAAATTCGAAAATGGAAATTGCACGTGGGTAAAACAAGGTAAAAACAGCTCGTTGTGAACGGTAAAACACGATCGTGTACCTTTATAACACACCGCGACGTATTTTATTCGTATAAATATTTCGAAGAACGCGACTACCGTATACAATATCCATATACTTGCCAGTCAAACAAGCACAATGTCACGAAAACTGAGTCGAAGCAGGACTAACTCGACTAGGATTAATTACGACCAAACGGAAATCGTTTCCAGACACGAGAACTCATTATTGCATAACGTCGCCTGTCTACCACCACGTAAACTTGGCTCGTAAGAACTGTACCAAGTAGTAGCTAACTGACAGATTGAGAGGAAATAATTTCCCAGCCATTCAACCGAGAAACATGAATTATAATTATTCGGAACGAACCCGCTAGTTCGATAAATCCTTAAACCCCGCAGTCCCGACGTCACGTTCTCAGCAGCACCTAACCAGAAATGCCAATGTCCCGTAAGGTCTCGATACGTAAAAAGACACGTTGTCCAATTCCCTTCGGTATCGGCAATAATTAATTGTTATATTCCAGAAACCAGCGTCCTGCAATTCTTCGGTGATGATTTTCTGAGGCTGCTCCTTGTCCGCTATGTGTTCTGCGACGTGGTCCTGCACCTGCACAGGTCCTTCCGAGGACGCCAACAACGGCCCCGGTGTCATCCACCCCTTCCGGAAGCGGAAGTCCTCGAGCATCCAACTCTGCACCACTTTGTTCTAGACCTAGCGGCCTGCATCGATGCTCGCGACCATTTCCCCGACAGCAGCGAACTCGCCTGACCCCGGCGTCCCTCCTACCCGGCCATCAACACAACCACCTCCTTGCCTCCCTACCACGATCATTATAACTATTGCAATTACAATTACAACTACAATAAAATCGTTACATTGAGACCTCATTAAAACGCGTCTCGGACTTGTGTCTGTTCAGTGTGCCATAATACGTTATATATATATATACATATATATATATATATACAACCACACATATATATATATACTTACATACGCATATACTGATTATATAGTTTATAATTCAGAATGCGAGATTTTTTTCGGTTATCAGTTTTATGTTATAAGCTTAACACGAGGCATGGTCACGTCACGGGTTGCAGTAGATAAGTTCTTTTTCCAAAAGTCCATACACCATTCGAAATTGAACGAGGGTTATATAACTGACGAATGATCGAAAATCTTATCAACCAATCAAGCTGTAGCATAAACATTGTTTCTCAAGTAAACTGACTGTCAAGTTGACGAAGAGAAGAAATACATGCTACTGCACGATGTGAAGCCTATATATCCATTTCGTAGGTCAAGTTTCTATTTGATCCTCTGAATTTATAGGTAAGGCCACTCGAAGCTCCAAAAAACGTGTCCTCAATCAAAGTACATAGCTCAGTGAACGAAAAAACTCGCGAGGATATTTGTTATAGAGAAACGCGACTTGGGAAATGGATACCAAGTATCAGTCAATCATTCGGTGATCGTTAATGCGAAGTGAGGTTTTAGTCAATTTGAATCCGGTGAGCATCTTTGGAAACGAATGATGATGATAACCGGCATCAGAAAGATTAATGAGTCAGTTTAAGTCGGTAATAAGTGCAGAAGCCACGGCAAGTAGCTTACTCGACAATGTCTAGAGGGATATGTGAACCGTGATTAGATTCCGCGATAATGCATATTCCATTCAGTCCGCATCCTTCATACAGAAACCCTCGTCAACTCGACCGTCAGATCCCATCCTGAATTGAATTTTTCGGTCAAATTTGACCGATATGCAGAGACTGACCAGTTGGACAGTTTCGACGGTTTGTTATCGTCCAGTACATGGTACCCTCATTACTGACAACGGCCTCCCGTCACCGATGATGGCCGTTTTTCTGTACATAATTTATGACGTTGTGTTTTTGGCCGAACTTCGTCTTTGCATCTCTAGGTAGTAAATTATTTAGAAAAGCTTAAAAGTAACGCGCGCAAGTGTATAGACGGGAGGGATGTGATGATGGTGGAAATGCATGAAAAGTAAAGCAAAATATGAGGAAGTTGAAAAATCTAAATGAATGAATGAATGAATAAATAAATAAATAAATAAAACACAGACACACATGCATATATACAAGAGTTCAAAAAAAAAAAAAAACATGAGAAATATTAGGTATACACACTGTAATACACAAAACGGTTCACTCTCGTGCGTAGGTATACCCACGAAATTCACGTTTATAAATAAACAAAGATTCGGCGGATCGTACCTTCGAACACAGACACGGGTTCGCCACGCGTTATTTACGTTTTCGGTATTAAATCAGGACTTGTATGTCCGTTATTAAACAGACGCATTCGTAACTGAAGAAGAAGAAGAAGAAGTGGCAGTCTGTGTACATCTTAAAATAAACGAACGTTCGTATAACACGACATGATAGCAAAGAAGATACCAGGCGGTTTGGATACACACACATAAGAATTTGGGAGAAATAGGCACACTGGCTCGGTTGACATTAGCTATAGATTTCCTCGACATACGCCCACGCTGTTTGGCACCGCGTGACGTCAGCGGTGCATCAGCGTCGCTCGGTGGACACCGATTCCTATTTATGTAGCTGGGACAGTAGGAAGAGTGGGCCGCGTAGGGCAAAACTAAACGTCGGTTTTTTCGCCGATCCGTAATCCCGGGTGCAGGGACCCTTCGCTGATCGCTGGGGCCTCGAACCCGGTGCAGGTTGCGTAACTCGTTAGGGTCATCGCCGGTTGATGGTCCGGTCAATCCACTCTTTGCCAGCAAGATCAGTCTCGCCGAAGAGAATAGAAAAGGCTATAAATAATGGCGCCGAAAGAGAGATCCCCGAGCGTTTCTTGGGTGAGTCCGGTGTAATCAGGTTCGACCCTGCAGAGGTGTGCGCGCCGCGACGCGACACTGACCGGGTCCGGTCCGTTCGAAAGTTGCAGTTAAACTGCAGGGGTCAGACCGCGTTAACGGCTCCTCACCATGGCGTGACGCCTTGAGATCGGCCTGGCCGAAGAGACGGTGAAGAGCTTGGTGTTCAGGGTTCGCGATACCCGGAATCGGAAATGGCTGACCGCGGTGGGGAGAAGGGCCGCGCCTCGAGGGCCTCGTCGACCTCGAGTTTGGGCCGCGAAGTGCGTTGCGGCTGTCAGTTTTACCAGAGCGATTCTTTGCTCCCTGAACGGAAGGCGATGATAGGCCGACCGTCCTCGAGGACAGCGATGCAGACACCACCGCCGATGGTTTCCGGTCATACGGTCCAGGGAGCCAGATGGTGAGTATCCGACGACGTTTTGTTTTGATTGGGGTATAAAGCGCGGATGGTGTGTAAGAAGAGAGAATCTCGCCGTATCCTATCCTCGGTCATTTCAATCGCGGATTGGAGAACCGCGATTTCGTCATCGCGGGACACCATCGCCATCGCGTTCTCGCTTAGTGTCCGAGCTATTTAGGGTCCGCCCGGCTGGCTATAGATAGAATCATCGGTCAGCTCGCAGTACCTCGTCCAGCGGCGACGAGGCATCTCCATCTCTCACCTTCCTCCGAATCTCCTCTATACGCGCCAATTCTGCACAGCCATGAAAAAACGAACCAGAAAACACCAGGGACCTTATACCGGGGCGGTGCAGGTGTAAAGGGAAAAATTTCGATTGTAAAGCGAAAAAAGAAAAAAAAAAAAAAAAACAACAACAACTAATCGGGACCGAAACCGTGAACCGTGGAAAACGGAGCTTCAATTGTGCCGGGGAGAAGATAAACCGAAGGCTAGTGTTTCTTTTTACCATTTTTCGTCAGGCCAATTGCCCGCGAAGTTCTCTTTTGGTATCGGTAAAGACACGATCCATCCCGTTATAAATATATTGTACTTTCGATTTTGAAATCGTTCGTTTCGATTCGAGTACTCCCTTTTCACCCCCATCACGATCCGAGGGTGCTGCCCGGTCTCCTCCTGCATATACCAAGATGTCGTCTGCCCTCAGCGAGCACGAATACGAGCCGATCGGGACTCCGGCGTTGGTGATGGCCCGGAGCAACGCCAGCACACCTGGAACCACTGCACCGGTGGTGCGGATCAACGACACGGACGTCGTACACGTCGCTGATAGCGACGAGAGCATCGACGCCCAGGAACGAAGACTTTACACCTCGAACAAGCTGGTCCTCGACGGGGACGTCGTCGTGCCGCTCGACGGCGAAATCGAGGACAACGCGATGCAGGCACGAGAACTCGGCGACAACGGCGACACGTCCGAGGACCAGGAGACACCCCAACAGCTCCAGGATCGTCTCGAGGAGCGTTTCCTAAACGCAGCAACACCCTGCACCGAGTCCAGAACGGATGCTGAGATCAATACGAGTCAGGTAGCGCACCCACTATGCACCTTCATTTTACTTCTCACTCACTCGTTCCTCGATTCTCTTGATAGGTACGTACTTTCTCTCTCATTCTCGCACCGCGATTACGGGAGAAATGCACTTTTTCATCACGGCTGCGCGAGGTGCACAATTTTTACTCGCATCGTCGAGCATCCCAACTCTTTACCAAAATATATACACCTGAATAATAATTTTTATTTTTTGCCAAAAAATGTAGTTCCGATAACTGAAATTATACGATATCAATTATTTTCAAAGCGTTTAATTACATTTCTTTAATATACCTTCAGATCCGGAACTAGAGGAATACTTGGTCCGAAACATAGATGGATGTGGAATAATATCATTCGTTGTTTTTTTTTTTTTTATTTCCATGAATACTCCGAGTCTTGTGTAAGGTTGTATTGTTAACGCAATCGCAAAACGCACACTGTTTCGTTTGAGTATTTAAAAGTTCTGTAAAAAGTTTGAAATTGTACGAGAAGCTTTTGTGACTTTAATCCTGGTAAAGTGGGCTTGAAACGACGTTGAGTCTTAATAAGTCGGGCGAATTTAAGTTGCGTTGTTTGGCGTTTCTGCCCAGCTGTTATCGGCGAATATACTACGCGGCAATATTTCCCGACTCTAAAATCTCGTGTAATTATAACATGAAATCATAGGCGGTAATTTATTTCCCGTAGCGTTGCCGTTTCACGACCAATGATACGGTATGAATTTAAATCAGAATTTAAATCCGAACACGAGGAATATACATACCAAGTACGGTATATACACGTATATGGATGCAAAATAATCGAATTCAAATTCGTATCTATTTGTATGATTAGAAGTTCGAATCATCGGATTCTGAAGTTCCTAATTTTCCGTAATATCGAGGTAGAAGCGATTAATTATCGAACACGGAACAATTGAATTTGAACTGGTACAAACGCACTTGAAACTATCGAATTTCCAAAAGAAATTAAACGCTAATTGCGCACGAGCGAATGTTTAGTTATCGGTATGTGTGTGCGTGTAGTTGTTTCTTTTTTTTTTTCGTATCTGTACAGCGAAGACTTGAGGTAGCCGTGATTCAACGAGGCTATGACGCAAAGGATTCTAAAACAGTCCGGAACCGAGCGCAAACAAATGTTTGTCTCTGTGCCCGGTCGATTTAAGACTCGCGCGACACGTTCAAGTATGAAAATAAATCATCTCAACAAACAGGCTTATTGTTAGAAATGCAGTCGCGTCGATGCGCAAATCGATTCGGTATCTAGATCTAAAATAGAAAAGAACAAAGAGCGAGGGTTAAATTCGCAGTAAACAATCGATAAATTTTCAATACGAATTACATGTTGCTGACACCTGCCGAGAATAATTAATCTGGCTATATAGTGCCAATGCAACAAATTCCAAAGATAGGAGAGAAAAATCTGATCGGTGGGACGAATTTTCGCATCTGATTAATCGAAGAGGAGAAATAAAAAAAACCCTGTTGGTGCCGTGAAAAAAAAAAAAAGAAAAAAAAACATGTTTAGACAACATTGGCCTTGGGATATACATACCTACTTTCTGAAGGGAAGAAATATAAATAAATGAACGGAATTTTCGACCTTTTTTAAGTCTCCTCTTTAATTATACATTGCGTATTCTAAATGCAGATAATGTCCTGGCAAAAATTAAGAATAATGTATTTTGCACTGCAGGAAGGCTAATCTCTGACCTAAATGAAACTCTTGTAAACTTGGCGAGGTAAAAAAACGTTACCCGCGGCAGCATCGTTCGCCTTACCATCCGCCCTCGACTCGAGAACTCCGTCGTCTCCGCTCTCTGTTACCTAACTTATTCAAGAACCACGGAGGTAATATTAGCATTTCGTGTGGAAAATAGGCCGCGCCCACAACCAAAAGCCACACTGCGTCGGTGTGCGGTTTACGAACTGCTTAATAAACGCGAGTTGTATACCTGTAGTAAGCCGCCTCTGTATTACATGTATAAATAAACTCGTCGGATTTGCTGGGATTTTTGTGAAAAATCACAGAATCGGGAATACGCGGTGGATTGCGTTTTTGTGAAATTCCGGAGTGAAACGGAGATGCTTGAACAGGGAAGGGTAGATAAGGCAAGGCAAAAAATGAGAATCCGCTTTACTTTCAGGTGGATTCATCGGCCCTGGAGGAGCTTCCGCTCCGTCGCGGCGCTCGGGGATTTCCCCAGCGGTTGCGTTCTCAGGCAGGAAAGCTGCGCTCCCGTCTGCGAGGAATACAGCGGCCGAGTTTCTCGTTGCCGGAACGACAAAAAACAGATAACAAGACGAAAACGACAAAAGTTGAAAAGCCGAAGGTGGCGAAGCCGAAGAGTGAAAAATCGCGGTTCTCGCTACCGGACAGACCAAAGTTCTCGATGCCGGAACGGCCGAAATTCAACTTTCCAGACCGGGCGAAATTCTCGATGCCCGAGCGGCCAAAGTTCAACATAAAACGGCCAAACATAAACCTGCCAACTCTGGGCCGCGTCCGGAAGCCACTGAAGGAGCGACAGAACTCGAGCGAATCAAACTCCAGCGCAAAACGCAACATATTCGACTTTTCAACGTATCCAAGACTCTTCGACAAGAAGTCGAAGAACCGGGGCGAGTACGCGACGTCATCGCCGAAAGCGTCACGCGGCCAATCGCCCGAAGTCGCGACCGTTCCCCGGGTCAAGAAGAAGGCGCCGATCGGCGCAAGGTGGGTGCAAAAATTCTCGGACCTAAAATTCGCGGACGATGAACCGGAGAGTGCGGTTGAGCGTTCGAAGCCCTGGCGCCATCCCTCGATAGAGGAACCTCAAGTCGCTTTTCGACGCGAGGCGACCGAATCCAGAGAGCGACTGCCCTGGGAGGAATCCGACGACCGTTCAATCGAGCCGCCGGCACCGCCGCTTCCACTTCCCGACGAAATAGCGGACGAAGAATCCCGCGAAGAACGCGCCAACCGGGACCGAGAAGAGGACGAGGACGTCGACTACGAGGAGGACTCCGCGGACATCGAGAACCGACGAATAATAGTCGCACTTCCGCTGGGTCACGGCTTGCTACCTAGTCCCGAAGAGGAGCTGGCAGCTCACGTCGTCGAGGAGGTTCCGGACCCGAGGCTCTATCCTCGTGGACTGCGTGGCGACTCTTTGGATGAGGAGATGCGAAGGCGGGGGGCGAAGGAAAAGTGGCAACACGAATCGGACGAGGAGATGACTGGGGAGCGAGCGGAGAAAGAGGTGGTCGGGGAACGGGATCCTTACGGGCACGATGAATACTCCGGGGAAATGGTACCGGGAGACAGTTACGGCCGTGGGTTTATGCCGATTGATCCACCGATGAAGTACGTTTTGGAGCGGGAGCAGACGCCGGAGGATTCGAGCATGAGGTCGGACCGGGAACAGCAGTCCAGTGGAAGTTCGTGTGACCGTCGACGCCGCGGTGTCCTCGAAGAGATAGACTCGGACGAGTTCTTCCTCCGCGCCAAGGGGATAAGTCAGGACGACATGAACCTGGGCCGGTTTCTGGCTAGCGAAATCCGTGACGCATTCAGGCCGACGCCAAACGCCCTTGCAGATCAGGAACTGGACCTCCGTCCGCCGACGCGTCCCGTCCGAACCCGGTCCCTCAGGAAGAAACGGTGGGACGAAACGCCACCCCCGGAATCGCACAATGCAACGCCACCGGCCCGTCCAAAGAGGGACAGACGACGCAGCGAGGACTCCGTCAGGGTCGAGGAATACGAGAGCTATTTGCCAGAGAAAGCTGGGAGCGTTTCCGGGTCTCGACACCGCGTCATGTATCAGACTGAAGCTGTTCCCCGAGCCGCTGAACCTCTGGATGATATCGTGGTCGTCAAGCCGGCTCGCAGGAAGTCCAGGTCCGTTGCCAGGAGCTGCTCGGATTTAGGATCTGACGCTCTTCCGCCACTTCCTACGCCCCCCACGCCTCCTGTTGCACCCAGGCGCCGGAAACGCGGCCGTCGTAATTTCGGCGCCAATGGAAACGGGCCGTACCTTAACGGGCACGGACCAACAACCACCATCTGCAACGGACATCGTCGGGACGTCGAGTGGTCAGAGGGAATCGACTATCCCCCTGAGGTGAGAGAAAGATTATTTTTCAATTTTACACCAATTTTCTGGATCAAGTAAATTGTAGTTGATAAAGCAAAATAAAGCAAGAATTGATATAAAACGTCCGAACATATCAAGTTGGTAGAAAAGAATCTCGCCCCATCATTTGCAAATTCTATAGTTGTGGTAAAAATGTGGGAAATTAAAATATAGAAAGGCCAAAACGTAGAGCTGTCAGAATTCTGACACTACGATATTTTGGTCTTCTATACTCTACCTTTCCATATTTTAATAGGACTTCTATTATATTCTATTCTCCAATCTTGCCACATTTTCACAACAACCCTGTACGCACCGTCTTTACATTTAAATTTTCCAGGTTTCTAACGAGCCCGAAAACTTGAACCGCGAACAATTGCAGACCTTGGTGAACCGTCTGGATCACGAGTACATAGAGCCAGCTCCGATCGCGCCAAAGCGTAGGTCAAGGTCGCGGGGAACCTCGGTGGCAGACGACGACAGAACATCGAGAGGAGCTGAGTCGCTACCAGAGGTGAGCTACCTCGACGAGGAGGACGCAGCGGGTCAGGAGACGGACTCGCGTGATCTTCCGGGTTACGCTGTTGTCGACAAACGGGAAAAGCCCCCGAGACCACCGCCGCCGAGAAGACGTCGCGAAAAGTTCGCAACGTCGCCAAGAACCCCACCGACAACGGCGATTCCAACAGTGCCAGTGAGGCCCACCCGTGCCTACAGCACTTTGGGACCAGCAGCGAGACGGCGGTCACCCTCCGAGGACAGGTCGGTGAACCAGATGGACGTTACGCCGTACACAGAGCTCGACTCCGACGACCCGGACTGCAACGAGCTGCAGAGCGGTCAAGTCCTCAACAAGATTCAAGGCCGGCCACTTCCCGCTCCGCCAAGACCGCCCAGATCGCGTCGCGATGCTCCGGATCAGGCCAGCACAATCTCGAATGGCCTCGGCGAGGTTGCCGCGTCCACCCAGACAGACCCGCTGCCCGACGACGTGGTGATAGAGGAAGAGGTGACCAGGGCGAGACTCGTTATGACACCGTCGCGGGCTGGATCTCAGATCTTGGTTTCCACCGAGCGTGTCGCGACACCGACTTTCGGGAGAAATTCACCTGCTGTGCCACCATTGCCACAGTCAGTTCACTCCGAGAGGTTCGTCGAGCCGTCTGAAGAGGCCGAGACCGGAACGCCGGATCCTCGCGGATCCGAGGAGCGACCGGACAGACCGGTTACTCCGGCTAGACCCGCGAGTTCGCTCCTTCTTCAGCACGACGACAGGATCAGGATCGCAAGTCTGGAGGTAGGAGACCTTAAGGTGGAACGGCTGAATGTAAGTCAGCTTGAGGCCCACAAAATATCGGCATCTGAAGTAGATGCGATCGTTATTTCCGCCTCGGAGATGTCGAATAATTCGAATACGTCCAACGCGGAGGACAGTGGAATCCATCCGTCGCTACTCAGGGAGTTGATTGCGATCAGGAGTCACCTCGAACAAGCCGCTTTGGCTCGTCAGGGACGCGAGCCGACTCCTGAAAGTTCGCGGGTCCAGACTATCGACGAGAAGGTAAAAGACCAGCCTTTGTCCGCAGTCGACGAACTCATTGAGGCATTGAAGAAGTCTGACCACAGCGATGAGGGAACTGAAATCATGGAAGAGAGTGAGAGAATTGATGAACAGGTTGAAACTAATGATGAAAAAACATTATTCGAAGCGCTTAAACCCATTGAGGAGGATCAGTCGATAAGTAAAACTGAAACTGTTCAGGAAGTTAGTCAGCGAGACGAGAGAAAGACGGAGGTTACAGAAGACACCAAGGTTTTCAACAAATCACCCGCATCCGTAGATATCATGGCGGTAAAACCCGATGATAAGACTCCCGAAAAAGTCCCCGAAGTTGAAAGCACCAGCGACTCGGTATCTACAGTAAAAACTGCAAGTGTTGAATCAGCTCTGTCACCACCGATTATCGAAAATCTTGAACCGGCCAAGGCTTCCGCACCGCCGAATATTTCCGAACCTAATACAGTATCCAGCTTGAACACTGACCAAGAAGAGATTCGGATTCAAGGCCAATCCTCTCTCAGAGACGAGAGCAAATGTGAAAAACGTAAGTGTCCGAGATCGAGGTCGTCCTCCCCGACGATAGACGGAAAAAAAGCTGTGAGGCAGACGGCTTCTCCAGTGAAATCGCTACCGCCGTTGATCTCGGTGACACCTGACACACCCGATCCAGTTCCTAGCCCAGTACCAGAAATCCAGGCACAGCCGCAGCGCGCAACTGTGTCTTACACTCAAAGCATAGACGAGGAGGTCTCTCTGAGGCAGCAGGTTGCCGGAGTCACACAGTTCGTGGCGTTCCCAACATCCCAAATTCCAGCAAACTTCTTCTCCCTAGCATCCCCGATCGACTCAAGGTATGAGTCTGAACCGAGTATAATGGACATGACCCAGCAGCTACTGAGGGCTCTTAGATTGGCTGGTACCAGAGCAATGAGGCATTTCGTTGGCTATGTCGCCTCCAGAGTAAGCACTGAAGACCGTGGCGAAAAGATCAAGGAAATTGAACTTGCAATATGCGCGCTGCTGCTATTGATAGCTGGCCTCCTCATTTTATGTTTTGGGTCACCGAGAACCGTGACGCATCATCATCATTGGGATTACTTCAACCCTCCGCAATGAGGCTGAGATCATCAGTGCACGAATTTATGAAGAAATCTATCAGAGCACATGAACATTTGAAATGTGACAAAAACGGCTTCGTATATATACGCCACACGTATCCCTCGAAACAGATTAATGCACTATTATTTTGATATAATGATGATAGTGGATTTGTACGCAACCCTATAGTTTGATTTATCAAATTATTATTGTTTATTAATTATATTGTTGATGGTTACCTACGTTTTAATAAATCTGTAAATTATTTACACTTTAGGCAAACTTAACAATCTCCTTTTCCGTAAATATCCAAGTAGACTTGACGATATTTAGCTTTGCTATTTAAAAATTTACCTTCGTGTCTCTAGAGTACCTGTACACCGCAAGTCCAGGTATCAGCTCCACTCAATTTTCACAGGTAAAACGCACAATTATAAAAGTCCTATTACAACTCCCATCAAGCTTCTTAGTCCATTTATCCAAAGAGATCTTCATCGTAAACCTTTAAATCTCGTCTGTCCTTATGCGAACTTTTTTGGGAGTAGCTAGCTGCTACTGAAGACCACATCGAACTCGATGTCGTGTCGTTAATAGGATCTATCACAGGCTGCCTTCGCGCTAAAGACACTTTCAGCTGTATCGACGATACCATGCTGCCATCCATTTCACTGATGGCTCTTTCCGCTACCTCAGCTTTGTCAAAGGTTATGAATCCTCGGCTAAAATAATAAGAATTCAAAACATAATATATATTTGTATTTGCCAGATACCTATTACTTAAAAAATCTAGAACCCCTTGAGAAATTAGTTACAAAAAATGTAAACACAAAACTAAAAATGATGGCATCGAATCCAGATTTCCGACCACAAGCATTCACATTAAAACTTGTCAATTTTATAAAAAGAAAGGTACGTAAAGTTTAAAATTTAACTTTTAAGCTTGGAAATGTAACCACTTTCAAAATTATCCAAGATATTTATGCTATCCATTAAATTAAGGTGAATATTCGTATTAAAAATGGTATTGCTTACTTTTTCTCTGTTTCCATAGAAATATTCACAATCGGTCCAAACGTTTGGAAGTGTTTCTTCAGAAAATCTTCTGATATTTTATGTCCGCAAACAAATATCGTGTTACCAGCACGAGGTTTGGCTTCGGTCCTCGTACCTAATTGTTTGTCAGGCAGCCCTCTTTCCTCGTGGTCTCGAGCACTGACAAAACTATCATATAGGTCTTTTACTCTTGGTCTCGACGCCTCGGTATCGTCTTCCTCTGGTTGCGTCGCCGAAAATGGTTGATAAGAACAAATAGTTTTTTCTGTACTATTAAGTTTCCTTTCCAACCCTCTCGGCCTCTTAAATGACTGCTCCGGACGCTTTTGCGTCTTTGTAATGGCAGGGATGATTCCTGACTTGATTAATTTTTTAGCAACTTCCCGAGCATCCCTGGCTTCTGTAGGCCTCTTTGGTAACTGAGGTATGCGCTCCGGCTCCGGTTTAGGTGTCTTCAGAGCTTGCAAGGCTTTTTTCTTGATAAAGAAAGCAGACAGGGTTAGAGTTTAAGATAATTATATGAATTAAGATGTCAAAACTAATTTCGCGCATAAGTAAAAGATACATTGGGTAGATAGTTTTCCAGAAATATATTCAACTCGCGAATGATATAATTAAGATAGGTACAGACTGCAAGAACTGACTTCCTTGACGTAAGTTTTGAGGTTGGAAAAGAAAACACGGACCGCGTCAAAAGCGGTAAGTTTAGAGTTAGGTTAAGTAACTTCGATGTCTAAGACCTAATTGATATTAAGCCGTGAGAACGAAAAGTCGCAAGTGAAGTTTTCATGAATATAAATTAGGTATTGCGTACGGACTAGCAAAGCGAGGGAAAAATTACCTTCCGTTTGAGTTTGTTGTATTTAGCCTGCAGCATTAATTCCTCTTCAGTTAAATTCGACGGAAAGTGTAAGTACACCATTTTGTCATATCACTATACGCTAACCCTTCGTATAAACGGAATAAAAATAACACATAAATAGATGGAAATATAACAAGTTTTCGCGCAAAACGTCAACACACATAACCTTCGGACACCCCGGAATCAACAAAACGACGCGCCGCTAACACTGACCTCTATACAACTATACTAACGTGTCCCTCTCATTTGATAGCGCTGCCTGGGAAGGTGTGAGTTTTAGAAATTAATTTTCGAGACACGCCGGACGGTAATTACAGATCGATTACCGACTGGTATCCTTCTGTGCAAACTCCCCAAAAGTGGTGGATAATACAGAGTATACTTACCATAGTGAATAGCTTGCAACTAGTACTCGGCCGGTAACTGATCCTACGTCCATTTGAAGGCGTGTTAACCATCAATATATCAATACGAATCGAATTGTAATAATATTTCATTCTATTGAAAAGCGATTCTTAATAAAACGGTTAAAATGTTCGACTCACAATTATTGTATCTGGCTAAATGAACAAAACTTAACTACCCCGATGACGGTTGCTTTGAAATTTTTATTGAAAAAGGTCGTAAATGTTATCACTGTTGACCTGCAATTTCTAGCGATAGAATTTGCTACAAAGTAAAACTGCTCGATTTTTGGGGAACTAGATGCAGCATACATTAACGATACAAAAAATAAAAATAGATAATTCAGAAAATTCATGACGAGCCGATTCGGCTAACGCGATAACGTTGCTTCATGGCAGACAAGAGGGATTTAGGGGATTATTAAACAATAGATTAAGTAATCAGACAAATTATTTCCTTCAGTGGATATTAATCCGTATATTTGAACCTTGCGCAATTTATAATGAGAATTTCTGACGATATTTTGACATGACATTTCAAGATACAACGATAAAAGACTAAAATTTTAACAACCAATAAAATATTTCACAATAACGCATCTAATGTGTATGAAAACGATGTATGATATAACACAGTATAATGTAACTTAATAAGACAAAACACTATGTAAATACCACAGCAAATTCTATTATTATCAATGAACAAAACAAACAAAACTCAGTTGAGCGACTCGATACAATAAAAAAAAGGTTAAAGCTAAACAACGAAATTCACAAAAGCAAGAGAAAGGCGATAGTTAACATAAGACAAAGAAAATAAATAACAGAAAAAGATCGTAGAACACTAGGCAAGATAAATAATAAGAGTAAGGCATATTCGAAACAAGAAATTAAAGAGAATTAAAAAATGCTCTAATTGCCTGCGACCAAAAGTTAAAAAAAAAAAAGAGAAAAACTGTTTGTTCTTCACCAGATAGTAACTTATTTCTGGAATTTTTTTAAATAGCAATCACAGTCTTTTTTAATTCTCCGGTTTGATTAACGTAATGAAAGAAAAGAATGGCTTCAACACGTCTCGCATCGTTTGAACGGCCGTGACAGTGCAAAAAGAATAGTACAAGTAACAATAAAAAATAAAGAAAATTAAAATACCATAAATTACATAAATCAAAACAGTCACAGAACGATTAAGTAAGGTAAAGTACAGATAATCTAAGCATTTCGGTACGCTAGTTGCGAAAATCATTCGTAATATCCTTTAAAAAAAGACGATATATAAGTAATATTAAAACTAACTTAGCAACTCCGCATTGGAAACTCTCTTAAAAAATGTTAGTGTTCCCTGTGATATCCGAAGTGATATTACTGCGGCAATATTAAATGTACAGAAACCTTCCATTGATGAAGACCGTATTTTTCTATTCAAGTGAGATGCGTAATCCATAAAAAGAAGATACTGTACTAACGACTAGATATATAGAAAAAGAAAATGTACAGCAAGCGAAATTTGTAACATATATGCGAAACAGGCGATATAAGCAGAACGTAATTGATGGTATGCAACCAATCAAAATAAGCAGTATAGGCCGGATATGCCGAATAAGTAAGGAATTGAAGAATTTATTCTGTTATTTGCTCAATTTGCTTGCTCGCTTCAATTCAAAATTAATGAAATAAAACGCAAACTGTAATAAACAGCGATGCATTATAGACTATATAGTCGCAAGAAAATCCAGTATTTCTCAATAGAAAATTGAGAAGGTAAAGTTAAATAACTTGGACGGGTCCATTAGACAACGTCACGTGATAATAAGTTAGAAGATAAATTCGCAAAAACTGGAAATTTTTGAATTTCCTCATCGTTTCACTAATAAAATGTAGCCCTTATTGCAGCACATTGAACTCGACTGGATAACTCACGATACAAAAAGACAACTTAACGAAAACACACAAGGTATGAGAAAAGATTAATTTATAATGATAGAATGTAAAATTAAGTGAATATCAATCCAAAATCGATAAAAGAAATAGAAATTGGGTAATGAAAGCGAAAACATTGAATATAGGAAAATGACACCTCCTGATTCCATTAGTTTAAAATGTTGTACGCACGTTTACGGTGAAACTTCTCTTAACTCTCGACACCTCCCAATAATGGATTCCACTTTACAACGGACAGTCTGAAAATCTCCACCGGTACAATTTAAACGTTAACGTTGTTCTGAACAACGGACACTCCTTCAATAATGGACAATATTATCAGTCTCAAGGGTTTCTTTTTTCCATAAAAATTTCGGCGGTTTGATGTTGAGATTCGTCAATTGATTTGGTACTTCGTGAAACACGGATCTGTGATGATATTGCATTAAGTTAGTCTCTTCGATTGGTCCACAAAGATGAATTACTGCAAGTCATCCATCAGGAGCGTAATCATCGTAGAATTCATTGGGTCTTCATCCGATTACGAATGTCATTCATTGGTGAAGGTTGAACTACGTTTTAAATAAAATTCTATCATTGTTCGTAGAAATATTGATGAAAATTTCAAATATGCGTTTCAGCTGAAGCAAGCATTGAAATTATGTGGTTGAAGTCATCATGATTGGTATATAATAGGTACATAAAGTCCTTGGAATCTGCTGCTGATAGATCCCGAATGAATTTGAAAAACGATATAATTCCATGTTCAACACAATTTATTCGTGGAATTGGTTTCATTGTTTCTGGTCAACACTGCTGGTTGTTTTGCTGACCATGCTTTTCATGGTGGACGTGGATTGTGATCCGATATCGGCAGCTTCTTTACGTTTTAAGAAATGTCAAGTTTTTCACAACGCTGAGGATTGAATCGATTTTGAATGCGTTGCGTTCTGGAACCTCGTTCTCTTCTATATGTGCAGTGCAGTCGTAGAAGTTTTCACTGGATACATGTTGTAAAATTTATTTCTGATTCATCGTCGAGTTGTTGAAACCAATAATCAAATACGTACAAGTGAAAATTATATATTTGAAGGCTGAGGTTCTTGCTCTAAACTCTTTTGGATTGATATTCGTCACTTATAGAATATATATTTATCTACAGCACATGGCATTTTACGATTTGATAAATTTGCTTCAAAGAAATGCGACTGATTTCTACTTTACGATATCATAATTTCAAGCAACATACATTTTATCTCTCTGTTATGAATACTTGAAATCTATCTCAGAATTCAGATTCTAACTTTCATTTTATTATCACAACTTCGCAGCCAAGCAAAGATTATTTGTTGAATTCAAAGATCAAATTTCAGGCATTGTTTAAACCTTACGGATAATCGAGTAATTTAATAATTCGTAGTTAGTTTCTATTATAACTTCTGGATAATATTTTTCACTAAATTTTACACAATCACTCTATCTTATAAACTTAAGCTTTAGTTTACATTTATTTCCTTCCTAAACAACTTCTTTCCAAGTAATTAATAATGTTAACAGTCTGGTACTTATTTTCCTGAATTTAGAATTGTACTTTCTTGGATCCAGATACTTGTTCAGTTTACTAATCACAGTAAACATCATCTGGTTTAAGTTATCTAATCATAACGAATGATGAGATTTTTCTTTTGACGGCAAAAAAAAAGTAAAGTTTCAACTAAGTAATCATCGAACATTGCAGAATTTAGCCATCGATCCTAATTAATTTCATTAGTAACAAATAGTTTTAAATATTCGATCGATCCATTTGATTGGGGATTAGAAGCAGTCGTTCTAAATTATTTGATTCGAAATGTTAAATTTTGATTTCTGTCACGTTACTGATGAAAAGAATAAACTTTATAAGTAATAAATGACGATTTTGTTATTGTTCGATGGCGCGGTCAAAATTTATTCATTCAATTATAATCTCCCAAACTAAACTGTTGTTTTTTTTTTTTTTTTTTTACCGTTGGCCAGTCTTACAGCTTTCATAATTGCACTAGTAAGAATGATGCACTTTGATCTGTTTACTTTTGTTTAGGAGCTTTGAATCTGCAAATAAAATTTTCGATTAATGTATCTTCCACATTTATTGAAGTTGTTGAATTCGACAGCACTGCAACAGAATAAATATTTATTTAACTGATCTTATATCGTAGGCATGTAAAAATGTAAAATTTGTAAAATTTGTAAAAATAAAAAAAAATAAAAAAAAAAAAAAAAAACCCGACCCAGTTAGTATCATGGATTGATTAGTGTTTAGTCTTGTTAATTCTTTCAATTGGCATTCTATGCATTTCGTAACGTAATGTTGATCTTGTAATTTGATATTTGGCAGTAAGTAATTTTGTCTGATTCTAAAATACGTTTTTGTCACTTCTTTACGTTGACCTATACGTTTATATTCGAATTATACTCGTTCATTCGTCAGGTTATGGATATTAATAATTCTGTCAACGGTTTCGCTATTTTAGAAACATATATAATGAAACGACTATTAACATCCAGTATGTCTGAAAAATTTTCCAGGCATATTTCGGTTTTCATGTATTTGGAAATTCTTTAAAAAACAGATATCTTCTTCGGATGAAATTTCACGCCGTCCTCAATAATCAATTTTTGACGTGAATTTTTGAAATTTGGCGCGACTAATTTCTTGAATTCAACGAAAATGTGTAACCGGAAGTGGGGAAATAACGCGCACTATTCAATTTATATAATTTACTACAATATGATTCTACGGTGCTAAGTATTTTAACACTTACAACGCATGTTACGGAGGATGATATGGGCGAAATTAAAATTACCTATAATATTTCCACATCCATTTTGCTCCGCCAATACCAAACCGAGCACGCTAAAAAAAATTTGCACAGTTCGATCGATTAGCCAGAGAGTGCAATTTTAAATGAAAATGTGAAGGCCAATTCTTCTTGTATCATAAAACGTGGAGCTAATTTAGTATGAAAAATTGATATGTCCGTGCAGTAAATGTTCAAGGTTTTTTTCTTTTTCTTTTTATTTCTTCAGTGTTTTGCCGATTCCTTTCAATTGATTCAATTTGTCTGACTATTTGCGATTTATTATAAACCGGGCATCTTCTTGGTTATCAGGGACAGGTTTAATAAAACACCCAATCTCAACATAGAGCTTTTTCTTGTCTTCATAAATTTTCAGTTAGTGGCTTTTGTAAAATATGATGACAAAACCAGCATCGGGTGAATGTGCTTTTGTAGAAGCTTTCAGTGAAAATCTTTTGGCAGTGGCTCTAGCTATTCTGGGGGATATCGATTATTTGACAGGTTCAGTTGCTGGCAGAAATCTGAGACCAAGTCAACCGAACCAAAGAGCTTTTTCTTGTCTTCATAACTTTTCAGTTAGTGGCTTTTCTAAAATATGATGACAAAACCAGCATCAGGTGAATGTGCTTTTGTAGAAGCTTTCAGTGAAAAAGTTTTGGCAGTGGCTCTAGCTATTCTGGGGGATATCGATTATTTGACAGGTTCAGTTGCTGACAGAAATCTGAGACCAAGTCAACCGAACCAAAGTATTATTCCCCGTCTACCTGAAAAATCGAATCAGGTTAAAACCAGATCCTTTCTATTAAAGGACGCGTTACTGGAGCACGAGCAGCAGTGTTGCAGGAAAGAACAAGTGGCTAACAGAGTTTCGAACAGAAAATGATACAAAGCGCCCGATTTATTCGAATAAACGGGAGAAAATTCGTGATACTCGAGCAACTTTGACTCATTAATTTCAATTCGAAACTGGAAAGGACAAACGATATTACAGGATAGTTCTAGTAAGAGCAATAGCTTATCCAAGGTATTTAAACGCCAAAAATACAATTGTCAAAACGATCGTTTATCCAAAATATTTAAGGAACAAGAGCATAATCATCAAAGCGAAAGTTAATCGATTAATCGAGTTAGTTGGAAGGAAAAAGCAGACAATTGAGAATATAATTTATATACTGAATAGCGCAAAGAATATCAAGGGAGGAAAATTAGCTTAGGTTAAAATGAGAAACGTCCGAAATCATCATCATACAAGTATTGGTACATGGATCTAGCGATTTCTGTTCAGAGGCTTGGTTTATTTTCACGTGAAGTATCGTCAACAACGAACTTCACGTACAATTTCTTCTTGAACACGATCTCCAAATTAACAACAGTGTATTACTACCGTTTACTTTATCATCATCAAGTGGGCAAATATCGAAAATATCTGGCTTAAAGCGCTAGCGATCAAAGACTTTAACGATTGATCTCTGATGCTACAGGGAACGATGCTAACTCAGTTGCTGCTGATCGAAGCAATGTGATCGAGTAATCGAGTTCGACTAGCTTTAAAGCAAAGTAACGACCTACACACATCGGTGATAATCAAGTACATGTGAGTGAGGGAAAACGTCTCTGATCCAGAGTTTTCAGAGCTGAACTATGCTTGCAAACAACCTATTCTGGGTTGATCGACAAGATACCTAAATACGGCACAACCTCCCAATAGTGCCGGTCAAGAGCTGAAGAAGAATATATTTCCCAAAATTCGAAAAAAAATATTTCACCCCGGAACAAAGAAAAAAAAAAAAGCCTTTGTCACCTTTTTTTCCCCTCCAGAAACAGACGTTAAATAGTTGTGAAAAGAGGAAATAAAAATGCCTGCCAATATTTGAGCCCGTAATGGTAATGTTTAGTGAAATTTAATTTATTTCTAAATTTGGTGGCTGGAAATAGTTGTAAAAAGAGGAAATAATAATGCCTGCCAATATTTGAGCCCGTAATGGTAATGTTTAGTGAAATTCAATTTATTTCTAAATTTCGTGGCTGGAAATAGTTGTAAAAAGAGGAAATAAAAATGCCTGCCAATATTTGAGCCCGTAATGGTAATGTTTAGTGAAATTCAATTTATTTCTAAATTTGGTGGCTGGATTTCATATGAATATCAAATACATTTGTTCGTGCGTGATACGATCCAGTTTTTTTTTTTTTATTCTTCAACAACTTCCCATTTCTCAGATTTTGGAAAAAACGAAGAACGTTATTGTAATCACACCGAAAATCGAAAAATGTCAATTCACTAGATCTCGATGTTTTGGTACCTGGAAAAAAAAAATTACTAAGATTGAATCTTAGATAACTTTCAAAAAGGTATTCAACGGCAACCTTTGATTTCATCTTGGACCTCGTATTCAAGGTCACTTTGACGTCGATTTTTTTTTTTTTTTTTTTTTTTTTTAAATGGGAACCCCCATTCTTAACGACAGCGTCGGAAAAAGCGGGGAAATTTCACGTTTAAATGTTCCACCATGTGCAATTCTTACCCCAGCGTAAAAAAAAAATCACCACTACTTTCAGAGTTATCGAAAAAAATTCCTAGACATATTTTGAAGTTTTACAAAGATGCCGCAGCCTGTGACATACCGGATTCTTAGTATCTTCGTATGGAAAAAAAAATCCAGGGAAAAAGTCAGGACCAAAATTAAGTGTTCGTTCCAATACGCGACATTTTTCTTAATTTTTCAATATTTTTTAGAGAAAATTGACAGTGTTATACCAAAGTAAGACCACTTCGCAGTTTTTCAAGATTTATATTTATTGTGAGAAATGAATGGTGAAAAACTGACATTGGGTAAGATTGAAAGTCTATCATCAAGTCCTGGATGAAACGAATGACAAAATGCATTTTTCATCGACGGGAAATCATTGTATCACGAAAATACGATATAGAATATTGAAGTCAAATCAGAGAAATCATCATTCGTTCGATTTTCGGTCTGATTTTTCGTCACAAAGGCCGCGTCCAACTCGAATCCGACAATATGAC
The DNA here is from genome assembly GCF_021901495.1 of Neodiprion virginianus. Lineage (NCBI taxonomy): Eukaryota > Metazoa > Arthropoda > Insecta > Hymenoptera > Diprionidae > Neodiprion > Neodiprion virginianus. The sequence goes on from NC_060878.1 coordinate 3,866,172, forward strand.
TTTTTCTCAGCCAATGGAAGATTTCTGTACATTCAACATCTCCGCAATACCATTACGGCCATCACGGAAAACACTAAAATTTTCTAAGCGACTTCGCGAATGCGATTTTGCTAGATGAAAAGCTAATCTATCGTCCCCACTGTTTCACCGGAACTTCTATTTACTAAAAAATATCGAAAGCTCTCACTCAGTTATTAATGAGAAACGTAATTGTTTATTTCTTGTATAAATTAATAGGAAAACATGCGTGAAATATCAGGCTCATCACAGCATCTGCTCATAACTTTTCCAAACTGGATCCATGTGTTTTTTTTTTTTTTTTTTTCTCATTAAACCTACACGGATAAAACTTGTATCATACCAATACCGCCGATTAAAGGTTGTTCAGTAATTTCTGTCGAAGTCACTACAGCATAAATAACGGGAAAAATTTTACAAATGACAACGGTCTGCCAACCAACGTGGCCTAAACTTTTGGATTACCGATATTTTCATTATCCGGTTCCTGGATTTTAAATAGCACTTTTTCCTCATTATTAAAAATTTTTAATTTCAATGTGTTAATCATCGGTGAAAGTAGCACGATTTTGCAGTTTACATTGAAATTGATATCCATGACAAATCGTTGTTAACCAATATTAGAACAAAGTCATGTACTGTATAAAACCTACATCGCCTATCGTAACTGAGGTCCAGGTATGTGCAAGTGGATGAAACCACACATAAAATTAGAAAAACAATATGTTGAGTATTAAAAAAAAAATTCATACAGCAACAAAATATCGGAAAATGGAATTTCGGAATGGAAAACAAAATTCGGAATTTACAATATTTTGGGATGAAAATCGAACGAGTAACTTTCAAGCCACGGATATCTCTCTATCTAATAAAAAAGTTTCAAACAAATGAACGTAGAAAAAGATTATAATAACAATAGTAAAAAAAATACTATAATAACAATAGTATAAAAAAGATTATAATAACAATAGTATACGCATGAAGTTGGCGGTGGGGTGGGATCCCGAAAACAAAAAAAAAAGCATCTATCAAACCCTTTGACAGCTGTCATCGGCTGTTTATGACAGTCTTTGACAAATATCTTTATAGGTATCTGTTTCTGACGCGCAAAAAATGAACATGCAAACGAAAATTATCAAGATGATTCCCGACGGGAATTGTCTTTTTCGCACGTTGGCGTATCGTGTAGACGGGACTCAAGATCGACACGCAGAGGTGAGACTAAGTATCGTTTCAAATATAGTGGATAATTGGTCTACATTTGCGGGTTTTATTACAGGTAATGAGTCAAACGGTGCCGTGATTAGGTCACCTGGTGATTACAAATCACATATGAATAAAAATGGAATACACGGGGGAGAAGCAGAATTAGCTGCAGGTGCGGACATTTTTAAGATATGTTTAATCGTGTATCGCGAAGAACAAATTCATCCACACCGGATCGGATCACAAAATGAAACACAATGCTCGCTACTCTTCACGGGCAACGGAGACAGTGGACACTTTGATGTCTTGCAGAACCAAAATAAAATTCAGATAGTGAGTAATAAGTATGAAAAGTAACAATCAAATAATAGTAAATCTAAATATATCACCAAACAGTCAAAACGACAGCCAGGGTTTACGATGACAATGGAGAAAGGAGGAGTTTCAAGCAGCAGACAAGGCGATGAAGATGGTGGATGGTCGGAAGTATCACAAAAGAAAAAGGAAAATAAAATTGTAAGTGCGAAGAACCAAATAAGCCATAGAATAATATCCATCAAATATTCGTATAACCAGGTAAGAGGACGACCAGGATCGATGTTGACCACAAGAGAAAGAGGTGTTTTGCGGAATGAACAGCAACGCAAATATAGAGAAAAAAATAATATAAAGAAGGTGATTTTGGAGAATAACCGGCAGAGCGGTAGTAAAAATAATTCAGCAAGTCAAGGAGATAGATCGATATCAATAGAGAAGGAACACCAATTTTCAACCAACGAATGGAAGCTTAGATTAATGAAAAAAAGAAAAGTAATCACAGAAGGAATTGAAGTGGACAGCAAGTGCAGACCTGTCATCAAATCAACATGAAGGAATTCGCCTGTCTACTAGACAATGCGTAAGGAAATAGTGAGGCGCGCAGGGCCGAAGCCCCTAGTTGAAGAAAAAAAAATGTAGACACACCGCGCGATGAAAAAAGGTTTATATAAGATCCCCGACTTTTCTCGTAAAAAAATTCAACATTCCCTAACGTTTTACCACGAAACTTAAGTTGTTGTTACTCAAATTCAAAGCTCGAATTATTCGCGTGCGAACCTCTCAATAAGCTCGCCAAGTCTACAAGAAAAGAAAGTTAGAGTCAGCAATCGAGAAGCACGCCCATGATGGAGGTACTCTATTATAATTTCGCGAGAACACTCTTCCCCTTAAGGACTTGAGCCCAAGAATCACGATTTAACCAGCTAAAGATTTGAAAAATTTACAAAACTTAAAAGCAAACGTCTTAAACAAATCGCCAAGTTATCTTAAGATAAATTCTGCAAGACTTCTCGTAACGAACAAGATAAAAAAAAAATTTCTTTCTATCAAATTTTGTCTCAATTTTTACATTAAGGAAATGTAAAAATGTCGGTGGATAACGTTCCCGTTTTTTATCCCCCTTTCCTTTCATCTCCTCTCCTCTCCTTTGGAACAAACGCGGAGTTCTTCTTCTTCTACTTATGTTTAAAAATGAACATATATACTATACATATAGGTAGATATGGTATTCATGTATATGTGAAATGAAAAGTTAATCTGGAATTTCTATTATTGTTAAATACGAAAATACCATTTACCATACATTATATACATGTATAGATATTGTTCGTGTGACTGTGTTTTAAAGGAACTTTCGTTAACGTAACTCTTCTCTTCGTACATTTGCACAACCCTATTTTGAAGCCTTACCAAAAGACTGATCAGCTTCGTGAATAAATAATTACGCGGGTATGTATTTACACAATTTAAATGCTAGGCACGAGCATACAAGGGCAAAAAAAATTGACAATTCCACTGAAAAGATAAAAATTAATAAGCAGCAAGTCAAGTTGTCCCAATCTCGTGAAATTAATTCAGAAAAAACATTCAGAACTACGTACGAAGCTCAGCTCAGCGGTTGCAGCAAGAATTTTCTTTGCCTCATGGTATAATAGCGTACATGTTAGAACATGATCCAATATTTGTTATTATTTCGTTTCAATTGAAACACGACATAAATGAATCATTCCGCAAACAGAGAGACACCGGGTAGGCAAGCAGCGTTATGTGCAGAACGTTCTTGTAAAGAAGTAAATACAATAAAACTGCATCTTAATAATTGGGACTGTGATTACTTCATACCTAAAATAGCAAACACAAATTGTGTAAAAAAAAAAGTGGATGATAATTTTTTTTTCATTTCTGATTTATTCATTGCGAACGTCGAACCTCTAACAGGGTTTTTATTATTTTATTTCGCGACGAGGTAATTATCAGTCGAACCGATAACTAGTATGCCGAACAGATTGAAAGTTCGTTAAACTGCCGGATCCTAAAAAAAACCATACAGATATAGCCTAGGACTCATATTACGATTGGTCCAGAGAATTTTTTCGCTTTTTGTCTTGTAACTTTATTTCTTTTACAACGTTTGCTCGCGATCCACGCGAGTCATTTTTGATCACCTAACACTTTTGGGAAATCTTAAGAGTTATACAATTTTAACGGAAAATCCTAAGCCAGACAGTTTCACGATCACGCGCATACTAAAAGAACGAGTCAATATTAAATCAGATATCCGAGAATCGAATAAACCCGAATGCCCGGAATATTATTTATACACACTTGACACTTCCTCATTGCCCTAACTTCCGTAAACATGAAAATAATTAATCAGGAAACGCGACACAAAATCGCAGGCAAAAGAATGACCTCAAAAGAGCGTTGCAGCATGCAAAATCAAAGCAGTTGACAAAAAATCTTTCAGATAAGCAGTCAAGTTAAAAACCGTCGTTATAACAAAGTGGTTCATACATGATGAGAAGTGGCTCAGGACATGATAAGTGACAAACTCGGTGACTCGACTTCGTTTCAATGTCATCATTTTAGTATTAAACTTGATCATTGTGTTCGATATATGTTGTGAGTTGAAGGAAACATCACCTCGGATTCTGATATGCTGGGAGACAACCATTCGTTAGCAGTTTATTCGTCCGGTAGCAAAACAATATTTCACTAAACGTGGAGCTAAAAATCTCGTCAATTTGTCACATCTAGTCACCGTCGAGCAGGCAAACGAGTTCTCAAACCGAATGACTCAAATCAATGAAAAGTGAGTGAAAACTTTTATTTCAAAAGCTGATCTCCTTTCGATATGAGCTCAACGAAAAAAGGAGAACTCCACGCTCATCTTGGGTGATCCGTGTTCGACAACTTTGTCTTCGTACGAGCGTCAAATTATTTCGGGGAGTTGGATTTTTCTTAAATAAATAATAGCTTACCGACCGTAGTGGCGTAGTGCGTAGCGTGCCAGACAACAGAACGGGAAGAGCTGAGTTCAAATCCCCAGCCTGTCAAGGAGGACCTGAGCGGCAGCTTGAAAAAAATCAAAGGAAGGCGGGTCTCACGCCGTTCAGGCGCTCAATTGGTGAATTGATGGTGGAACTCGGTCCGACTACACCTGGGCAAGGTTTTCTGCAGATTTCCCTTGTCCCTCGTGCAAATGCGGGTGTTTATACTGAACATCTCAAGACGGCTGCAGCCACATAATGATTGTCACTAATCCATCCCTTTCCTTGCCCCGCACAAGTATTCTGTAGACTCACGGGGACGTACTCTACCGGATATGGCGGGGAACGGCATTGATTATTATTATTATTATTATTATGTTCAGCATAAAAATCACACTCAAATTTCCGAGCAGCCCAGATTTTGAAAATTTACTGGCCAAGGCAGCCCTACATTGAAACATAGGCGACGGTACCTACGTCATAAACTATTACACAGTCGACAAGATGAGAAACATAGTTGATACGATATTCAATGCAACTGGCAATAGATCCACGATGTGCGATTTCTTTAGAAGACATGTAAAAGACACATTCATGTTTAAGAGGGAATAAAATTCGGGGTACCCTTTCAAGGTACACGATTGTGAACAATAAGCTCCAGTTTTTCCACAGAATGGAGATACTCCCCACTCTAGATAGAAATGAACTCGAATAAAATCAATATTCATTCGACAGGTAGAACCATGGCTTCAGCTCGAATCGCACCAAGAATTATAGAACAAGTAGCTCGAATAGGCCTTGCAGTGGAAATCCACTTAACGCCAGGTTTCACACACTGAACGTACAACGAACAAAAGAGCGTTGCAGCATGCAAAATCAAAGCAGTTGACAAAAAATCTTTCAGATAAGCAGTCAAGTTAAAAACCGTCGTTAGAACAAAGTGGTTCATACATGATGAGAAGTGGCTCAGGACATGATAAGTGACAAACTCGGTGACTCGACTTCGTTTCAATGTCATCATTTTAGTATTAAACTTGATCATTGTGTTCGATATATGTTGTGAGTTGAAGGAAATATCACCTCGGATTCTGATATGCTGGGAGACAACCATTCGTTAGCAGTTTATTCGTCCGGTAGCAAAACAATATTTCACTAAACGTGGGGCTAAAAATCTCGTCAATTTGTCACATCTAGTCACCGTCGAGCCGGCAAACGAGTTCTCAAACCGAATGACCCAAATCAATGAAAAGTGAGTGAAAACTTTTATTTCAAAAGCTGATCTTTCGATATGAGCTCAACGAAAAAAGGTGAACTCCACGCTCATCTTGTGTAATCCGTGTTCGACAACTTTGTCTTCGTACGAGCGTCAAATTATTTCGGGGAGTTGGATTTTTCTTAAATAAATAATAGCTCAAGTCAATCCAGTCCACAAAACCGTTATATATGTAGTCATATAAATCTGGAAAATTTGAGTACATCGACTCGCGTGTTACTTTGCATAAAATATTTTCCAAAAAAATATCTCGTATATATTATTTGTGATAATATTTGAACCGGGTCTGTTTAAATAAATATGTAACTTTACGCCGTACATCGTAACTACAGGCCTGACTGATTATCATTTTATCCAACAGAAACATGTCAAGGATTAGAAATAGGAATTGTATTTTCTTTTCATGCGAAATAAAAACGGTTTGACGACATTTTTTGGCACCTTCTTCAACTTTGCTGATGTTTTACAATGATGTTCTACAGTGGCTCTAAAACACTTAAATAATCAATTTTGTCGAGGAAAACTGAGAGAGCTTTTTCTCTAATCCTTAAACGATACCCAGATATATATTTTTTTTAATTCTTACAACTCATTTTTGAAGCAAAATATCACATTTGGAGTGAATTTCACCTCGTGTGACACCTAGCTATTAACGTTAAACGAAGATGTGATTCAAAGCGAATGTAAGGAGGCGTTAAACGAACAAGTTTCGTCAAAATGAAATGCCAGCAACTTGTACATTGAATTCGACTGATTGTTAACAAAGTCCCGGAATGTCTAACGACCCTGAATGATAACGAAAAGATCCTCATCCAAAGAGAAAAAACTTATAAGCATATTATTATGAATAACTAGGGGTCAATAACGCAGATTGTGCTCGTTACCTCTCGCCGACGGGTCATCATAAAAATCAATAGGAACAAACCTAACGCGAAATTAATATTTATCTTGTATTTAACCCTCCGATAGCTGAGGGATTATTATTAATTATCATTTTATTTTCTGTGGAAGTTCGCTATTACTCATGTTTTTTTTTTTTACGCTGCTGACGAACGTGACGTGGCATAAACGTATTATCCTTGCGTCAAGCCGAAGTGGATTTTTATCTCAAATACTCAACCATTCCAAATACACTTAAAATTAGACTAACTTTTGAGCATCCAAAATTCCAACTCCAACTCATCGTACGTATTCCGCTGATTATTGCTTGAATAAGCAGATTAATTTTTCATCACATATAAATCGAGAGAGTTGCCTGTACGATTTGAACACTGTGACAAGTTTCGATTCTTTTTTCTTGTCTTGTCTCGTCAACGCATTGCCTTAAACAGGGAGAAACTTTCGATATATATATATTTGCTTCAAAGCTTGTTGAAAATTGACTCAAAATATAAGAATTCAGGGATTTTCCAACAGCTTTATAATCCTTCTTACAATTATTTGAAATCATGATATTTTTCTATGCGTCTTGCGACGTATACATTCACATTAAAATAAGTAAAAACTACAGTGATCTTAGCAAAGTCAGTCCGTACCGCTTATTATACAATAAATACCTTTTTCGATAGCAAATCAAGATATAAAAATTTCCTCAACACGGTCTTTGCCCGTTTCACAACGCTGTTTAAAGTTATATTCTCGTTAATATCTATCGATCTAGAAATCGAGCAACCGAACAGAACTAACATGAAACAAATTTGTACATCCACCGTTAAACACAACAACAAGATGATTAATTTTAGAATATATTTTTAAATAGTATTTTTGAGTCAATCAATATAAAGGGGGCATACGTACCCGAACGAATCCTTTAATTAGAATTGTAGGAGGTCACGTTGTGCAAGACGCAGTTTCAATAATTGTGACTCGGACGCGTGAACAAATTGCATTGCCTGAATATTTCTAAGCAAAAATTAATAAACTCCCATTAGCAACAATACTATCTACTGTTATATATTTAAAAGTGTTAAAAAGTAATGACGACAAATGAAGTGGTTTTTGTAAAAATTATTCTAAATATTAGTATTTATGAAGTAGCAGAAGTTGTAAGCAATATGCTAGACTTTAGTGTTCTCTGTAAGAAGATTTGAAAGCATATACCCCTATTGTACATGTGTAATTTTTGAGGTTAGGAAAATCGCATCAAGTACCGAATCTGTAAAATCTAAAACAAATTCTGACGAATGTTACACCAGGTTTGAACGTGGTACTCGTTTTTATATATTAAAAAGTACATTGTCGTTCTAATAATTTATATGTATCTTATGTAGAAAATGTTGAACCTCAATTCCAGGTAACGATCGATACAACGATTTAGAGTTTTCAACGTATATGGGAAATCGCAAATATCGTCGATTGAAACAAGTAAACTTTAATGTCAAGATTACAAACTTTCCGGAAGATATTGGGAATAAAGCGTATTGCATGATTTATCATTATATCAAAAACGTTATGTTACAGGATTATTAGACTTCAGAGATTGGATTTGGGAGAAATGAGATTGAAATAAACAATCACGGTTTTTTCGTTGGCTATATAGCTCAGTCCCCGCTATAAGTAAGTAAAATACAAAATTTGAAATCCTGTTGAAAGTTCTCAGTCATTTTTTTGTTTACAAAAAAAAGATGTATAAAAAATCTTCCCCACCAATTCTCACCATCGCGAACACACTATGTCGTATAAAACATACGATATTCGAGAGTTTGGTTTGGGAAATCCTAACAAGAGAAGACATAAAAAAAATAATGCTTTTGTTTCATACGTGAATAAACTGATTGATGAAAGGTACTATAATATAAATAAAAATTGGATGTGATTTCTCATTCCTATAACTTTACGTGTATCAAGTGCAATGTGGATCAAATAAGAGTTGTGAAATCATTTGAAAGCTGAGGTTTTTTTCAGCCACCTGGTGTCCGTACGCAGTTTATTTCTGTAAGTGTGCGTTAGTCACTGTGTAGTTCCAGATCAGGCATCCATCAATAAAACAAGAAACCGTGAAATAATTCCAAAAGCAAGGGAACTCGAAGAAGAAAATTCAAATTTAAACAGTATTTCAAAATCGGTCATTTCGCAAAATTCATAAAACCTTCGATGTTTAGAATCGAATGGTTACTACAGCCAAAGAAAGATTGGAAGAACACGAAACATTATCTACTCCGAGCGTGAACACTGGCGAAAAGTTTTTTATACATGTGAACTCATTAGTCGTGTAGAAGGAGGGAAAAAATATATATTGCGGTTAAAGAAAATGATCAGTGAACAGATAAACAGAAACGACTGATAGTTTCCAATTTAAAAGTGGCATAGCGCACCTTCAAGGAAAAGTACCCCGATTTCAAGATCGGTGTTTCAAATTTTTGTGAGCAAAAAATACTGCGTACTACCTGAACCTAGTGGGACTCGTTCAGTTTGTGATACCTGAAAATTTCAAGCTATTGTTGGATGGTGGAAGAATAGCACAATTGACGACACATGCGCCACAGCCATTGAACAATAACAGAGGTTGTTCAAAACGAATGATGTGAAAATCACCAGCAACCAAATATCACTCGCAGCGGTACGTGTGTAAGTTGTTCACGTACCGAAAATTCAGTGAAGCCGTTGGAAGAATCGTTCGAGAAGGAATTCATCGACACTGTGGTATACAGACACAATAGTTATCATATCCAAGAATAACATTAGTCCACAATAGTTATCGGTGGATAGATGAAATCTCGAAGGTACGCAAACGCCTGCGCAAGATCCTTTGGGAAAATTCTGAGCACAACTGGAATCGCTGGTGCAAAATGCATTTGGCTTTGCACGATATCATTGACGGTCCATTCGCTGTCGCCATTAGTGCAACTTTACCACCAACCCCCGGTCGCATACATACCGTAAAAACCATACTTATTATCTGAAAATTGCTAATAAGTTGCGAGTTCACGTGCTAGAAGTTCATCTTGCGAACGCTGAGGATTAGCGAGGTAAATGGTGAATATACAAGCTATTTTCTAAACCGCGACAAATATTTGTGTTCAGAAACAGAAACGATACGCAAAATGCAGAACAAAGTCGTTAAGTCTTATACGGAAATCAAACGAACGACAAACCGCGATTATTATCTTGCAAATGTTGATAAGTTGCGGGCTCAATCGCAAAAACCAAATCATTTGAACATCGAAAAGCAGCGAGCTACAAGCCGAAGGACTTTTTCTCTAAAGAAACGTGACGGAATTCGTCTAGGTTACTCTATTCGCATATTTTCATCAATTTATTCCAACGATCGGCAAACAAATGAGCATATACAAACTGAAACTGCGTTCCACGAGTTCTGCCGGATCACGGCTGATGGATATTCTGAGGTGGCACTTCGCCGATCGCGAAGTTAATGGGCTTGGCTGTCAAGATCGTTTGACTTTGCCTCTAACGCCTGAATTTGAATCAGTGAACTCTTCTCCTTGATGGAGAACTACGCAGCATGCTTCGATCTTTTTGATCGTCAGACCGTTCTTATTCGAGGTCGTGTCGACTTGATTTGGCACTTCGATCCTTCTGCCTGTCATGGGCTTTCTTACTCCGCGACACGAAAAATTTCTTGCATTTTAAACTCATTTATCAACTCTCGTCGTTGGCGACGCATCGCGGATTGTATTTCGGTGCTTCTTATAAACGTCATTTACCCTCCGTATCTTCAAGACAACATTTGTCGTTCGTCGGGAAGGTCCTTATGACTGTATAATAGGGGTCATTAAATAGCGGAATTGTATTATCTTTTCATCTCTGCGTGTAACAATCAGATAGTGGCGGTTTACAATTAATTATCCTTGTAATAATGATCTGATAGTGGATCTGAGTGTAAACATCCAGAAGTGTAGGTTCGCTATCATCAATCCTGGTGTCACAATCCGACAATGGAATTTTATTGATTATCTTTACAATTCTCTGACAGCGTAAGTGACGTTATTCCACCCACTCTCCTTTTTCAAATAGACTTAAAATTGCGCCAGCTCCTAAACACCCAACACCCACAGTCCTACCATATGCATTCCATGTCGCCTTGTTAATATGATGAATAAACAAATATTGATTTCCCATCACGTAAGAGTTGCCTGCCTTCTCCTGTCAATTTATTGGCCACGCTCGTTTACCTAACCCAAGGTCCAGTCATAGCTCATGGTATAGTCCAATCATCCTGAGATGGATTCTATTGCTCTCAGCTTCGTTCTCGATTATCAATGCATAAAGGAATTGGTGCCCAGCATTAATATTTCTGATGAAGTGCGCGTGGCCGGAAAGCCACAAAGCGAAATACAATAAATAAAAGGACCGAGATGGCAACGAGGAAAAAATTGCTACTACAAAGATTGTTATGAAACATAGGCGTATCAATAGTGCAATCGACTTGATTCATTGTAAAAAAAAGTATATTATATAATAAATGCGATTGTACCAAAGATTGACGAGCTGCAAGAAATTGAAAGAACACAACAACAAGATGATTAATTTTAGAATATATTTTTAAATAGTATTCTTGAGTCAACCAATATCCAACCCACAAGTTACCCTTCGTAGGTTTTATACGCGTACCCTTTCCAATCCTTTAATTAGAATTGTAGGAGGTCACGTTGTGCAAAACGCAGTTTCAATAATTGCGACTCGGACGCGTGGAGACATCTTATTACGAATAACAAGGGCTTAATTGAACGGTCAATTCAGCGAATCAGATCTACTCATACATATTGGGGTGGCGCATCGCGAATCGTATTGTGGTCTTACTGCCTGACAAAATCGTTCGACTTCAGCTTTAACCTTTGAATTTGAATTAGTGAACTCTTTCATATTTCACGATACCATAACGATCACGGTTTATCCTAGTGTCGTCGTCTACGAAATACGTCCCCTCGTCCCAAATTATTTTATTCCTAACATTCATTTAAAAGTAATAATATTATTCTCAAGTATCAATTTGATTTTCTTACTCCATTTAGACGATGAAAATAAGAATAATTTTATTATATGAAGAAATTTAAACTTGGTCCGACGACTTCACCTGGCCAACGTTTTCTGCAGTTTTCTCTTGTCCCTCGGGCAAATGCGCATGATCGTATTGAACATCTCAAGACGGCTGCAGCCGCATAATGTTGGTAACTAATCCATCTCTTCCCTTGCCCCGCACAGGTCTACGCAGATCTCTAGGGACATACTATAACGGGTATGGCGGGAACTGACGGTAAAAGATAAAGGAAGATACAATTTTAACGGAAAATCCTAAAACAGTTTCACGATCACGCGCATACTAAAAGAACCAGTCAATATTAAATCAGATATCCGAAAATCGAATAAACCCGAATGCCCGGAATATTATTTATACACACTTGACACTTCCTCATTGCCCTAACTTCCGTAAACATGAAAATAATTAATCAGGAAACGCGACACAAAATCGCAGGCAAAAGAATGACCTCGAAAGAGCGTTGCAGCATGCAAAATCAAAGCAGTTGACAAAACATCTTTCAGATAAGCAGTCAAGTTGAAAACCGTCGTTATAACAAAGTGGTTCATACATGATGAGAAGTGGCTCAGGACATGATAAGTGACAAACTCGGTGACTCGACTTCGTTTCAATGTCATCATTTTAGTATTAAACTTGATCATTGTGTTCGATATATGTTGTGAGTTGAAGGAAACATCACCTCGGATTCTGATATGCTGGGAGACAACCATTAGTAAACAGTTTATTCGTCCGGTTGCAAAACAATATTTCACTAAACGTGGGGCTAAAAATCTCGTCAATTTTTGTCACATCTAGTCACCGTCGAGCAGGCAAACGAGTTCTCAAACCGAATGACCCAAATCAATGAAAAGTGAGTGAAAACTTTTATTTCGAAAGCTGATCTCCTTTCGATATGAGCTCAACGAAAAAAGGAGAACTCCACGCTCATCTTGGATGATCCGTGTTCGACAACTTTGTCTTCGTACGAGCGTCAAATTATTTCAGGGAGTTGGATTTTTGTTAAATAAATAATAGCTTATCGACCGTAGTCGCGTAGTGCGTAGCGTGCCAGACAACAGAACAGGACACTCAGAGTTCAAATCCCCAGCCTGTCAAGGAGGACCTGAGCGGCAGCTTGAAAAAAATCAAAGGAAGGCGGGTCTCACGCCGTTCAGGCGCTCAATTGGTGAATTGATGGTGGAACTCGGTCCGACTACACCTGGGCAAGGTTTTCTGCAGATTTCCCTTGTCCCTCGTGCAAATGCGGGTGTTTATACTAAACATCTTAAGACGGCTGCAGCCACATAATGATTGTCACTAATCCATCCCTTTCCTTGCCCCGCACAAGTATTCTGTAGACTCACGGGGACGTACTCTACCGGATATGGCGGGGAACGGCATTGATTATTATTATTATTATTATTATGTTCAGCATAAAAATCACACTCAAATTTCCGAGCAGCCCAGATTTTGAAAATTTACTGGCCAAGGCAGCCCTACATTGAAACATAGGCGACGGTACTTACGTCATAAACTATTACACAGTCGACAAGATGAGAAACATAGTTGATACGATATTCAATGCAACTGGCAATAGATCCACGATGTGCGATTTCTTTAGAAGACATGTAAAAGACACATTCATGTTTAAGAGGGAATAAAATTCGGGGTACCCTTTCAAGGTACACGATTGTGAACAATAAGCTCCAGCTTTTCCACAGAATGGAGATACTCCCCACTCTAGATAGAAATAAAATCGAATAAAATCAATATTCATTCGACAGGTAGAACCATGGCTTCAGCTCAAATCGCACCAAGAATTATAGAACACGTAGCGAGAATAGGCCTTGCAGTGGAAATCCACTTAACGCCAGGTTTCACACACGGAACGTACAACGAACAAAAGAGCGTTGCAGCATGCAAAATCAAAGCAGTTGACAAAAAATCTTTCAGATAAGCAGTCAAGTTAAAGACCGTCGTTAGAACAAAGTGGTTCATACATGATGAGAAGTGGCTCAGGACATGATAAGTGACAAACTCGGTGACTCGACTTCGTTTCAATGTCATTATTTTAGTATTGAACTTCATCATTGTGTTCGATATATGTTGTGAGTTGAAGGAAATATCACCTCGGATTCTGATATGCTGGGAGACAACCATTCGTTAGCAGTTTATTCGTCCGGTTGCAAAACAATATTTCACTAAACGTGGGGCTAAAAATCTCGTCAATTTGTCACATCTAGTCACCGTCGAGCAGGCAAACGAGTTCTCAAACCGAATGACCCAAATCAATGAAAAGTGAGTGAAAACTTTTATTTCGAAAGCTGATCTCCTTTCGATATGAGCTCAACGAAAAAAGGAGAACTCCACGCTCATCTTGGGTAATCCGTGTTCGACAACTTTGTCTTCGTACGAGCGTCAAATTATTTCGGAGAGTTGGATTTTTCTTAAATAAATAATAGCTTACCGACCGTAGTGGCGTAGTGCGTAGCGTGCCAGACAGCAGCACAGAAATACCAGAGTTTAAATTCCCAGCCTGTCAAGGAGGACCTGAGCGGCATCCTGCAATAAACGAAAGCCGAACGGTTCACGCCATTCAGGCGCTGAATTGGTGGGTTGAGATATGAACTCGGTCCGTCTACACCTGGGCAAGGTTTTCTGCAGTCTTCCCTTGTACCTTGCGCGAATGTGGGTATTTATATTGAACATCTCAAGACGGCTGCAGCCACATAATGATTGTCACTAATCCATCCCTTTCCTTGCCCCGCACAAGTATTCTGTAGACTCACGGGGACGTACTCTACCGGATATGGCGGGGAACGGCATTGATTATTATTATTATTATTATTATGTTCAGCATAAAAATCACACTCAAATTTCCGAGCAGCCCAGATTTTGAAAATTTACTGGCCAAGGCAGCTCTACATTGAAACATAGGCGACGGTACTTACGTCATAAACTATTACATAGTCGACAAGATGAGAAACATAGTTGATACGATATTCAATGCAACTGGCAATAGATCCACGATGTGCGATTTCTTTAGAAGACATGTAAAAGACACATTCATGTTTAAGAGGGAATAAAATTCGGGGTACCTTTTCAAGGTACACGATTGTGAACAATAAGCTCCAGTTTTTCCACAGAATGGAGATACTCCTCACTCTAGATAGAAATAAACTCGAATAAAATCAATATTCGTTCGACAGGTAGAACCATGGCTTCAGCTCAAATCGCACCAAGAATTATAGAACACGTAGCGAGAATAGGCCTTGCAGTGGAAACCCACTTGATGCCAGGTTTCACGAGCGTAACGTACAGCGAACAGACGTACAATAACGTCAAGAGAATAGTTATCAAACTAATAAGGCTAGGATCGCTAACAGCGGGAATGTACAAAATAAAGGTCGCATCAGTGTCAGCTTGCTTTCCGCCGTCGAAGTTGACGTTATTGCGACGTGAGCACGACTTCACTTACGCTGTCGATATTTTCAATAGGGTGGTGCCACATGCATTTGGCTTTGCACGTTGTCATTGGCGGTCCATTGGCTGTGGTCATTAGTGCAACTTTACCACCAACCGCCGGTCGCATACATACCGTAAAAACCATACTTATTATCTGAAAATTGCTAATAAGTTGCGAGTTCACGTGCTAGAAGTTCATCTTGCGAACGCTGAGGATTAGCGAGGTAAATGGTGAATATACAAGCTATTTTCTAAACCGCGACAAATATTTGTGTTCAGAAACAGAAACGATACGCAAAATGCAGAACAAAGTCCTTAAGTCTTATACGGAAATCAAACGAACGACAAACCGCGATTATTATCTTGCAAATGTTGATAAGTTGCGGGCTCAATCGCAAAAACCAAATCATTTAAACATCGAAAAGCAGCGAGCTACAAGCCGAAGGACTTTTTCTCTAAAGAAACGTGACGGAATTCGTCTAGGTTACTCTATTCGCATATTTTCATCAATTTATTCCACCGATCGGCAAACAAATGAGCATATACGTGGGCTTTCTTACTCCGAGTAACCACAAATTCCTTACTTTCTAAACTCATTCATCAACTCTCGTCGTTGGCGACGCATAGCGGATTGTATTTCGGTGCTTCTTATAAACGTCATTTACCCTCCGTATCTTCACGACAACATTTGTCGTTCGTCGGAAGGTCCTTGTGACTATATAATAGGCGTCATTAAATAGCGGAATTCTACTAACTTTTCATCTCTGTGTGTAACAATCAGATAGTGGAGATTTACAATTAATTATCCTTGTAATAACGAGTCAATCAATATACATGCCATACATGTACCCTTACCAATCCTTTAATTAGAATTGTAGGAGGTCACGTTGTGCAAGACGCAGTTTCAATAATTGCGACTCGGACGCGTGGAGACATCTTATTACGAATAACAAGGGCTTAATTGAACGGTCAATTCAGCGAATCGGATCTACTCACACATATTGGGGTGGCGCATCGCGAATCGTATTTTGGTCTTGCTGCTTGATAAAATCATTCGAATTCAGCTTTAACCTTTGAATTTGAATTGAATTTAAATTAGTGAACTCTTCTCATTGGAAACGCATCGCGGATCGTACTTGGGTCTTTCTGCCTGTCCTGGGCTTTCTTATACCGGTCATCATAAAATTCTTGCTTTTTGAATTCGTTTGTCAACTCTTCTCCTTCTTGACACATAGCAGATCGTATTTTACTCTTTCTACCTGACAAGATCGTTAAACTTTCTTTTTAACCGTTGAATTGAATTGGTGAACTCTTCGCACTGGGAAAGCATCGCGGATCTTTCCCGTACTTCGGGTTTTCTCTGCCTGTCGGTGACCCTTTGATATTACGAGATATCACGCGATTATATATTAGAAATGTCAAAACGAGTGAGAAAATACAAATTCCGAACCAACCTGAATGTATCGGAAAAACAAAAACCCGACTACACCACTTTGGAAAATGATAGCTGGTTAGGGAAAATGAGGAAAAAAAAAATTTCGTACTGGAAGAAAAAAAAAAATATATTGAATCTCAAAAACTCTACCAGCTTGAAATAAGTAACGTTCACGTCCACCAAACATCGTTAAGCAATTCATTGCATTACAATTACAGAATAACTTTCAAGGAGTTGGTTTTTGATAAATATAGATATACGTTTGATTTCGGCATGGCTTACTAAATTTCAGAGAATTTTAATACTGCAATGTAATGATTTTTCCTCAATATGTATCTTTGCAGTAACGTTAATAACTTCAGCTACATAAAACTCTTTCATATTTCACGATACTATAACGATCACGGTTTATCCTAGTGTCGTCATCTACGAAATACGTCCCCTCGTCCCAAATTATTTTATTCCTAACATTCATTTAAAAGTAATAATATTATTCTCAAGTATCAATTTGATTTTCTTAATCCAGTTAGACGATGAAAATAAGAATAATTGACAAATATAAAGAAATCAGAACTTGGTCCGTCGACTACACCTGGGCAAGGTTTTCTGCAGTTTTCTCTTGTCCCTCATGCAAATGCGCATGGTTGTATTGAACATCTCAAGACGGCTGCAGCCGCAATTCTAAATCATGAAAATAACGGATAATCGCAGTTTGTCTCGGAATGACTTTCAAACGGAAGCTCAAATCGTAAAATATTAGTTTTCTTCCACAACCCTGTATCTGATTATGAGTGAATAACCGTGGCTTACCATGAATGCGGTATATAATTAGTCAAACTATAAGTACCGTAATGTTACTTGTGTGAGAGGAATTTTCACGAGAAAAAAAAAAAAAAAACGTCAGATTTTGTATAACTTGTATGTGCGGTATGTAATAAAGAACATTTCAGTTAAAATGAAAACGTATAATTTCACAAAATCAACTGATCGATGCTGACCCAGTATCTGCAGTTCTGTTCATTGAAAATAAGTTTAGAGGTACGACAAATTTGATATGTTCACCTGATAACTGGATTGGAGAGGTGAACTGATCACTTATGGAGACGCGAGTAACAAGATAGAGGGACGGAGAGTTTCCATTTGTTGATATGGATAAAAGATGCTTCAGTTCTACGGAAATCATCTAACGAAGAAGCAGCAAGTTTCATTCTTAAACGTCTTACTTGTAGAATTCCACTTAACGCTTTGATGTAAAAATTCCTAGTTTAAGACTGTTTGTGGTAAATCCAAATCTGGTGGGAGCCAAGTGTAAAAATAGAATTTTGGAAGGACTGCTGATTGAGATCTATGAAGCTTAGTTGAAGTTTAAAAACAATTTATAAAAAAAAAAAAACGTACTTTTTTCCCTATAGACCGTCATTATTCCTTGACTTTTACCGGCAGGCAAAATTTCCTGATTATTCCCGATTTTCCCGATCGGTAGTTTTAACATTAAAACATTTATAATCAATAAATCACCAAGTGTTATTTCACCTTCGAAACCCACATTTACTTCAATTACTTCAATCAAGAATCCTCTATTCCGGTTGTTCTTGAACGTAAAAAAGGATGTCGAACACCTTACAGCTCGGGAATAAACTACCCTCAAGTTGTTGCGACAGGAAGGAAAATCGTTCAATTTTTTTACAATTATCTGCTTAAGATAGAATATATAACATCACGAGTTTTGCTGAACATTAAACGTACCAAGCGATAATATTTTAAATTTCAACAATTTTATAAAAACTGTAAACAATTAATGTAATAGAAAACTTCTTCCTCTAATCTCTAATCTTCAAATCAAGGCTTGCCCTGCTAAATATTATTGTTGAATACTTTTTCAACAACGAGTACGTCACAGAATTCAGTACTAGTAACCTTGACCGGAAAAAAAAATTGTACCAAATCTGTCTGGCCCGATGTTGTTGTTGGTTTTTTTTTTCTTTTCTTTTTTTTCTTTCTTTTTCACTTTTTCTTATTTTTCTTTCTCTAGGCAACGGTAAGTTAGTAATAACAAATATTCTCGCAATAACAGTTCATGAAAATGACCCTTGACATTTGAAGAACTGATTTGTCTTAAAGCCTAAGGAAAAATGATTATTCACAGGTTGATGGGTCACGTTTTAATCGCGTTACAAATAAATAGAATTATTTGATTACCTTGATTATACAGTTATATACTCTAGTTCACCCAATGAACATGAGGTTAAATTCAATTCTTTGTAATGAGAAAATTAAGAAATGCAAATTGAAAACTTTTGACCAGAAAATGCAAATTTCTGAACACGGAATTACCTAATATATTTAGGCCGTTTACTCAGAGAAGATTGTGTAAAATCTGATCCAAAGAAGATAGTAACAGTTAAAGAATTCTCAAGACAACAAAACGCAAAGAATATAAAATAATTTCTAGGATTTATTGGAAATTATAGACGCTTTGTACCAAATTTTTCCAAAATAGTAAAACCTTTAGACAGCATTTTTCAGGTATCCGCGGGATAAATTGTAAGAAAATGCAATATTTCAATATCTTGCTTTCACCAAACCTTTTATACTAACGACGGATGCATCAAGATTCGTCATATAAGAAGGCGTATTAAGTCAGGGTCTAATAGGAAAAGATTTGCCGGTAGAATACAAAATATGTAACCAGATTACAAGATCAATGAAAGAGAAGTTACTAAACAGTTGAAAACGAATTACTGGCAATAGCTTATGCGGTAAATTATTTCAGAGTAAATGCTTGGGCTTAGGCTTATAAAATAAAATTGGGATATTCTGCAAAATTCAATTATTTAACTTGGAATTACCGTTTTACTGTTATTTAGATCTTAAACAGCTATAAAAAAAAATTAACTTGCAGAATCAGAAACAAAAGTAATTATCGGCACGTAATAAAAGCGACCCGGAGAAGTACCTGTAACCCAAATACATGCAAACTCACCAATGCTGCCAAGTAATGGAGTAGTCATTCGGATGTCTTCGCTTAACTCTGTAACAAATAAAGATACAAGCTCGAATTAATTTAGCGAATTTTTATATTGTGGATGTTTGATGCTGATATTCATCATTATTATTGTCCGCTTCCATGCTCATTCACTTTACGTCACGGAAGGATAAAAATTCAGCTCCAAATTTACCACCTTGATTCATCAACCATTATTTGAATAAGTATTATTCTCACCTTTTCTGAGTTGGTCCGCACTTCAGATACGATATAATCCTGGTGGCATTTACGGTTCAACGATGAAGCTCCACACTTTAGATGAAAAAGTTCTCGTAGCATTTGCTGTTGAACGATGAAGCGACGTACTTTCGACACTGGAATAAGAGTATAAAAGAATATTACTCACACAATATACTTGAATCAGATTTCACGTCACTTTATAGACTATCTGTGGTGATTTAAAATTTTTTTTAAATAACATTTAAATAGTTTCAGATGTAGTAATAAATAAACTACAGAAACTATTGATAGAAGGCGAATAGAATAAACAAAAATAATAAAGAAATGCATAAATCTGGTAGGCAACATTTCATATCAGTCAAGCATGACGGCTATAATCATTTGCAATGAAAAACGAAATTGTAATTCAAAATCAAGTATGATTTCAAACGAATGTACCTGTTTTTTTTTTGTTCTTGCAATAACGTTGTGACCTATGCAGCTTCTGTACTTTGTTTTCCAAGATTTTTTGCTAGGTTCACCCAACTGAGATATTCACCAGCCCCGAACGATCGACCTGCAGTTTAATGCTGCAATCAGGTAAAAAACCGAATCACTATGTTAATATTTCGTGTTCATCAACATTCCGATACTCAGGGTTGATAATTGATCTTACAAGTCTTGATAAATAAATTAAACCATCTTTCAAATTTCAAATAATAAAAATTAATCAAGTACGAAAGGTTTTCGGTAGCTATCAACTTGCGAGTGAAATATTCGAATACGATAGTGATAGTTTACAATATCTAACATAATCAAGAGATAATTAAACAAATTGAATTGCGATAGCTAATTTACGAAGTAATTGTTGATGAGAAATTAAACATAGTTAAATTAAGATGCTTGAAATTCAAGATATAATTAATAGAACAAATTTTATAGAGAGTTTACGAGAGAAGGGCAGCGAAGATACTAGAAAGTATGCGGAGTAAGCCTTGCTCACAACAGAATTGAAGACAACAAAGCGAGATTTGAATTTACAAAAACACAGTATAACAATGACATAAGAAACTTATTTTAATCGCTTGCAGGACGACTGAAAGGTACGGCGACCTCAACTAAACTCATAACTCGAAGAAGGTCGATTTAATATTACAATGTCATAAATAGAAAATAAAATAACCACAACCAGTGCTTTTAGAAGAACCGGCTAAAGCCACAGCACGATGTAAACAGCGGTCACCTCTACGGTGAAAAAGTTGATCATGTTATGTGGCGTGCAAAATCCGTTGTTTACATCGGAATATACGGGCATGTACCGGCATCGAACATTCTGGATGTTTTTCATCCACGTCTAATACATGTATAATCCACGTAAGAAATGACTTTTGTTAAATCAGTGACCACGATATTTCGAAAATCATTGCAATATGTATTGAGAAAATTATATATTGAAATTAGTAACGTTATGTCGTAACGATTCATGCTGAGGAAAATCCGTTATTTCGCGATTTTTGAATTGTCTGAAAATCGATGAACCGTAATAAAACAAAACCCACTTATATTTCGAATTCTTAGTTCCTTAAAAATCATTGTAAAATTAAGAAAATTGTGATTTTTTTCAGCAATGTTTCGTTAGGATAACGTTACAACTTCAACCTCGTTCGAAAAAGCAGTACTTGAACGAAGTGAACGGTTTTTCCGATGCCTTTTTGTTTCTTTTATTATCAACGAATGTAGAGCGTTTTTGTTCGTTGAAAATCGATACTTTTACTTTGGACTGCAGCTGTTTTATGAAAAATCAATATTTCATTACTTCCTCCATTCAAGCACTACATAATTTTATGCAAAAACTGCTAGTTTGATGTTTTTACGTTGAACGATTTGTTTCCGGGCAGCATGCGATCATCGCAAAAGACGTTTTCCAAACAATAATCCGCACAAACTATTATATCTAACACATTTATAAATATCTTTCATCGGAAAGAAAAAATTGTAAAAGATACCCAAAACCGTACTCGTTCATGTAAGAAGTAAAAATTTTAGCTGCGAGGTCGCTCGGAAATTCAAAAGCATCACAGGACGCAACCAAAGAAAATACGGTACAGAAGATACGAGAGAAAGATATGAGCAGCTTTGCAACTTTAGCATACAGTAAAAAACCAAAAGCCTTACCTTAGCCGATGATTCGAGCACTCACTGATTCGAATTTGAAATAAACTTGTCAGTAGCAAAAGAAAACGGTAGAAAAGGTAAGAGGACGAAAAGGAAACGAAGGTAAAACGATAGAGAAAAAGGTAAAAGTTACGGTAAAATCGATAGTGAAGAAGGTAACAAAAGGAAAAGGTAGGAAGAATTAAGCAGGAGGGAATTTTCTAGATCAACGAGTTGCACGGAATTAACGCAACGTGTTGACACCGGGCTTGTCGAACGAAGATTAAGAAGAATACGAAACAAGAGGAGGGCCGAAATTCGTTCCGCCGATCTCGCCGCTGTCATCCGATGATCCTTCTTCCTCCTGATTGGTTGTTGTTTCCCGCCGTGAATATCCGATCAACCCCCTCAACGCGCGAATCAATTACGAATACACGTGTTACGAAAATTTCCGCTAGATGTAGCGCGATGTTTATTCTTTAACGTCGTCATATTGCTCATTTTTCGCACACAGCCTTTCTGTATGCAGCCGCTACTCCCGACTGGCCGGCTGGTTGCCTGTCATTAGAAACTTTTGACGAAATTATGCAGGTGATATCTATGACCACAGGATTCTGACTGGAGAATGAGAGCATTGAGGGGGTATTCCGATGTGGGCATTATTTATTTTCCATATTTTTTTTCACTAAATGCTATCCAACCGATCATGTTAACTTTTTAACACGTTATTATAAACGCCTACACTCCTGTTCCTGATAAATATACGTATTTTGGTCATCGCCCAGCCGATCAATGCTCAATTTTATACGTTGAAATTTGAAATCTTCGTGATTGTTTGACACTGTGCATTTCGAAAGTTAATAACGTTGCGGTACATCGCGACTTTCCTACCATGGTTTGATTCCCGACGAATCAAACAACGACATTGTTGAAAAAAGATACCCATACGCACATGCTCGAATCCTGCGGCTGATCCCGAGACGCCCACCTATATTCTCCGTCATCTATATTCGGTCTAAGCGATCTAATCCGAACACATTCTACTAGCACTTACGATATCTTATTTTATTTTGATGAACGACCCGTGGATTATAGTTCATTTTCTGCCAGCTGAATTCAATTTGGATTCGTTCAGAAGGTGATAAAAAAAATTGTTTTGGCTAAGGCAATGATGAGGGTTGTTATGATTATTAATACGGTCGATAAAGAATTACTATACAAAACCGGTGGATCAATAGTTCCCGCCGATAAAGCAGCTACCGGATCGTTAACACGGCTTCCTGCGACCCCAGTCGCCCAGGTCCACTTACCCGCCAAGTACTGGTTACGAAAATCTGCAGAGGAGTCAGTCTTTGAGTTTTACTGTCAACGGTTAATTTCACACATCGCCATGCGAAACAACGTCGATGGTTAAACGTCACTATTTGAGGTTACGTCGTGTTCTCAATTCGCAGCGCTATGAGTGTACCACGTACCCATGA
Organism: Neodiprion virginianus; assembly: GCF_021901495.1. NCBI lineage: Eukaryota > Metazoa > Arthropoda > Insecta > Hymenoptera > Diprionidae > Neodiprion > Neodiprion virginianus. Next base: position 3,889,694 of record NC_060878.1, read on the forward strand.
ATCAGGGAAGAATATTAACTGACTAATAAAATCAGCGTCACTTGACAGCCACAGAAGTATTTAACACGTTGAACTATTAGTGTTATTGGTCACGTCGAAAAAATCATAGAAATTGACGCATGTTCCTTTCTAACCTACTAAAACAATGACGTAGTTTCAGAATGGTACTAATAACCTTCCAATAACCTGTTGTGCTCTGTATTACATGAAGTACGCAAAGCATAATGAAGTTTATGCCAGAATTGTTTACACAATCTTCAGCTCGGCTTGGCACACTGTCAGAATTAGAGAGAACACCTGATGTGGTATTGGAAACACCACTATTAATGCTTTACACAAAGGTTTCCTCTTTCTTTAAATTTACTTGTCAAATTTATCTCTATTATAATCTTTCAGTCAAATTTCAATGTAAGCGAAGACTATACTCATTATTAAAATTTATTTTTTATACAACAATATTTACAAATAATTTCAGCGTGGTAGCGTTCCGCATATTACCAAAGAGGTACTAGAAATGATTACGCCAGAAAAACTGTTACTAACAATGTCACTGCCTACCACATTCGACATGACCGATCCAGTCCGACAATTTAAATCAATTGCAGATTTTGTGGGATTGAAGGTAAAGTTTAAATTATAACATAAATTAAAGGCTAAGATTTCAAAAGATGCGTTGTGTATATGCTCCTTCATAATGATATTATTATTCAGGAATATCCTGTATTTCTTACAATGGAAGATCCGGCACAACCCACTGTTTCTGGCTACAATGACGAAGACACTATTGCAGTGTGGACCAGACATGGAAAGCAGATAATTAACGCAGATGGTTATATGGATATAGTCGAGGCATTTAGGCCAGACTTTTATCTGGCACTATACGACAGCGATACCCACTCTGGTAGCAGTTCCAAGAGAATCACAAAATCTGTAGACCGCAGTATAAAAATGCTTGATAAGTGTTTAACCAGGCATAAGGCGTCTGAAGTCGTAAGAAATAAAGGCATTTTTGGCGCCGTTGGCGGCGGATACAACACAACGGCTAGAGAAATGAGCATAAAAAATTTAGAAGGCAAAGATTTGGCTGGATATGTTATTGACGGGTTACACAATAACGGACCAGAAACTGAAAAGATCCCTTTCCAGTTTGTGGAAGATATCGTCAAACACACGATTGTTGGTACATCATCAAAAAAATGCACTACTCAGCTTCTTGAATATTCTATTTTCCAACCTGATCGCATTATTTCTTTCAGAGCTTATTACCACAGGACAAAATGCGTGTCACGATGGGTGCCTGGAACCCCGTAACTGTAATAAATCTCATCAAACTAGGAGTGGATTTATTCGATTCTTCTTATCCCTATCTCGTCACCGAACGATCATGTGCACTCACATTTTTATACCATCATTCTGAAACCGGCGAATCGCCTATGATATCGATATCAGAAAAACGGTAATTTATATTCTCTGTGCATCTATATTTTGAATTGAACGAAACAGTATCTGATTTACTTTTTAATTGTTCAAGGTATGCAGATGATTTCACACCTATTTGCAAAGATTGCAAGTGTTTGACATGTTTGAATCATACGAGAGCGTATCTGCATCACTTGTATCAGACCAAAGAACTCTTGGGCGCAGTTCTCTTAATGATGTAAGTAAAATGAAGGGCATTTTTCTTGGCAATATTTTGAGGGCAATTTATACTTCTACCAAACTTTTTCAAATTTCAGACATAACATACACCATTACCTAGAATATTTCAAGGAGATACGAAACAGTTTACGGAACGGCACTTTTCGGGAACTAGAAACCAAAATTTATGTGATATTTGCTAAAAATGATACAGCAAACTAAAATTTGTGTATAGTATCAATAAAACCATTTTTTCTAAGACTTAGTCGTTTTTCTGATTTGATAACATCTCCCAATACGCGAAATTATTCAATGATTGTGCATTAAAACGAAGCAAATTGTTTTGCACTTATACTTCGTGCTGATTTAAAAATATCAAATAGAATTATTCAGGCAGAAAATTAGGATCTAGGTAATTGTACGATGAATTACTGAAGTTTTGTGGAAAATAATCCGTGTCGTAGCTTCTATTTGACTGAGATGGTCGAACGGCACATAATTTGTGTAACGGGGAATGCATTGGCGTTTCAGACTCCAATTGTGCGACAGCACAATCTCCACAGAGATTCGTTTTACCTTGACAATCTTCGCAATGCCATCGGGTTCCCTTCAGAGGCTCTTCCTCGCATAATGAACACTGCAAAGAATGACATTAAATTCATTAGCAAGAATAAAGTGCATAATCGTGATTTTCATTATTTGGACGCGAAATTAATGTTAAATGACTTACTTTGTATCCAACATGCTGATAAGCCTGCAACTGTTCGTCTTCTTTTTCTGCTTTGACTTGTCGAAGCAACTGAATATGTCTCAACTCTGCAGTATCTTCAGTGGTTCCATTTCCACCATCATCCTCCTGAACAGAGTGCAAGAATCTTAAGTTTAATTCAGAACTCGATAAAACGTTGAGAGTTAGAAGACTTACCGAGTCCTCCGTCACCGACATATCGCGCATATCGTCGCCAATGTTGAAAGACATGTCCTGATGTGGAAAAAACGTGGAGGGTCTAAACAACAAATAATTATTTCGTTGGTGTCTGTGATTCAAACTTCTTTTAACATCCAATTTAACTTTCGGTCCTCTTCCGGGAATTGGAAGTCCAGCTCTGAGTAGCTTGATAAAATATTTTTGTACACGGCTTGAGACTTGCTTAGGCGTTCGGTTACCTGTAATATAACAAGTCTCACATATAGCAATGGTATAATAACAAAGAGTAAAGTTCAATTAATTATGGAATGATCTCACATCAGTTGTAGAATGAAAAAACATTTACCAAGTGCATTGGCAATTTTGGTCCAACGGCGCATTTCTACTTCTTCAGGCGGATATTCGACCAAAAGTTCCTCTAAACGTCGCTGTTCTTCTGTTGTCCATAGCTGGTTGAATGTCTCAGGTTTTGTTTGGTCAAATGCTCGGCCTCGTACAAGAACCTGGAGTAGAGATACATTGCATTTAAAAGGAAAAATGAAATTACAATAGAACTAATACAATATTAGAGCAAGTAAAGATTAGTTTGCGGATTGTAAAAATCGTCATTTATGTGTCATAGCGCAATAAGAAAAATACCTTTCCATCGTCAGGTTCGCTTTTTATTTGAAGTTGAGGAAGAATCGGTCCATGCCGAGTTTGTGGTCGCATAGAGCTATCGGGTAATACTATATTATACTGAGTCCAATCAATGTAGGGAATTTCAGCAATTTTTTGTGGCCCAGGAAGCTCGAGAAGATCGCCATCCTGTAGTCTGGCGACGAAAGATATGGGATCCGTTACCGCAACTGCTTGGATTTCTAATAATTTATCCAAGTCAGCGATTCCTTGGGTTCTCTGAGCCTCTAGTATGACAATTGTTTTTAAAAGTGCTGTATAATCTTTATTCCCCTTTAGTGCCAGGTGATCGGATTCAAAGTAATATTCCCCATCCTCGGCCTCGGAGTTTCGCACCTCTTCGTCATCCATTATTCTGCTTGTAGAAGAAGTTCTAAGGAAAAAAGAGGGTTTATATTAGACTAAATTTTCATAGGCAATAGAAACCGTTCAAACACTTACAATTTGTAAGAATATGTCAACAATAAGTTGGACACTATGTCATTATTGTCAAATATACATGAGAATAAAACAATCTCACTCTCATAACCTTGTTACCTCCTGACGATATCCGAAATTTTTCACACGATAAACAATCCTTAAGGCACGGTAAACTTTTAAGCATACCAATAAACGCAAGTAACAAAGTCAGCGTCATAAACTAGAAACCCGGTTGATTTTGAGGTTATGTCAGCGTCGGCGGGCCAAATATTTTCTGGGGTCCAGAGTTTTGAATGATTATTCATCACTTTATAGAAAGTAAGGCGTAGCACAAAATGATGGAATATCTGTTTATAAAGATACGAATTTATTATCACAGCACAAAGAAAGAATGTTCTTGCTAAACTTTTACAAACGTAAATTCTCCTAATACATAGTAATATTAGAATCCGATTTTGTAGGAAACTGCATGTCTAGCTGACGATATTCAAAGGCGCATTGATTGCGCTCAGCTTTAGAATCGAGTTCGTGATACAAGATGCTCAGTAAATACAAAACATTTTTCACTCTGCTAAAAGCCTCGATTTTGTTAAAATGATCCTTGGCTTTGCGCAGGGATTTAACAGCATTTTCCAGCGCTGATTTCCTATCGTCTGTGATGCTTGATACTGTAGTGGCTAGTAAGCATTTTGCATAAAGAACAAATGCTCTTCCCTGGTCAAGACACCCGCCGTGGCTGAGTACGGGTATTATAGCATCGTTGACTAACTTCATTGCCTGGCTCGGCATACCCATTACAAGCTGCAATAGCAAATTTGTTGATTGGATCAAAGTTGCAAAATATATTTTCATATTACGTTTAGAACAATACCTGTATATTAGCAAGATTCATTTTTATGATGGCTTGCTGATACGAGAGGTGCTTGCTAGTGGCTATCTCCACTGCTGTATTTAAAAGTGCAAGAGCATTGGTACCAGTTGTTCCAAGACCAGGGAATCTAGAGGAGCACATCACCTGGCTGGATAAAATCATAAGTCGCACTTGATTCTGCGGATTTAAGTTCTTAGTTTTTTCAATACTATCAATGAGCTCCATTATTCTAGGAAAGTCACCTTTGGCGAAAGAAACTTCAGCTTGCCTAGAACATTAAAAAACGACCAATTACAATAAACTCTGCCCAATGACTGTTTCCCTCTTTAATTTTCACCAGCCTCAGTGGTTTCTTTTCTCAAAAGTCAGCTCTTTACGATATTATACCTAAATTTGCTCTCCAAAGGATCTATACTAGAGATTTGTTTAGCTATGGCTTCTGCTTCGCTCCATTTTTCATGCCTCATTGTCCGTGTGAATTTGTGCATTTGTTCACTGATCATCCATATCTGTGAATCGTGGAAAATGATTTTAACAACCGTAGTTTCGAATGACAAACCGTATTTCAGCGGATAATATCTTCTGATATTTCGAACTTTTACCTTGCTACTCGGTTCATTTGGAAATCTTTCTTTAGCATGATCCAGCACCACCTCAGCCAGAATGTATTCACCCAATTCAACAAAGATATTGGCTACGTTAACTACTGCCTGACATGTCGATGAGCCATTGAACATTTGCTGTTTTTTATCTCCAGAATTATGCAATAGTAATAATTGCGAACAAAGCGAAGACATCTTTGTCTTACCATAATAAGCCCACAATGCCGCTTTCTCAGCATATGACATCGACATCAAGTCAATCATTGAATGTTGGCAGTTGAGGACATCAGATTTTACCAATGTCTGAGAAACCAAGAAACAGATCTATCTAATGAATTATGTTCACACTGATGTGTGCATGCTTTCAAGTTTGCAAAAAAAACTCTGAACGTACCTCAAACACTTGAGGAGGACTTTTTGCTTCGATCGCAGAGTAGTGAGCAGATGCTATAAGGCGAAGACTGATTGTGTGAGTGATAACGAGCATGCTGGCCTTGTCAACAGATCTATCGATGAGTTGTCCTCTGTGTGAAATGAAACCAAGCATTAATATGTTTAATATTTGCAATATGAAAAACTGTACACTTCATCTATTTAACAATTACTTTCGGTCATCGATTAGATGATACATCCAAGAATGAGCGTGCTGTAGACATATATTATCCCCAGACTCTTGTGCCATCATAATTGCCTCTTTCAAAGCTGCTAAAGCAACTTTTCTGAAACAAAAAAACGATGGAACAGCCGTTTTACATTTATATGTAACTATAAATTAAAGACTAGTAAAAATTGAGAGTCCTGAATCGAGTAAGGAGCTCGATTATACAATAAGTCGATAAAAACGATTTACTTGTGGCCAAACTGGGCATGAAGAGCTGCAAGATTTAAAGCGGCGTATCTGAAAGTTCGAGTTCTGTCTTCGGATGTTGCCCGATTATCGAGAGGTGCTAGTCTATCAAAACAATGGTATAGACTATCGACCGCTCCGCAATATTCGTTCACTCGTAGACAGTTCAAGTAACTGAGGTAGTGCTATAAGATATACTAATTAGGATAGCTTCAGAGTGTAAGATAAATCAGGCAGTAAGACTAATATAGTGAAATGCTGAGATTAATGCATACTCACAGCTTCGGCATAGTACGGACTACAGTTGAGCAGCTCTTTGACGAGGGCTTGTAGTTCCGCTGGCGGCAATGCCTTATGTTCGTCCGTTTGAAGAGCAAGAGCTTGTTGGGCGACGAGTAATTCCGCCTGGCGTCCTCCCCAGACGACGTCATTTCTAGAAACAGAAAAGACTGACAGAGTTAAGTTTGTTTGCATATTAAGAAATTAATTATGAGTTTTTGTCTCTAAATTCTTACTGATTGTCCAAAAGTTCATCCATTTTATGTCCCATCGACAGACCCAAGTTCTCCATTTTATACAGAACTTGCCAATAAGGTTTAAACGATTCGTACAACGCAACCACTTGATGAAACGTTAATTTCTCAAAGGATATTATTATCCGTCTAGTGTATAAACCGAGAACTGAGTTCTTGTTCAGAGCTGGATGCGCTACGCAATGATCTAATGGCGTGTCCATCAGACGCATGAGACTTTCTGATAGATCCAATAAACCCTCGACTCCTTTATGGTATAATTCATCCAGCTTGACCTCGAGCTGTTGCGCGAACCGCTGCAGTACGTACTCTTCGGAATGAAGAAGGTTCAGCAGGTTACGAAAGTCTAGATCTGGCGACTGAAGGAAGATGTTTATGCAAAAGAGAAGAGCCGTCAGTAAAGCAAAACAATATCTTGTCAATCAGATGTGCTTGTAGTAAAAGAAAAATAGGAGAAAGAATAGGGCAGTATATACCTGAATCAGTTTCAACGCCAGGACGCAAAAATCGCGTCTTTCTATTATCGCTAAAAGCATAAAACAGAGTTATTGAGTACACTGAAATCCAGCAAAGATTAAATAAGCGGAATACGGATAATTTTCACCTTTTGTCGGTTCGTTGCAGTACTCTCTGATCAGCATTACGACTGCTATTTTGTACGGGGTCAGAGTTTCTTTTTGACATTTTTTCACATTTGTTCCGATATTCAATAAGTCTTTATTCATTTTCAAGGATTACGTTTATGTTCAGATTAGAGGTTAGTTTGAGTTAGGTTAGGGTTTTTGTTGACACACAACTATGGACATTTGACAAACTTGGAAAATCCAGAGTCCCTGTTTTATCAGCAGTCTCTGCAAAACATTGATAAAACAGAAACTCTGGTTAACCATTAGTCAACGACTAGAACTCTAGTCAAAGCTACGAAACGCCACAATAATTGTACACTAGTATTAAGAGTACGAAGTACTGAAATTTTATCTTTTGCAATTACTGAATTTACCAATTTCTCTCCTTTTTTCTTCGACAATTTCTAATCCCGAGAAATTTGAGAGCTATTTTAAATAGCAGAAGGAAATCCACGTTCTAACTTACGCGCGCAATTTACTCCAGGGCTATGAGTCATTGCACTATTATTATGATTGTTGTTGCGTGTATTCTCATCCCACTATGTTTTCTGACACACCGCTGACCGCATACGTCAAAACTTAAAGCTCAATCCAGATGTACGCGATGCGATTCTACAAACATTGTTCGATGTTTCGTACGCTACACGATTATTGAAATACACTCAATAACTGTCTAGAGTTGTGACGAAATTACAGTTTACAAGCTTCCCCATTTTGTTGCTGGTTACTCAATCCAATCGCTCCGTTAATTAGCACTAATGACTTGTTGCGAGGTTATTTTTCGTTGTGAATAACACTCCGCCCTAGTAGGTACGTATGTCTCGGTATTGTTCTGACTAATTCATCCAGACTGTTTTGTCCCAGCTAATCTTTGCCCCGATGTAAATTGTTTCAAGTAATCAGTGGAAATGAATAAAGTGCCGGAACTGGTCAGTGTGCAACACTGTTCACATCTCACAAGCAGATTTTGAATGTTCAAACGAAATCTTTTGCTTATTGTCTTTAACATCCACAGCTTACGACTCTTAGAATGTCCAGTTCAGGTAACAGCGTAGGTTGCGTGAGTGAGGTCACTCTAGCTATTAGTAAAGAGAGGAACTCGCAGCCTGATGTCTTGCGAACGATTGACAGTCCAGACTCTGATGGATCTGGTCATTCCAACTCTTTTACCGTACAGAGATTCAATTATCCTAATCAGACCAGTCCTAACAGGAACACCGAAGCTCGTTATCAACCGTCGTCTAATAGCGACTTGAGAATACCAATTGTTGGCTACGAAGTTATGGAGGAACGAGCGAGGTTCACGGTGAGAAATGAAATCTTATCCGTAACCTGCCTGGTTGAGTATAATAGAAGTCCTGAATCGTTGCTGTCAAAAATTATTACGAAACTGATGAAAAATGTTCTAGAAGTTTATCATTCAATCCTGTTTCCTTATGTGTTGTTTGACCTGTGTTATACTTACAGGTGTACAAATTGCGTGTTGAACCGAGACTTGGAGAATGCTGGTTCATTTTCAGAAGATACACAGATTTTGTTCGACTTTTGACGCAGTTGAGAAGACAGAAAGCTTCGACCTCCCATTTGTCTTTACCACGAAAAAAATGGCTGGGAGATAATTTTGCACCTAGCTTTCTCGAAGACAGGATAAGAGGGCTACAAAATTTTGTAAATGGTATCTTAAACAACACCATTCTCATACAAATACCATGTGTGAGAGAATTTTTTTGTCTGGATGAGCCACCTGCACTTTCAGACACTGTCGAGGAATCTCGAGTAAGCACTTATCGGATTATTCGGCCACAGTCTCCTTAAGAATATTGTAGCTGTTAATTAGAGTTCTGGTTTGTGTTTTATTTTTAAACAAATTTTGACGATAGACTCAAACTGAACTATCTGATAATTTTTAGGCAATTTTCGAGGCCCTGGAAGACACAATTTATCATCTACGCCAGCAACTTAGAGAGAGAGACGCTGCTCTAGCTATGGAATCAGTTAGAACTAATGAACTGCGACAAAAACTACAACATATCATAAGGTAAGTAGTTAAATATGTGAGAATCATTAGATTTGTTACGTTGAAAACTTCGGTTGATGGGACAAAAATGCATGCCCCAAAAAATTGCAAATATATGACATAGTCTTACAAATATCCAACATACTTCAGACACTTTGGACACAAGTTAATTTTTATTACAGCGTAACACAAACATGTTCAAAGTGTGGGACCTCACAACCATTAGCATCAATTGATTGATGTTAATTCTATTACCAATTACCGTGATATTTTAGTAAGTAAGTGTTATGTTACTGTTCTTCGCGTTATGGATGATTAAAAATAATATCTAGTTTTTATATTATTATTATTATTATACGTATCTAGTAGCTAAAGGTACTTGAATCTTTACGAAAACTTTATATCAGAGTCCACCTATACAGGAAACGTTGTTATATAAATTTACACGTGTATAGGTATGTTATTATTATTGATAGGGTTTTCCAATTTATGTTGCTCCAAGAATACAAATCTAATACGTATTCGCACTTGAAATTTTTATTGAGAAGACTGATATGCGCTACGAAGGCTTACTTCCTATACATTGCATCACCATAAATTTGTCAGTGAAAAAATAACTTACCAGCCGCAACAGGTTCATCGAATTTTACAGATCGTATAAAATTTGCAAACTCACTTTTGAATGTTTTACAACTTGGTGAAACAGAGATAAAGGTGACGGCATAATACGCTCAATAATAAAGAAAATAAATGCAAAACCCTATTTTTCTGTAACGTTACTATAGAGTTTATAGAATAACTATATTATATTATAACATATCTGCAACGGAAATTTTCGAGGCAATATTATCGTTATAAATAAAAACCAGCAACTTGACATGGGAAGTTATTACACGTAATATAGCGGTGATAGGTAGCTCTGATAACAGGCTATGAGGATTTGTATGATTTTTTTGAGACATTTGAATATTTTGTCTTGTTTTTTAGCTGACTTTACCCACGGCCGTACTAACTTCCCATTTAGGATAGGAATTATTTTATTTATTGAAATTTTATATAAGTTGACTACATTGAATTTTTATAAAAGGTAAACAAAAAAATCACACTAGTTTTAGTATACCTTAATGAATTGTTCTTTATTGTTGTTTGAATAATTCAACAAAATATCAATTATTCGTTGATGGGTAGCAACGGTCGGATGTCTAATTAATATAAGTTTTACTGAAAAATTTGTGGCATACAAATTGCAGTAACGACTTTTATGGCTTCAAATAATTATCGCTGGTCAAAATCATTATCTATTCGTCATAAATCACACTCTTTCGTAACGCTTGACATATGCAGCTTATTCAATTTTCCTTATAATTCCAAAGATAGTAGATATATTTTCTCACCTAGTTATTTTAGGAATAAAGTTGCGTCACTGGATTGAAAAAAAATCACATTTGCATAGACAAATACCAAATTCCACGCAGGCGTTACTTCGATTTAAAAAAATTGCATTTGATGATACATCATCAGGATAAACTGTCAAATAATTTTCTAGTATTATCAATTTTGTACAACTGATTATTGTTTCGTAGGAGTTACCCGATACGGGACCATAAATGAAATTTGTACTTTACAAACTGTAATCAACAATTTGTATGGGTTGTACACCTAAAGTATTATTATCACGATGTCAGCGTGAGTGAGCTTTACACAGTTCATAGATTTTACGAAAACACCTTTATAATTGAATTAGAATCATGGAAACAATACCCAGTGATTAGTGAATTGAGTAAAAACTATCTGGCAAGTGGTAATATTTCTAAGCTGAATATGAATAAATAGACGTATAAGATTTATTTTTATACATTTCATAATGGAAGTTTGATATAAGGTGTTATAATGCAATGTTTTCGTGCCTTATGAAATATATTCTAATGCTACCTGTTTGGATGAAAAAAATAGCACCATCAAAAATTCTAATTTTTATTCCAATACAATCGGTATAAAAATTAAGATGGTTTTGTACTACAATGTTTTGCCTTCGTTTTCTAACAACCAGCCTTTAAATAGAAAAAATAGAAAAATAAAATCACGAGAAAAATCGAGTATCATTATCTATAATGTACGATTTCCATGCTCAAGCATAATTGAATTGTCAATAAAAAGAAAAAAAAAGATTCAATATTAATTTTTGGTCATGATATTTTTACCCGTTCATCTTACATCAGCACACAAATAAATTTTCCGTCAATTTGAGTAAGTGTTTAAATAGCAGTGTTCTTACATCACAGACGTGTATCAATGAAATGATTACCATAAAATTAAACATAATTTACTATAACTTGATAAATTTCTTATTTGTTCAAGCTGATGACCATTATTGTGTGGCAGCACAGCAAATCAACAAGTTCAGGAGATTACATACAATCTGGTCACTCCAACACTATAGTTAATCGCCTTTGTTTTCCATCTTTCACTACAGTCATTTTCATCCACACGAATCGGTTGTCGAATAATATAGATTTTTGTATCATGATAAATTCAACCAGAAATATTTTAATCAGTCTTTTCTATCCGGAGAAGCGACTAGGCACAATACTTGCACTGCATAGGTGAATTTATCTGAAAGCAGAAAAATGGTATCAATTTTATTTTACAGAAAGAATATCAATGCGGCAGTTAGTCTGAAAAAGAGGATATATCTTCAAAATTTATACCTCGAAAACCAATTATTTAATTCAACTCGGGTTTACTTTATTCGAAAGTATGTTACATCGAACTTCGTGTTCACATTTTCTATCTTTAGCGTGACAAAGTAAATTTTTTAGTTCTCCGTAAAGAGAAAATGATAACAGTTTGAATATAAAATTGGATATTTTGTCTTAAGTTTCCGACTTTTTGATTTTGTTATAAAAAAATATGACGTTCGATGAAAAAGTGGCATCGTGGAGAAGAGGATAATCTCGATGTTCAAAAATGCTGATGTCTCCAAATTCGAGGTAGTATATCGGTTGAGCCGTTTTTTAAATATCGTGGAAATCAAGAACCATATCCGGGCGATATGGTTGACGTTAAATTGTCAATAACAATATCATAGTTTCCGTTGATTGATCCTGATAAAAATAAATAATAAAAATACATAAAAAAATTACACGCGAACGAAGCTTGACGTGCATACCTTTGGATAAAACAAATCTAAATATAATTGGTTACCAGGATATAAATTCCCAAAATATATTCCCTTGAGAAAACCGCCGAAATACTTACCCAAAAACTTGTCGTGTCTCTTCTTGTAGACGTAAGGGTAATGAACCGCGATACCGATGAGCATGAAAATCCCAGCAAAAGCGTACTTGGGGGAGGGATCCTTGACGATTGGCATGATCGATAGGAACAGCGAAACGCAAAAGACGAGCCAAGGTATGACGATCGGAACCTTGTAGGGTCTTGGTGCATCGGGTTTGGTGCGACGTAGTACGATTAGGGCGATCATGGCGAGTCCATAGAAGAACCATGTAAGAAAGCTGGCAAATTCTATGAGGGCGATTACATCCCCGGAGACGATGAACACGAGGGTGATCAGCCCTTGGAGCGCCACCGCTGCTGCTGGGGTCATCTTCTGTATGTGGATGAAGCTGAAGACTTCCGGAACGTGTCCCTGCTGCCCGGCGACGTAACAGAGCCTCGAAACTCCGAACTGCATGCTGAGGCCGCAGCCGAAGGTGGCGACGGCAACCCCCAAGGGTATCGCAAAGCCCAACCAGGGTGGGAGTGCCCTTTCGGCCCATAGAACAGCTACTGCTGGGGCGGAGGACATTTCGGGTACTGTCAGTACTGACATGTACATGAGATTGACGGCGACATAGAGCAGCGTCACCACGGGAACAGATATCAAGATGCTTCTGAGGATGTTGACCTCAGGCCGTTTCACCTCCTCGGTGACTATCGAGGCTGCTGTCCACCCGTCATAGGCCCAGAGGCCGCTGTAGAAGGCGAGGGCTATGTTGCCCGGGGAACGGGTTGTGCCCTTGAAGGGCTCGGTGAGGAGCTCAGTCCGACCTGACGCGAGCCAAACGAGCCCACCGCCGATGATGAGGATGCAAACGCCGACCTTGCACATCGTGAAGACGTTTTGGACCTTCACATAGAGCTTGACGCTAGTCAAATTTATGAAGGTCATCAGTCCGAGGGCAGCGATGCTCAGCAGCAGTATCACCTTGTGCATAGATTCTTCGGGGACATTTTTAATGTAGTTGGAAAACGGCTGCACTATGTACTCCGCAAAGGTCAGAGCTACCACCGCCACTTCTACGGGACGGAGCGCGAAGACGAACACCCAGGAGCAGAGGAACGCTGGAATTTCACCCAAGTATCGATGCAGCGGGGCAAACGCCTCGACGAAATAAATGTACTCTGCTCCGGATCGAGGCACCACTGTACCCAGTTCTGCGTAACCGAGGGCCGCCAGCAACGATACCATTCCACTTAGGGCCCAGATTATCAGGCAGAATCCTACCGATCCTGATCTCTCCAGGGCGCTTGTTGGCGAGACGAATATTCCCGACCCTGTGGAAGGGTTTAAGTGGTTACAATTACTCTGGATTTTTCAAAAATCGATTTTTTTTTTACGCATTTACGCAAATTTCATGTCGATCCAACAAAATAATATTGTGGAAGTTACGCGCACATTTGCAAAGACGCCCCGGAGCATTTAAACGTGCTTGTGAAACTTTGAACGTATTTTTCTCGAAACTATGTTTTCAAAGTCAATGAGCAGGATTTCTCGGAAACGGTTGAACCCATATATGTGTCTCAAATTTTTACACAAGCTGTATGAATATGTGTTTCAGTTCTTGATCGAAGGTTTTTTGTCGCCGATAAATATTTACCATTTTATAACCAAATCGTGGCGAAAATTATTTGGGATAATCGAAATTTTTTCCTTGATTAGTGACCGCTTCGTTAAAAATTAATATTTTGCTTATTCCTTTGCTCAAAAACTAGATAACCTTATATTAACTAAATATGTTGGGTTTTATCATTTTGTATGATACAGTATAGGTATCTTGCTCCCGAAGATTGTAGCTTTGTTAATCATTATTTTTACAAATCAAAAATATCAGAACGAAGTTCAATGTTGCTCTAATGTGTATACATATAAATTTTTATTTTAATAAATTGAAATGTGTCTTTATAAAAAATCTTGGGAAAATCGGTTTTTTCGGCCTTCTAACTGTGTATAACCCCTTAATTAACGAAGGGACAACATGATAATGTGGTTCTGACTTCTTCGTTAACCTCGAAACTGTTTTTAAATTAAATCAATTAATTCGGTCACGTCAGTAGTATAGTAAGGTCGATTCTGGGTATAGATTTCTACTACCGACGCTTATCGACATTTTCCCCAGACTCAAACCGTTTTCTGCGATGACATAACAGCGATCGAGATCTGCGGTACCGACTCAAAAGTCAAAATCGCGCTACCTTGCCAACAATCTCACTGTCATCCCCCCCTACTGACGGTCGAGGTAAATCCGCGACGCAAACCCTTTTGTTCTTCGTACAATCAGCCTGCCAATCTCAGGAATATTCTGGTTAACCTTCAACAGCTTCCGGTGGAATATCAACCACCCTACATTCCATAATTAATGGTTCCGAGAATTGTTTTCGTCAACCTGGATGCTGGTGTGATATCGACTAGTCAAGGACAAAGTTAAAGCCTCAAGACCTGCGGAATTGGGTTACTATCGCTCTGAAATGCAAAACATGATATGCCAGTCCTGTACCACACTGACCCACATACGTACAGCTCACCCTATAAAAAAAAGAGTTCTCATCACGGGAAGCGATCATTCAAGTTTCAGCTAAAGATAGAATCCGCAAAATGTTTGAATTCGATCAATATCATGGCATCTGCGTACAAAATCTCCAACAAATCATCTTCAATAGCAGAAATTCAAAAATGAATTAAATTTTGAGGCTTTTGAACAAAATTTTTCAAAAGGTATCAACGGTTGGAGAAAAAACGAGAATTATCACAACGATCGGACTCTTGAAATCTCTGGCGGAAAAATTCAAACGTTCTTAGAAAACGGGCGAATGTACGCGCAAACAAAAAAGAAGCGATTGAGTACACTAGGACGAATTGGAGTCTGCTTTTGAGGGAAGAATAAGAACCGGATTCATCGTCAATTTGAAACATAAAGACGTGGAGAATTTTTTAGAAAACGTAAAGGAACTTGCGGTTAAAAGGCTGAACAACGCTTTACAGAAAGCGAAGAGTTTAAAAGTATACGTTATCCTAGCTTGTAAATGTGAAATAAAAAAAAAATTAGTACATTGTTGAAGAAATCAAGTTTTTTAACACAACAAACGAAATCATCCTATATTCAACGAATATTTAACGAATGGTTCGTCGAAAATGCGACATACCGATTGTTAACAAACGTGGCAGATTTTAAGGAAAAGGTTTCAGACTGATCGTTAGTTGAAATTATCAATCTCACCGTCAACATTGACAAGTAGATGCCACTATGAGGTAGTTTGCATACCTATACCGCGGTACCAAAGTGTATCAGAGATAAGATGGCTGTGGTAAACATCTGCAACAACGATTCCCACTGCTTGCTTTGGTCGGTCACCGTAGCTTTGTCCCCAACCAACAAGCATTCTACAGAAACCACCTTATACCCACATTACAACTCAGTGCTACGGTCTGACGACATAAAGTTTCCAATATCTCTAGATAACAACAGCATTTCGAAATTTGAAAAACTCAACGGATTGTCCGTCAATATTCATGGTATTGACCAAGCTGATAGAAAAAAAAGTGGAATAGTACTGATTCACTTGAGTCAGAATAAGTATGACAAACCTGTAATTGAACTTTCGATCGATACAAATTGTTGGTTAAGCAGCGCGATTTGACCTCTGGTAAATAAAATTATTGGTAAGGCAGCGTGATTTTGACCTTCGGGGCAGTACTGCAGGTGTCGATCGCTGTGATGTCATCGCAGAAAAAAGTTTGAGTCTAGGGAAGGTGTCGGTAAGTGTCGGTATTAGGAATCTATGTCAAGAATCGGCCTTGCTATACTAATACGCATACTGGGAATAATACTGTATATCGCTTCACGTGGGGTCTGGATTAGACAAATTGTAAATATATGCTACCATGATTTAACAGTTCAAATGTACGGAGATCCAAAGAGTTGCGCACAGATAAATTAGTCGTTAGAAATATATGGCACTGTGATAACGATTAGCTTTATTTTTCGAGATCTGTCTGGTAGAAAATATTCGCAATTGATTCCTAGATATAATTTCACCGACGATTCGTTCAAGTATTTTGCAACGTATCACGTCTTGCACTTGTGAATATAATCGCAGGGTTACAACTATGATGATTAGTGTCAATAGCACTTTTGTCCAATGACCATGTTTATTTCATTATGCAATTGATATCGAAATAGAAAAAAATTATCAACGAGTGTTGAAAAAAAAATGTATATCATGATTTAACAATGTTGCATATGTTGCTGTGTATTAATTAATTATAACAGGATGTGTATAAATCGCTGCGGCTTTGTACACAAGGTGGCAGAAGTCAGTAGACCTTGACTTGCGATTAGTACCTACTATATAAATTTGTAACATTTCGTTGATATTACGAGCGATTCTAACGATTGTGAAGCCTTTTTTTACACAACCTGATTCACTTCCAATTGATAATATCTGTACCTGGCGTTTGACACGCGCGATATCTCGACTTATCTTTCCGTGTCGTAATATATGTAAAAGACTTTCAAGAAATTAACATTTTTTTAATAGACTGGAGGTAAATATTTCTACATAAAAATCGAAGGAACAAAGATAGAGCGAATCTAAACATACTAGATCAATTGAATTTTATTTACGTAAAAACATTCCCTCCGAATTTCAATCTCGACTTGGTTGTGTGAACAAAGTCGTTACACAACAGTATTTTATTTTTATCAATTTAATGTTAGTAGATTTCTAATTTATTTATAATCATATCTAAACTCACATTTCGGTCATTAAACGTACTATAAAACGGAACTTGATAAGCAAACGAATGTTTGAAATGTAAACAATAATATATTATTATAGTCACAATGTAACGATTCATTATACAATTCAGTGGCTTCGCGCCTCCAGTTTGAAGAACGATTATCATTGAAGAGACTTCATACACGTGATTCATGATCGAATGAACAATTTATAATCTTAATAAAAATGAAAAGGAATACAATAAAATATTCATTTTGAAAAAAACGAGAATTTGATTTTCGTACCAATCATAACAGCGATGATCATATTAATGGCGCTGAATAGTCCCAATTCTCGTTTTAACTCCACCTTCTCTTTATCCTGTATGATAGCATGCGTCATTTTGGCGTTAAATTATTTTCAATTTAAATATAACCACACAAAAAAAACACGATATATATTATATACGTATAAATAAATTAAGACACACAACTAATGTGACAAGAACGAGTAAAAATTTGCACAAACTTGCTCTGCTAGCTCAAGCTTTGAACTATGATTCGCAAAACGCGGAACCACTTTGCTCAGCTTGTGTATTTACTCGTTATCATAAGGGGGCTGTTACATTCAGTCATGAGCCAATAGTAGTTGAATTACGTCGGATCATAACTGGGCTGACACTGACTGTTGTACCATGTGGTGTCTGGTATTGAACTATTAATTATCACTAGTAGTTTCTTTGAACTCAACAATCAAATCATTTCAGCATTTCTTCTCCTTTTTTTTGATTTCCTGCCGGGGAATCAATAGAATTTGTAATATTTTATTAGGTTAAATTACATCGTATATTTTTTACTTTGTTCGCTACATTTAGGGGAAAAAATAAAGAACACCGAGCTGTATATCTTTAATGTTAGACGCAGATGTAAGAATGCGGTTTTCAAGTTGTATAAAAAGTGATAGTTTTTCGAGTGTAATTTTACGGAAAATGACGTCTCTTATTTCGTTCGCGAAGTATGTTTCAGCTAGCCTTCCCCGATCGTTCGAAATTGCGATTTACTGATTCTTGGTTGCATCATAGATTCATTCGCAGATATCGGCAGCGTTTTGGCACCGTGTACCGATGTATATGTATATATACACAGCATGCGATCGCCACAATTTACCATCAAAGAGTTTGTTCTTCCTTTTTTTTTTCTCCAGTACTTGAGATAAGATATTAGTTGACGACTGTCACCACAGACGTACCGCACGGCTGAAAACGAGAATCCAAGATGTTGAAAACCGATATTATACAAGTATATTAGATTTGCTTGTCAAGTAAATCCTCGTGGCGTATGTTTTATGAGTGCTTGGCTCACAGATCACTGTGAATGATCTATATAAAATAACGAATTACGTAAAGTGTGGAACCAACTCGATTGATAAATGTACGGATGCACAAGTACAGGTGTAGGGATTGGTTGTACAATGAGAAACGTTATCGTCACAAACATATCGGTCCCCGTTCAAATTTCTGCCTGTAAAATAGAAAAAGTCTGAGACTGGCGTGACGCTTGAGTTGTATGGACACCTAGTTTGCACGTAGTTTATTAAATTATCTTGTCCTCGATATAGACCTTCGAAGAATTCTTGTACGAGATCTCGAATTCTTATTTATCTTGCAGTAACATTAGGTAGGATTGTCCGGCGCTCTGTAATTGCGCCATGCCTAGCCGATATGTTGATTCTAACACTTTTCGTACTGTCGTATGACTTTAGTGTATCGTTCACCCGGCGAGCTTTCAATTAGCGTACAACGTCCTCGAATTAGACTTGCTATCGAATTGGATCTTTGGTTATATTAATTTGCATTTACTGATTGATGCTCAGTTATATTTTGTGCACTTTGAGTAATCCACGTTTCTTATTCAACGTGAAATATAATTATTACACCTGGATACGATCGCGAAAAGCTTCTGCAAGGTTTGATTGATTTGAATAAAGTTTCTTTAACACCTTGTCACATACTTTTTCTTATTTACGTGATGGCTGTACTTTTCACAGTGCAACTAAACCTTTCTCAGCTTGAAAAGAATATAATGAGAATTGATTATTTGGATGAAAATCAATCTAGATCACAACTCGCTTTTATCGGACTGCCGCACTCTTTCAAATTCTTGAAAATTTAGTTGGCGTCAATTAATTGGATGGTCACCAGAAGAACCTAAGCTACACGCAGTCGGTATTGTTGACCTCCTCTCGACTTGGCTGTGCAACAGGAAGTACCTTACCGATCGAGGCAAAGTGCATCATCACGATAAGAAGAAATGAAGGAGTGACGTCATCTCTCGGTACGTTCATGTACTACGTCAAAAATTGTGATTGATGGAACAAGAAGAAGTGGAAAAAAAATAAAAGAAACGAGAGTACTACATGTCAAGTTTTCATCTGTTCGTGCTGCGATGGCAGAATAGCGAGTTTGAAGTAAATTATTGGTTAATGTGATGTTTTGTAAAGGTAATAACAAGGCAAGTAAGTTGTTCGTTTATTTTCAACAGCTTTGTAAATTTGCTTCTACGTAAATCTACGCGTTTCGTCGACGATGACACTTTCGACGTGTTGTTAATAAAACAAATAATTTCTCTGTTATCACGGAATGAGAACGACTCCTTTTTCTTTCTTCTCTCTCTTCTTTTTCCTACTTTTCTTCATCAATACTCTGCATAGCCTCTTAATTTTCCAAAAACAATTGGCGACGTATCTAGATTGTATTTCCGTTCTAATTCCCGTATTTTGTAGCTGGAAAAGAAGGTGGATTAAGTGTCACTTATTCAAATATTCCAAGGTGATTACTTTGATCCAACTAGACTTCACATATCCTACAGCCTTGTACTTTTCATACCCCAACAAAGTTGATTCCATTTACCTAGTTTTGGTGATTATCCAGAAATTTTTCACATCTGCGTGCAGTATGTTCCAAATCATTGAATTCTCAACTTTGGACTTCGCCGTCATAAAATATTTTCAACGAACGACACAACACATTCTCTTTATTTAAAGTACACCTATGTAATACTGGTCTTATAGTATGACTAATTATGTATATAAAATTTGTATATTTCGTTATTAAAACAAAATGATCAGTCTGCGTTGTAATCACAAAGGCTATCCTTTGAACAGTTTCACCGTTCTAATTTTTCGTAACCAGTAGTTGAATACTTAACAGTATCGAGAAATCTGTCCAAATTTTGTGAACAAGAGAAAGGAGAAAATTTGATTAGTCTATCTTTGACTGCTTAAATTGATGTACAAAGACGACAGCAATAACTGTATAACGTGATGCAACGCTATCTGTTACATTTCGCCAGATCAAAACTGAAGGTATCTGTAAGCCAGGTGATTTATTATATTTGAAACTTGCGGTATATTTCAGAATGCCAATACAGGCACCTCAGTGGACGGAATTTCTCTCCTGTCCAGTTTGCCGTCATGACTTCGATGCCACCCAACGTGGGCCAATATCATTGGGATGTGGCCACACAGTCTGTCGCACTTGCCTCGCGAACCTTCAACGAAAGCAATGCCCATTTGACCAGGTAGGCATTGCTTTGTCGTATTGCACCCGGAATGCATAAAATTTACCAAATTCCAATGAAATTCAAACTTACCTCGCTATATTTCGCAGAGCGTTATAAACACCGAAGTAGAAAGACTGCCTGTGAATGATGCGCTACTCCAGCTTGTCGGCAGCCCGGTTTCTCCTAATTCTGGCGGAGCCCATCTAAAACTTGTGCCTATTGAAGATCACGCCCATTATCTAGCCGCCAAATGTTGCATCGAAGAATTGGCGCTCTACCTTAAACCATGTCAAGCTACACCAGCCACAGGTGGTAAAAGAGTTATTCTAATTCTAAAATGATTTTTATCAAAGAATGATCATTGAAGTATAAAAATTGTTTATTGATTCAACAGGAATGGGCCTTGTTTCTCGACCCATGCAAAGAAAGTTGGTCACATTGGTCGGATGTCAATTAGTGGAGCCAGAAGGACGTGCTCGAGCGGTGAGAGCAGCACGAAGCTTGGGAGAACGTTCTGTAACGGAATTGATTCTTCAGCATCAAAACCCGCAGCAGTTAAGCGCAAATTTGTGGGCCGCTGTGCGTGCTCGGGGTTGTCAATTTCTTGGTCCAGGTGAATTTTCATGATTTATTAAAAAATAAGTAATAGATTATAAGTGAAGTATTCCATACTTACAAGGAAAGTGATCATTATTATTATTCTTCACTTAATGTAGCCATGCAAGAGGAGGTACTGAAACTAGTTCTTTTGGCACTGGAAGACGGTTCTGCTCTTTCTAGGAAAGTCTTAGTCATGTTCGTAGTCCAGCGTCTGGAACCACATTTTCCCCAAGCTTCAAAAACCAGTATCGGACATGTCGTACAACTCCTTTATAGAGCGAGTTGCTTCAAGGTATAGTATACTTCAATGTATTTGTGATTGAGTCATAGGCAATTTATATTACCTAGAACAACAACCCATATAAGTAGACACTGTAAATTTCGACGCAATAGGTGACGATTTTTTTAAATCCACTTCAATTCAGGTATCAAAACGTGAAGGTGATTCCTCGTTAATGCAACTGAAGGAGGAGTTCAGAACATACGAAGCTTTGAGAAGAGAACATGACGCTCAAATAGTTCAAATAGCCACGGAAGCAGGCCTGAGAATTGCACCTGACCAGTGGTCCGCCTTATTGTACGGGGACACAGGGCACAAATCTCACATGCAAAGTATCATTGACAAGCTTCAAACTCCGCAATCATTTGCTCAAAGTGTACAAGAACTTGTGATCGCACTTCAACGCACACCAGACCCGGGTCAGTTAAGCAGTCTTAGACCGCAGTTAGAATTGCTCGCTTCTATCGATCCCAGCCCAGGTAATAACTGTTCCACATCTATGATTAACAATTATTTGCTGAAAAGAAAAAAGGGGTTCTAAATATTTTGAATACTTATTCAACAGAAACAGAGCCTCCGACATGGATTGAATGTCGTGCATCATTGGAAGCTGTAAAGACGGTTGTTGCTGCACTAGTAGAATTTATCCAGCAGCACGGGAATCGAAAACCACAGGATAGTACTCACACCGCAGGTCCTGGTCAACCCAAGTACAAAGTCAGTATGTGTCGTGACCTGGCTTTGAGAGGTTCCTGTCCTAGGACTACAAGTTGCACTTTCGCTCATAGCGACCAGGAACTTGATAAGTGAGCAATAATTATAATGGTTACAAATTTTGAACTTCTTGTAACAAATGCTTAATAATTGCTCAACTCGTTTCAGATACAGATCAAAGAATCGAAAGTTAACCGTGAGATCAAGCCTTTCACTGTCAAATAATTCCGAGACAAAGATAGAAAAACTGGCAGTAATATCCAACAACAAAGGATTCAAACAGTGCGATGATATAGTTTACCATTCTGGCAAACCTCACGATAATGGTCTTCGTGAAAGTGAGTTCTCATTTGCATATTCATGTTTCAATGTGAAACAATGTGAGTAATTTTTTAAACGGTTTTCACATCCATGCATTGAATTTAAAAATTTTAATTCAGGTACTAAGGTTAGCCCTGCACAACATCCTGCAGTTTCGAATGACAACAACTTTGTCGGGTCTCTGCCAAGTTATATATCACCTCCAACGCAGGCTTTGCCACAGCTGGCATCTGCTAAAACTGTCGAAATGCAGTATTCGCATTACGTTATGCCTGGGCCACCTGTTGAATACAATTCTCCAAACCTACCCATTTGGGACCCCTCGCAAATAACATCCACTGTACACAACAACGTGCCTAATAACAATAAGAAGGTGAATAAGTTCATTTTACTTGATATCAAGGCATACTTTGTATTAAAAAAAATCCTCACTGTATATTTCCTGTAGCAGCGATCCGTGGCAAAAACTTTGGCGATGCTGCTCCACCGTCGTAATGAAATAAAAAAACAACTGGAAAATATTGTTGGAAAACAGAGTACGACGCAGGCGAAAACTGTACGTAATATAATTTTAATATTTAAACCTGTTTAATATATTAATATCAATCATTTTACAGAATAACACCACTCAGGGAGATCCGTTGACATCTAATTTTTCCATATGGACAAACATTTCTGGATCGCAAATATCTTCATCGTCCAATATAAATCATGGAAATAATTTTCATCACTCCGATTCTATATTGTTGGATGATGAATTCGTACCATTCGATGCCCCCCCAGCCAGCAAGTATGGCCCAATTTCTCGAGTCTCAAAGCCACTGATTAGGTAAAAAATATGACACACTATCGCATACTGCTTATGACGTGTCAATAATTTACTGAAATGTTTGTCGCTCTTCTGTACTAATAGTCAACGTCACCACAGATCACCGAATCCAGTACAAGCTACGGCTTTATTTGGAGAAGGAACTCCATCTGTACCAAGACGACCAATGCCTCCAGTGAGTCCTGTGACATCTTGGTACTATGGACACCAGCGTAAGTATTCAATGAATTTTACAGAATTTCTGTGGTGCGGACTTAACTTGCAATGAGAAAATTTGTCACATTTATTACATATATGATCTTGATCCAGCGTATGCAATGGGTACAAATACTGGAGGTCAGCCTGTGCCAAGTTCTGCTCTTGGAGATGGGTACATCACAATCGGTCGAGGCATGTCTGATACAACATCTCAAGTACAACTAGCACGTCAGGAGTCTATGTCAAAAGAGTATGATGAGATTACCAATATTTTTATATGCTTTAGATGATTCGTTAAGGGATATGTAGTAGTAAGAATCTATTTTTATTAACACCAGTGGGAAGTTTTAGAAAACTAACAAATCTCGTAAATTGATATTATTCTTGAAGCAGGTAATTTGAAAAGAGCAAAATTATTCCCATTCGTAATTTGTCAAAAAGCAAAGAATAATCGTCTGATGCTCTGACCATTGCAAAGTTTCAGTTTGCTGTTGGAGTCGCAAAAAGTGCAGCAGCAATTAAAGCATCTGGAAAAAAAGATTAACGATTTAAAGGTAACTATAAAGCTACAAATTGTATACTTAGCATCAACAATTAAATGAAATCGTTAAATGGACAACATTCCCAGTAACATAGCAATAAATCCAGTCAAATTACCACTAATGAAATTTACTTAAAATAGCTAGCCACCCAGGGAGCTGCTTTCAGTGAAGGAGAAAGATTGGCTCAGGAGTTGCAGATGATTGAGGCGGGCATTAGGGAAAAAGAAAGGGACGTACGGAACTGGAGTCCGTATGGTACGTCGTGGATTCAGCCATCAAGTAACTTGGTGCAGAATCACAACTTGAACAGGGAATACCGACCCGATGAAGTAAGTTTTGAATGTGCTAGAATTTACTTATACTCTAACCTAGATTACAGTTTAATGTTATGAGAAAAATGACGCGTTACAGGAGGATACGTACGAAGCCGGAATAGCTAATGACATGCGGGAGTTGGAATTACGTTGGGAGTTTGAGTTGGAAGAGCAAGAGAAACGTTGGTCAAGCGAAGAAGATAATATCAAGAAGTAAACAGAATCCCTACAAATATTTATTACCCAATTCTTCAAGTTGCATTGTCGTTTTGTACTTTGAAATGAGCGTGAAATCAATAGTATTTCATCTTTTCAGTAGTATTCTAGCCACCAAGGAAGCTAACAATGTAAAAGCAGTTGAAGTTTCACGAGAGATTAAACTTACGTTAACGGTATATTTTGAAAAAGAAACATGACGTATTTTTATAATCATAAAAAGTAATATATAATTTATAATGATAAAACGATTTTTGAAAACTTGAGGAATTGGCTACCTGGTATTTGAGTTCCAACTCGTAGGCGCATTATAGATTGCCAAATAGTCATGAATAGTGCATATAGCGAGTAAAAGAAAGATTGTTTCAAAAACAACTGAGGAGATGAAAATGGATTTGTTAAAATTTAACAGAAGTTAGCGTCAGTGTTTTATAAACATGACAAACTATATAGCATATTTATTTATATATTTGCACAACGTGGCAAAATATTATATCTATATATAATATTATATATCGCTACCATAATATTCGGGACGAATAATAATCAACCTGATGACAGGTGATTGGAAAAAAAATGCCTATAGGTACATATAAATGTTATACATAATGGGAAATAACACATTTTATGAGGGAATTTGGATAGTTGGTGTCATTATAAATTATTCTAGTTATATAACCCATCGAGCGAGCGTTAACTCTCGTTACGAAAAGCATGTAGTCGAATTTCCACACCTTGATAAATGGTTTTTCACTTTTCATGGTGCCTTTCGCTAATTCAATTAATTATCTTCAACAAAAGTTTAGCAAAAAAATCAATATTATCCTTTGAGAATACCATCTTGCGCCCGATTCTATTTGTTGAAAAAAAGCACATGCAATATTGAGCTCCAGAGTTTTTATTTTCATATCAAAAATAAAATCGTAAAGTTGGTGTAGAAGGGTGAAAAGGATATAAAGATGTTTTTCGCTAAAAACATGGTTGTGGAAGCGACGAATGTATTTCGTGGAACAATATTGTGTTATTGGATAGGCTTGCTTGTATATCTGAGAAATGATAAACCATGGTATGTATCTATTGCGATTGGGTTGCTTCTATTTTTATGAAATAATATATATAACCTAAAGATTAATGTTCCAGTTTTATTGGAAGTAACAATAGAGAATTTTACGAAGAAAAAAAAATCGAAAAAAAACTAAAAAAAAAGTATGGTTCTTGGAGGTGGTCTTTCTAGCCTTGAATTACTATATGTTATTTTTTATACATTTGTAAGAAAGCGGCTCTGTTCAAGCTTATAGTTTCGAGTGTAGGATTACGAAAACCTTGAATCACGAATTTGTCATTTGTATGGTTAAAAATATTAAGCAGTGAGCCTGAACATAGCTGTAGTCTACTACTAAAGAAAAGAGAAAAAAGCAACAAAAAAAAAAAAGAGAAAAATAATATAGTACAGTGAATCGCAAATAATTGATTCAACGGGTGAACGATACTTTTATTTCTTATAAGCGTTAAGCTGTTGAAAATGATACTTGCACTGTGAATGTAAGAAATTGTTACACGCGATGTTAACTCGTCAACTTTAAAAGCATAAATTGTGGGTGGACAAAGCCCATGAGCTTTTCTCAGACTGGTATCCAATCACAAGGCATATTTTATTACTCAATACAAGACAGAACAAAAAATGGATCAATTGAAAATTAAATCTAGCTTTAGATTTATGAAGTCACGTTCAAAAGCCTAGTACATTTCATTTTTAGAACAACATGAAAACAAACTAAATTACAAGTATTAAATTTGTTGTATTCACGGAGTACAGTAATGCATTTATTTCAAATATCTAATTCACGTAAAAACTTTGACGGTGTGGTTGGGTACGTTTTCAAATCGGTCAATCAAATGCATACACGTGCCTAATGTAATTCTATAATTCCATAGTGGTAAACATACAAAAAATCGCTAAATTGTTTCGTCTAGAAACATTGAAACGTGAAAACTTAGAGATATGTATGAGAGGATATATTTTTACCTTTCATATTATTCGAATTCTCACATTTCTCTGTTTCTCAGTTAATAAAAATTTGCAAGAATGTATCCCCTCTGACAGTGCAACATATAAATATGTTTTATGAATATAACACAGCCTAAATGAACTATTCTACAAATACTTCCTTAACTTTCGTTGAGAATATAATGTCAAACGTCTTGTATGAGCCTAATATGACAATTTAATTGACAAGTGAAGGTCCATAAAGTGTCCTACCAAACTTCTAGATATGCTTAAATTTCGTCGAAAATTTGTATAAACCATACTTGAAATTGATTTTGATCACCAGTCACGCAATTTATAACAGAGATTCGTTAATGTCGCTGAGTTATTTATACGAAACTGTAAGAGCTTAGTTTATGTTATATGTGCAATTTCGTGACGACTGTCTCGTCTTCAATCGGTTGTCATTATTTTTATATAATTTATAAGAAATTCAGCATAATTCCGAATTAGTGAAACACTGGGATTCTCGTTCGCGTTATCGATTTTCCTTTTTATTACTATAAACACTTGTGTTAGGGAATGTAAGTTTCCGTGCATCTAATACTTACCACTTCTTTTTGCTAAGTTCTAAATGTTATGTTCATGATTTTATAAGTTATATTCTACATTTATATCCTATCGTTATATTTTTAAACTGAGCTCGCACACTTTCGTTATAACTTAATATATAATGATATACCTATTCTATTTATGTTTGATTTTAACTCTGATATTGGTAATCAGACGTGAGTTATCAATCATCTTTGTTGGCAAAAATATCCGATTCGTTTGCTACTCTTGTAAATGATTTTCTCCGCTCAATTCAACGAAACTCGTTGCTAAATTATAATCCAGGAAATATCAGTAATCTGTATTGAAAATGAAATCAAATACGAAAAGATTAGCCATTCCAATAAAGATGCAATTTTACACCTCTGTAAACCAAACTCAGATTTGATAGTCAGCGTAATATTCTGTTTAATCTGCAAAGAACAAGCAAACGGAAAAAGAAAGTAGAAACACATCTATTTTCCCTTTTGATCGTTTAGCATAGAGTGGAATTGAAGACGTGAATAAGGAGAAGGGCTGTGTACAATGGGAAGTAATAAGTGCAACAGGACTGTTTGTGCAAGCTTCGGATTAATTACATGTTAAACATGTCACTATAATATGTATGATGATACGAGCGTACCTATTGTTAACGGTATGAGAAACCACATACAATCTACAGTAAAAGTTCTTTGTTTGAACATACAATAATAAAGTAATAAATTAAATATTATTATAC
This sequence comes from Neodiprion virginianus, assembly GCF_021901495.1. NCBI lineage: Eukaryota > Metazoa > Arthropoda > Insecta > Hymenoptera > Diprionidae > Neodiprion > Neodiprion virginianus. The sequence continues at coordinate 3,917,743 of NC_060878.1, forward strand.
ACATATCGGTTTACATATAATGCATATAATCAGCACACTTGACGATGGTCAGAAAATCTTCATAGTATTACTTCTTGTTATGAGTTTTCAATTCTTAAACAAGAAGTTATGTATACGAATTTTGCACCGCAAAACAAATTTGTAAACGTCAAGTTTTCAGATTTTGTGCAGCGCTTTTCTCATTTTGTAGTTCAAATGCTCCTTCGTTGATGAGAGAATGTAAAGACTGTTACCCCTAGAGAAATTTTTGTTACCAGTACTCGGTGTGTAGGTGAGCATGGAGTCATGGATGCTTTCTTTTTACATGGATTTCCTGACACAAATCACTTAGTGTCATGTTGTGTCGGAAAATTAACGTGAAAGGAACCTGCCCCATATGAAGCCGTGTTAGCGATCCAGTGGCTTCTTTATCGGTTGGAGCCATTTAACACGCAATCGCATAAGAATCGGAAAACCCCATTCGGGTAACGGTCTTTAATATTCTTCATTCCACACATAAATTTTTATTCAGCATCTTCAACGTCTACCACAATATCAAACCACGATCCTCCCTAAGACGTTGATTCAAGATGTATACTTCAGTCGTTCCCCATATCGATAATTATGTTATGAATTGAAGAAATTATATAAAGAAAAGCGGATATCCTTACAATTTGGTTTAAACTGGAAGAAATGATCGATTAACCGTTTTAATTACTTTATGCATGAAAAAAAAAATTGTCCATGATTTTGAAAAAAGCGCGAAACACTCGCGAAATTTTTCTACCCCGGACCGTTACCGATCGAGTTCAAAAATGGAAGAGGAAAAAACGGACAGACAGCCAGCATCCGGCATCTGCTCCAGCGCTTCCAGAGTATCGTCGTATGGCGGCATCTAGCGGATATTTTTCTAATATGACAAAGCTGGAACCGCAGAATCGAGGCCACACTGCTGTTTAAAGCTATATTGCGTACACGCCGCGGTCTGTACTCATATATACCTACCGTGTGAAGTCGCAGTGCGGCTGATTTCCGATTTTCGTAAGTTAAGCGTGAAAAGGAAAATAACAGTGAACGTTAATCTGAATCCGTTAGCAGTGGTAAACAACGAAGTGGTAAACGTAGCCGATAAGGTAAAACGGGAGGCGTGAAATTATGCAGTTTACAACACAACGAGGTGGTGGAAACTAAGGTGCGTCGTCGTTCGTGAAAATTGTGACCTAATCGAGCGCGGCCGTCTAGCCGTGCGTTGTTTTCACCCAGACGGGATAAACTCGAGATAAGTACGTGGTAAATATGCCGGGGCGTAACGTCGTGCACGGCGTCATGCCGCCCCATTATCTTCACGAGTTGCCGGCTGAGGATGAGGAGCGACTCGAGAAGATATTCAACAAACTCGACCTGGACGGCAACGGGAGGATCGACGTACACGATTTGTCAAAGGCCCTCCACGATGTCGGGGTGCATAAGCGATACGCCGAGGTGATGAACCGACGATGCTCGAATAATTCGAACGACGTGCATGCCTACTGCCAGACGAAACTATCCACCTTGCTAATCCCATTCGTACTCTCTTTATCGGCCTTCTTTTGTTTCCTCATTATGGATAACGTTATGCGACCTGCGTGCTTCTTTTGTTTTGCACCATGCACACATTCTATGTAAACCATCTTCAAAGCGTTCAAAATTCAAAATCTCTACTTCATTCGGCGTGAACGTCAACTTTTTAGACAGCGTCTTCTAATTTAACGGTAAATTGACACCGTAGAACCGTATGAGAACAATGTTTCCCGTGGAAACGAAATGATCTAAAATTAGTATGATAAATTTATCCTAGCTACGTCGTTTTACGATTCATTTTACGGTATTCACAGGAAACAGAAAATGTGTTGTATTATACAGATTCCGGACCTTGTGATTTGCGCAGTTTAAAAATACCCATCGTTTTTAATGTTACATAGCGCAGAGTCGAAAACTCTTACGATCAAACAATAATCAAACGTTAGGTTTATCCGTTGTTCTCATCTTTTCCATCATGTTGAAGTTATTAACGTTATCGTAACGATTCATGCTGTGATAAAAACCGTTATTTCGCAATTTTGGAACTACTCTAAATTCAGTGAACCGTAATAAAACAAAACATACTCATATTTTTCAATCCTATTTCCTTCGAAATCATTGTCAAAAAAAGAAAATACTGGCTTTTTTTCAACGTTTGGTCACGATAACGTTATTAACTTCAACCTCGTTCGTTTCCAACAATTGCAACGACCCTAAGCGGTTTTTCCAATCCCCTTAACTTTTACCTTCAATTTTGAAATACTGACAGTAATTGAACATAATTTGCCACATTCCTCAACTCAGGCCTTTCATACTTCTTAACTTAATTAAGTTAGACGTGTGTGCAGAAATAACGAAGATCTCTTCATTCTTTTGAGGAAAAAAGAGACATTCCATTCAATCCTATCGTTAAAATAATTACCACATTTGTTCGTTAAGCAATTAACCTAAACAAACGGCCAACAATTTACTTGCGCTAAATTTTTCCTTCATTTTGCGCAGAAATTTTTGGCGGAGTCCGACCGAAACCAGAGCGGCGACATCAGTTTGGCAGAATTTATTCATTACGTACGAGAACACGAGAAGAATCTACGCCTGCAATTTTCGAACTTGGACAAAAATCGAGACGGTAAAGTATACGCGTCCTAAAAATGTTCTTACTGCTATTATTACTATTTCGTAATATTTTTTAGGACGTTGACCATCCGTCTCGTTCACCGAAACCCGAGCTGAAACTTCTGTTATACCCATACACGTGTATAAAACGTGCAAACCGTTTAAACGTATGTTTTAAACAACTCTACTGTACCCGCATTGCTCTGAATTGACGCGTTACGCAACCACGGAAGTACAAAAACACGTAAACGGAATAACAATGTACATGTATACATACGTCCATTAATCCGTTACGCAATTGGAAACTTACCTTGAGATGTTCTTGAAATTTAAGGATTCTTCAATTATCCATAGTGACTTTCATTTCGAAGTATGTAATTTGTTTACAGAATTCGAATATAGTTGGAAAAGGTTCTCCGTTTAACTTGGCTCCGCTCAAATACATCAATAATTCCGCGGCCCAAAATTTCCAACTTGTGAAAGTAAAAACCGAGCGAGTTAAGGGAGTGCTCTGGTCGATTTCGACGTTGACGTCGAAAATATCGAAGTCCACGTATCCGAAACGTGAGAAATGGCTTGACAGCGCCATTCTATACACAATTCCGAACAAAAACATTCCAATTCATTTTCATTTGCCGCAGAAATAAAGAAATGGCAGAAATTATCTGAATTTAGTAGAATATGTTCCACTTCCTTATTTCTGCGTAAAATGAAAATGTTTAGGAATTTTTTTGTTCAGAATTGCGTATAGAATGGGACCATTGAGCCAATTTTCACGTTTAAGATTCGTTGACTTCGATATTTGACGAGGATGAAGTTAGTAAAATTATTTTAGCGATACCGGTTTAGAAAAAATCTTTACTCTAATCCTTAGGATTGTCTGAAATTCAGCTAGTAAATCAACAACAAAGTAAAGTAACAAAGAAAACATGTTCATATGTTTCGAAAAACCAACTTCTTGTAAAATGTTCTAAAATTGTACAACAACCATTTTTTCCATCATGTTTCGTTATGCTGACGTTGCCAACTTCACTGAGCGAACTGAGAAGTAATTCATTGATGACTCAGTGTAATTCGGAACCGTTTATAAATTTTTGTTGTTACCGTAAATCCTCTCGCTCTTCCGCGAGTAGCCGAAACTTGCGGAAAAGTCGATCTGTATATGAAAAATGAGACTGTAAGTATGTCGAAAAACTTCTCTAGAAGACTTTGTCACGCGCGGATTGTTTGGCAACAAACATAAGCGATCAATCACACGTGCCGTAGCGGCGTTTGGCAAAGCCTGACAAGAGGATTCACGACTGTGTGTAGGTATAATGTAAAACCAGAATTGAGCCCCTGCCGCATCGTTGATCGTTGCCAAACATCTGATCTGTGATTTCTCAGCGACGGTTGAGATTTTTTTTTTTTTAGATCACACTCACTGTCGGTTGCGTACAATTGACGAAAAAGCGTTGTTTATTCGCTTTGCCTTTGTTTCCTCGTAAATTACTTCAGTATAATCGAATAGAATCGTCTTTCAAACGACCTTTGCTTACTCTTTACTCGCCGCTGAATCGCATCAATTCACTCAAGATTATCGCTGATTGGATCTACGGACATCGCATGCATACCTCGCGGCTCGGTTTATGTACCCGACCAACAAGATTACGAGACTTCGTTAACTGCGGCACAATCTCTGACCTTGTCAGGAATTTCTGCAGCCCTTGAATTATTCACCCGTCGACTTTTTTTGTACCGATCGCGCTACCGAAGCCCGAGTAAAGTGGCTTACAGGCAAATTCCAAATTCCGCAATGAGGCTTCTCGTTCGTTCCGTCAACGTGCAGTCCTGGCTAATTTAATATCATTTCTAACTTATGAGCCAACAATTTCCTGGATACGATTCTGCGTATGAAAATTTTGGACTGTACATCTTTCTCCATACCATCAAAAATTACATTGAATAAATTTCATTGCTTTGTGGCGATTCATAAATGACACAAATTTTGTTACGCGTACGTCCTTGATTAATATGTTTATACATATTTTTTTATTTATTTTTCTACATAAATTATGATCGTTTAAGCCAAAAAATGCAGTTTCTATTTTTTATATTTCTCTCCATATTTTAGCTTTTTAAGTTTATATTACACGTACATATTTATCCGGGTCTTACTTTATGTATACGTATAACTTATACGTGTGTGTATATATATATATGTATATCTAGCAATCTGTAATCAGAATCATTCACGGTTGATCGAGCTTTCTAATTTTACAGTATAGAAAGGCTTTGCTGTATACTTTCAAGGCGATTTTCTATAGCCTCCAATCAAGTCGCTCGTTCATCCGGCACTTCGCGTACATCCGTATTTACGTACCATGTATAGGTATATACCTAGTTACACTGCGCACATGTGTTACATATAGTCTATAATAATGATTAAATAGTTCATCATAACTGACGCTGAACGTGAGTTGGAAGCCAATTTATTTCTGTACCTACGGTCGTAACTAATGAGGCGCGAAAGAAAAATTGGGCAGGCTATCAAGCCACTGTAATTCATCTATCTATAAAGAATTCTTCACCTCACGTGAATTTTTTGCCAACTGTAGTATAATAAGGCATATAGGTATATCTATCTAGATCATATGTTGTAAGTTATATCGAACGCGCGACTCGTTTTACGTAACGTGTCCTATATGTCGTGCGTATGTTAGAGCTTGTATTACTGTTCGCAGAAGAGAAAAATGCAGAGAGCTGTTATGTGTGTGAGATCTCGAAAGCAAAACGTTGAACAGTTTTTTTTTTCCCCCATCCTTTTTGTCTAAACTCGCTAGCAGCTGCACGGCATTTATTTTTATCCTATATGTATGTTTTGTATTTTCACACACACACGCGCACACACACAAGCTGTAGCGTTTGAATGCAATTTATTTCAATGCGTTTTAGTTATATTCAGTTTTTATTGTGCAACAGCGCGCGATTCAAGTTTAAGTACCTACAGATATTGAGTTTTCGTATCGTTTGTGCAACAATAATATCATGAAGAAAATTTTATTTGCCTATTTACAGGAAAAATTGATCTGGAGGAACTGATCAGAGCTTTTAAAGACTTGGGCGTTGATATGGATCGAACAGAAGCGACTAAATTATTGCAGAGGTAAGTTGTGAGATTTTTTTTTTCTTTATTATAAATTTAATTTTAAACATAATTCTTTTGCACGATAATAATTTCAAACAACGTTTGAACAGGAACAATTTGGGCAACGTCATTAATCCTTTATCTTTTGCATAATACGTCTATGTAAATTATTACGAATTTATTTCTTCGAATTATCGACGTACAGCATTTGTCAGGTTTCTTTCAATCGTCTACTTATCTTTATTCCATGCATTTTTATGTCTCGTTGTCACAAAAACACAATTTTTCACTCGCGCACATTAATTTGTTGATGAAGTATACATATATTTATTCGACGTGCATACATTATTATTTTACATGTCGGTGCGATAATTGTTTGAAAACTATAAATACCGGCAAGCGGAAAAAAATATTATCAGTTACATTTCTGCAGGAGGTAAAACTCCTGCGGGGGCAACTTGAGCAAACTTGGAATATGTAAAATTATTATCTTTTCTTCAAATATTATAGTATACTTATGCTTACACCTAATACAGTTTTTATCAAAAAGAAAGTGTAACGTTCTTCTTTTTTTTTGATACCCTGCAGGATGGACCAGGATGGAAGCTTAAATATCAGTTTCGACGAATGGCGTGATTTTCTGCTTTACGCACCGACTAACGACATTCACGAATTGATCCGCTACTGGCGACACTCGACCGTGAGTTATTTTTCCTATGCAATACTTCCTCGCAAATAACAACATGTACGCATCGCTCAGGATCAAACGTTATTACAACTAATCATACAAAAGCACACGATGACACATCGAATTCCGCATGTATGAAAAAAATAAGTCGAAAATGCTTCGAATAGTTCGTAATCTTACGTTACATACGTACCTACATACGTTAAAAAACTTCTTGTCCGTATATTTAATTTCCTAATTGTTTTACTTCCGAAGAAAGTATAACCGTAAAACTGGTCGGATATCGACTGGTTCGCATACAATACCTATACTATGCAAGCACACGCGCTCGAAGCCATCCATATGCGTCGATACGTAACACAGAGAGGCAGAGCGAAAGTCCAACCGCGCAGGTCAAGTCGTTCATCGAGGGTCTCCGATTGGTCGGCGAGAAAGGCTCGACGGTGTGACGTAGATGGAAGCGTGTGTCAGAAAGCGACCTTGATAGTGTCACAATCAGCTGTTGGCGCTGCCGCCGGAGTCTCGGCTTGGTGGAGGTGGAGAAGGGACGCCAGGCGATGATAGCGTTGATAGCTGGAGTGGGCGAGGCGCCTCGACGTCGACGTCGCGGCGTCGGCGTTGAGCCTGCGCAAGGTTGACTCGGGAAGCCCCCTGCTGGAGCCGCTGGAACTTCCTTATAACGCTTTCGAGAATCTTCCATCTCGCTTCTCGCGGCTCAGTTATCGCTTCGAACTCGCGGTGCAGGCTTAAATCTACCTATAGCATAAATTCGTCAATACGTGTTAATTCGGCCTTCTTATTCGCACACTATGGACTCAATTGCACGGCACTAAGTGCTTGTTGCAGTTTCGCAATAAATCGCGATATACTTGAAGCTCTCCGCTGCTGCATTAACTCCGACGATATTCCCCATTACCGCTGCCTATTATCATAATTTATATTATGAAAATAACCGACGATTCTAATGGCTCGTCGACGGTAAATTATAAATATTATCCGCGCGAGTTGCGGTATGTCTTTTGTTACGTTTTTTTTTCCCTTCCGTTGTAGACTTATTTTTTCTGTCCAGCTGTCTGTAAACGTATTTTTGCTGTTCTTTTTATTATTTTGCTTTGGGAAAAGAAAAATCAAGAGAAACACAGTTTTCTTTCTATTTTATAATTATCGTATACACTTATGCAAATTTTCAACTGCTGGATTCATGTCTGTTTTCTTAATTATCACTCAATACATATTATATATACGTATGTGTATAGCTATTCGAAATTCGTCATATCCTGTACTCCGATATTTAAGAATCAGCTTATCGGACAATTTTTTTTCACGATCTGATCCCAACGATAAGATATCACGAGGAAGTAATGCTTATCTGCAGTCTGCAAAAATTTCAAACACTTTTACAAGTATACTCCGTTTAACAATACGTATATCGGCGCTAATAGATCGTGTTATCAGTTACCAGAGTATAATAATTCAGAAATACACGTACCTGTTATACGGTTTAACTTTCTAAACATTCTTCTGCGGTACGTTCACCATTTTCTCTTCCTTACAGCTTTTTAATTAATCCTCGAATGTAATGACGTTCGTGTCAGTGCGTTTGCGATGGACCTTGATCGTTCCGATTCGGTTCGTGTTACACATGAAACCGAGAGTCGACGGTTTGAGAAATCATACGGGTTGTGACATTCACGCGGCCGATAAAACTCCCGGTTACGTTGTAATAACCAAATTTAACGACCACGACGCGCAATACATATCGGCTTGTACGTTTACATCTATATTGTACAATGTCTATATCTCACACTGTGCGCATACAACTATAGGTACATAATATACACTACATTATTATAAACAACACATTCATGAATCCAGTTAGAGCTGGATGACTGCTTGGCGACAGTTTAACGCTCAAAACACCCACGGCTTGAAGCTTCGTACGCATCATGCGACAACCTATCCTGCTGCATGCGATAGCTGCACAATTCTGCACCCGTTCACATATGTATAACGTACCTGAAATGTGTTCCAACGATCGATTGCTGTCGCTGCATGGTGTGCATGGCCATTGCAAGACATAGCGAAGGCCACGCCGTTCGCCGCTCTACTCGTTCCACATTGCACCCACCCTTGTACATATATGCACATTGTACATGTGCATGCATGTGCATACATGGGGTGGACTGCAGGTGTCGAACTGGCTCTCTGGAATGCGAGTTCCGCCTTGAGGAACTCTCGAGTCTTCGTCATCGTCCTTATTTCCAAACCCAACCGGTGAATCGGATCTCAGAGATTTTCCACTGTTTCTCTTTACCTGCCATGATTTAAAATCTTATTGCATAATTTAATCCTTCATTCATTGTATTACATTGCAATTCATTTCCGCCGTAGATTCTCTAGCAATAAATTTCAATTCATTCGTTTTATGTTTATTGTACACACATGCACACGATCCGATTCTGATAACGCTGATTAAACGCTGACTCGGGATACATGTATTTTTTAAATTTTATTAGTTTTTTTTTTTTTTTATTCTTCACCCCCCTCTGAAAGCCAACAGTTTGCACTGATAAGATTCGACTCACTTTGTTCTCCGTATACGGCATTAGCTTTCTTGAAGACTTTGATCTCCGGGTATTTTGCAATAATTACGCTGTATGTAATAAAAACACGACCCCGTCAACTACGACAGATAAAAAAAATTCGCGTAGGGCGATTAAAGAGCGAGTTCAACGACGTGTACACGCATATCTAGAATCACAAAAAGGGGAGGAAAATTAGTAATGTAATTGATTATGGTATTTTATAGGTCGCCATGAGACTTTACTGGCTGGTTAAATGTACACACTGCATCTGCGACAGTTGCGTCTGACGAAAAACGTTTAGAGAGTGTCGCCGAGAATAGATCAGGCTGCAAATTCGCGTCAAATTTAGCTCTGCGATACAAGTAACTATGTGTTTACACAAACGATCGCCGATTCGGTGTCTGAGACACTATTCGAAATACACACGGTTGCAGACTAAATCCAGTCGCAAACAATTTACTTATCCTGTTATCGTATATGTGGTTACGTTTTTATAATATCTTCATCTCTGTGCAGTCGAGATATTCATTCACGTTTTTACGGCACGAATTTTGCGAAAACAAGCGACTTTCATTCATCGCACCGACGCAACTTTCATCCCGATTCATAAATTCGTTGCGTTACAACTAAGGTATTAACCCTTGTGAGTCACACGCTATTTTTCTGAGTCAACGTTTATAATAACATAGTGTTCTACGGTTTTTGGAGTCGCTGATTATGAATCTGAAATCAAATTTCAATAATTCAAGATGGCTCATTCAATATGGTGGACGAAAATTTCAAACTTGATCGAATACGGTCACAAAACTCTATGCAGGGGTTTTCGAGGCCGCTGATTGGATTCGCCACATTGAATTTTCAAAATCTGATTTCAGATTCGTAATCAGAGACCCCAAAAACCGTTGGATAGAGTATTTCCTTCGGATTCGATCGAAATCGAAATTTTCGTCGGCCATATTGGATTCGCCATCTTGAAGTTTCAAAATCCGATATCAGATTCGTAATCAGCGATCCCAAAAACTTACAATTTATGTAAACATGTACACGTGTAGAGAGGTAACTTTCTCGGAGATGAATTATTCCTTTAATTTTAACAATAATAATTTACATTACATCGCAAGAATTACTCTCGTGTATTGAAAACCTAATAGCATTCTATGAGACTTACTTTACCACTATGATGCAAAACGGTTAATTCGGCATTCAACGATACGATCCTGACATTTATTTATTTATATAACGTACTTGCGTTAATCGGAAGCGAGCTTGAGTTTAAATGTGTGCGGTAAAGAATACGATTGAATTCGAATGATGTCGAAATTCTTGGAAGTGTTTCGTCAGCCGCGCATTGGACTCCTCACGATCAGACTTGACGTCACTTTCACTGCGAACGCTCTAAAGCATTCAGCTATGTATGGTAGTTGCAGCAAGCTGGTATCCTCCGTCAGTGCACATATGCAACCATCCATAGTGTTGTATTGTTATTGTCAGAGTGCAGCGTAAGCGATAAGGCTGCACATTGGTGAATTGCACCAAAGGCCAAAGCAGACCGCGCAGAGACAGTTTATGTTGTAAACGATTTTATAATGTGCCGCATATCTCGAGTTACCGAATGAGAAACGCAAGCTTTTTACGTATCGTTTCTGAAACTAGATCGGATGACTGGTATGATGGTTGCGATTGTCGGCTAGTAGGTCGACCGCGATTAGTAAACAAAAGAAAATAAAACAGTTCTCGGAACAAAAGGCCCTGTTAAGAGTTAAGACACGGACGTTCATTCACTGCCAAACAGAATTTGAAGAAAAAGAATGACACAAGAATAACTCCAAAACTGAAGGTTTCCTCTAAATTTACCCTAAAGCAGTCAGTTTTTCTCCTAAAACCATCGTATTTTTGCCAGTCAGTTACTTTTTTTTTCCATAAACTAAAACGGACTGAATAAATCAATTTGATGCTTGAGGAAAATGTTTACACATACAACTTAACATAGGAATAAAATAATATACATTGAATCTGAAAACTTTACTTATACTTAATTAATCTTAATCCCAAATTATTTTGTTCCTACATTTAGTTGGAAATACGAATATTGTTTTCAAGCATCAAATTGATTTTTTCAGTAAATTAGAGTTTATCAAAAAAAAAAAAAAATAATAATAATTGAACAACATCGAAAATTACAATGTATGTTACATCAAAACATTCAATGGCTTTCCGGGCGCGTCTAGTATTATCCGAAAATTTGTATGCTTTCAAGAGAATTTTTTTTCTCTAATTTCAACATACTTTTGGAGTGCAATCGAAAAAATTTCAAAACCATCAAAACAACATCTAACTTTTCTCTATTTGGTTAGCACTATGGAAAAATATTGGAACTCTAATACCCCCCCAATTTCACGCAGCTTTCACTTATTTCTCCCAAAATTCAGTTTCAAGGAACCCACAAACAATGAGCATGCTTGTACCCGTATTGAATTCAGTCCCAAGAAATTTGGTACTCGTAGCGTCGGCTGGTCGTAACTCGAAGCGAACATTGAGTAGTGTGTACAAGTGCCAATGGTTCGAAGAAATTCGGTACCCCAACTAACTTGACCCTGAAATTGCGTACAGTTTGTCGAGTTCGGCAGTCCGAATCACGGAAAAATTGCAGGCATATTCAAATCACGATTCAGCCAAATAAACAACGATGATGCATACACACATGGTGACGATGACGCGGATGAATCTCCAAATCAGATAGCGCAAGAAGTTTCATAATTGTTTTGTAAACCGCCGTTTGTCGCAATGCTCGTATTTTCAAAAATGTTCAGCACCGAGTGCGACACGTGCGGTGTGTAATGAGATCGATCGTTGAACATGAGCAATTAACTTACGCCTGCGTGTTTTTACATCTATGTACTTTATTTTTTCTTATGGTTTTTTTTTTTTCTTTTATATTCTTCTTAAACCTACTTTTCATATTTTGCCAACAACGTGTAAATATTTACCATATCGATGTATGAAATCGGCTTTCGATATCGTTCGTGAACTTGTTACTTGACCTCGACGGCTTGCGATAATACCTTTGGCCTGGACTTTGTCGATGCTTTCAGCGGTCACGTCATCTACGCGTTTACAGTTTCTTCGGTACATTTCCTGGTTTACGTTGCCTGCAATCAAGGGGAATGGAAAACACTCGTTCAGAAGGCTTGCCGCCGAACTTGTGTACTCTTGTAATACCTACCTAACTTATTTTGTCTTCCGGGAATTTTTCGACCGTCCTGCGAAAGTACAATGCATTTTTCAACTCAAATAGTAACTGATTTTCAAAGAAAACCGGACGGTGAAATAACGGTAGTTGTTTCGTACAGAGTTTTTCTTTTGTATAAAGGGTCTTCCTCTGCGGTCGGAGGCTAGATTTTGTTCCAAGTAAAAGTTACATACATATTCGGGACTCTACGTACCGTAATTCTTACGTTCGGTTTATCTAACTACAGTAAGAAAAAAAAAAAAACTCTGAAGCAAGAAGTTGAGTAACACAAAAAATAAACAAACCACAGATCGAAAATACTGTCTGTTCGTAAAAACAACACAACACGTTCCTGACTTACGCATCAGATGTAGACGAGAGACGGGCAAAATGGGCCCTTTATACAATGAAATGGGATTTAAAAAAATGCCACTTGAAGTGTGTTTCCAGGCCAAAGATAAAAACAAACGCGTCGTTGAAATCGGTCCAACGTTATTCTTCCATTAGTGGGCCCGTTTTGTCCGCCTATCTCCTGTATGTGATTTTACATACTTCACAAATATGTGTATCAAGTACATTATAAATTCTCCTCGTGACCTGTCGTTGTCATCCCCTAATCCGCAATTTGCAATCTTAATTGAATCATTAGACCCGCTAGAGCTGGTATACTTATCCCGACTTGTCCGGTCCGAACCAACCGTAAATCTGAACCAATTTAGGTTATCGTCGTTGAGTTGAGTAGGAAACCACAATAACAGGTTACATGTTATCATATGTGACGTAATCAAGTTTTTCCGAATCCATAATAACATCCGAATTATAAACTCGTTAAAGAGTCTAAGTAAATGAAATACGAAAAAAAAAAAAATGGAAGACTATTCGATGATGTTGCGGAATCACAACAGGAAAATCGTACATCGGTAGATGCTGCAGTGGAAAATTAAAGACTATCTACATATTTTTATACTCCGTGACGCTGCAGTTTTTTTTTATATTGGTATTCGTGACGTCAACTGACGCTGAGACCCAAAACCATCGGTGAGATCGAAGCTTGGATGGAATAACAACGAGTGCTCAACTCAAATTACTAAGAACTGATCAACGTCGAGTCATCCAACCACGATACGCATCGTACATCCGGAGGATCTCACACTCGTTTACCCCCCTTCTCCTTATCACGTATCGCGTATACCGTTTGCACACATGTATCATGTATAAAGTATGCGGTATACATACCGGGAATTTCCAGACGGCTCGCGGCTCTACGCGGAACGCGTCACGGTTATCCCTTCCCTGCATATATAGCCCAGTCAGAATGTACAGCATAAAAATAAAAATGAACCAGAAACTGCAATTTCTAGATACCAAAATTTTCTTTTCCTAATCTTTGGGGTAGGGGGTTAGTCTAAATCCCGAATTTCTCACAGAGACTACATTAGCTTCGTCCGCCGTGTTGAATTTATAGTTTAAATCGCAAAGTATGGATCGTAGACAAAAAACTATCGTTCCCAAAGTTGTAGAGATATTAATTTCCCACAAGTTTAGTCCCCGCCATTTTTAGTAAAACGTTAAAAATGACCAAAATTCAAAATGGCGACCGAAGCTAACGGGAAATGTGATGGAAATTCTGGGTTTAAACCAAGTACCGAGGGTTGGAAGAAGATAACCTCGGTTAGAAAAATTGCAATTTCAAAACTCACACTTCGAACTGGAACTGAACAAGCAGCGGAGGCAGAGAAGGCCGGGTACGTCGAGTTATCGCTGGATTAAAGTGGCGGTGCAGTGACGCGATTGGCTGCTGCCCTCCTCCCCCTCCTCGAGCCTTTCGAACGTTCGCTCGCTGCCTTTTGAACGGAACGGAACGCAACGTAACGAATCCCCAGTCTGCGTCCTCCTCAGTCTGGTATTCGACTCCCTTGTAGCCGGCTCGGGTCGCGTTCGTCATCCTCCACGTGCACGTTCGGAACGTAACGTTCGTTTCGTCGTCGTTGTCGCGTTGTAAAGAATCAGTGCCTTCGCGAGCACCTGTTATCATCGTCATGTTGGAACAGGAGAACGTCGTTGGATCCGGTTGCGATGTCTGCGGTGAATTTGTGATAGTTTATCGCGAGCTTATACAAAAAGTAAGTCTTCCCGCCAGAATTTAAAAAAATTGAAAAATGATCGGGAGTTTTTACAATTTAATATACAGAGCACGTAATTTTATCGTTCGAGGAAATATGAAGAAACTGTCGGGCTTGGCGGGAGGTTTAATTTTTATACAGCACAGTATCGTCGCTTCTTACAACATCGTGGTTGTACACACCTATCGGGTACACGCTTGCGAAAGAAATGTTGCCGCAATAATTCAGAGTGTCACTGTACGTACGTTACACCTACACATGTGTGTGTGTCTCCATCTCGATGAAAGGAAAGACTGCAAAACGAAAAGTGAGAGTGATGATTTTTTCCTCGTTGTGCAGCCTCGGTCGATTACGGGAAATAACTCGACGAATAACTGTACCGGGAAAAATTATATCCTCAACTTGTCCCTCTCGCGTCTACTGTATTTTATTTTACGTTCTTTTTTATCGGTTTCGTGGATTTCCGTTCAATTTTGAAAACATGAAGAAATTTAGAACAGCGATCGTTGTACACAGCATGAATTTCATTCTGGATTTTCAATCCGAGCCTCGGACGAACATTCGCGAAAATTTAGATAACATTAAGGTATTATATATACAACACCGTTGTACAAATACAACCGTCTATCTGGAATAATGATTCCAAAGTTGGAAATTCCTCTGGATTCCTATCGATGTATATGCATGTCTATACACATATCGGTGATATCAACTTATCGTTGTGTGCACGATAAAATCTTGGTTATACGTACTTCGGCCACGCGCTGTCAGAAATTCTCTCAAGAGCAAACAGCGTGGAGCGAGGTATACATACAATGTTACACACGAGTAGAGACCGGAAGTGACTGGCTCCCGATTCGGCCTCGCGCCGTGTGTTCTCTTTTCTCGTTCAAAGGCCGAAGCGCTTCGTCACACAGAATTTCTGAAAGTTGAATTACCATTAGACGCTAATGATCGTAATCGGTAGTCGACATTGGAGACCCTTGGGTCATATCTCCGCTGCGCCTCGATGCATCAGATCTGCTGGCTAAAGGCCACCGACGGATCGCTGCGACGCTTTTGGCTCCTTCGAGACCGCTTTATTCTTTCGCGATCTAATTAGAAGCATCGAGTAGCGCGTCTCGCTGAGAAGGGAAGACGAATCGTGTTCGGTCCGCGTTTTTCCTACTTTTTGTATCTTCGTCTAGTGTGGCGAAAAAAGTTATCGCCGTCATGGATACCCTCGACAATATCGACAGTGACCTATTAATTGAACTATATGTCAAGTTAAGTACATCCGACACGTGTGCATGCAGGTTGATTAACTTTGGTGTTCCACGTTTCAAGTCACTGTTCGATGTTTTATGAGACTGAAGTTGGTAACGTTAACGTAACGAAAAATTACTATTCTTCGAGTTTACAGTGAATTTCAGGTCGTTAAGTTTTCGAAATATGAATACGTTCTGCCTTGTTATGATTTAGACTATTTTAGACATCGCTGCAATTGCGAAATATTGGTTTTTCCGGAACGTTTATCGTCACGATAACGTTACTTACTTCCGTCTGTTCATATTTTTCCCAATCGTGTTTAGTGCCACTTCTTGTAGGGGCTCTGGTGTAGCAATGAATAATTAATAACGCTTCAATGTATCGTTGACGGTTTACGCAAAACAAAACATAGGCTGATTAGCTTCTGATTGCTGTTGTACGGTATTTCAATAATTGTGATCATTACGTATATTTATGTAGCAGTTGGGAGAATGTCGACGATTGTAGAAACGAGGTTGAAGTTATTAACGTTATCGTAACGATACATTGTGGGGGGAAAATCAGTGTTTTATTAATTTTACAATCATTTTTAAGGAACGTAAGATTTCGAAACGTGGATATGTTTTGTTTTACTACGGTTTACCGAACTTCAGACAATTCCAAAATCGCGAAATAACGGTTTTACCTCAGCATGAATCGTTACCAACTTCAATATGATCTCTATAGAAAGACTGCAAGAATTTTAGAACTCTTATAAATACGTGTGTACTTTATTCTCTGATTTCGGCGTTAAAAAGCGATTATTTTTATCGCCAGTCGAGTCTTTCTATCTGTATAATGATCGCGTGTACGTTACTAATGCTATAATGTACGATCTACGGTCAAGTTGTACGATTTTCTGTATATTACATCAATATGAACTTTGTAGACGTTTCTTCCACCGTGCCTCGTTTTTGTACCGAATGGACGGAAAATCAGAAGCTGACTATGCCCCGTATAACGGTTAAACTTATGTGTAATCCACGTCCGGTACATTTGTTGGGTGAAAGTTATTACACGGACTTTCAACGTTTCGACAAACTTGATATTATGCATACGAGCTTTCATTCCGGTGTACCGATGGTTCAGGTACGAAAAAATTCGCTGAGCATGTACAGGATCATCGTTGTGGTCGAAAGTTTTGGCAAATATTCGTCGCGTTTTGCTATCATATACATTTGAGTATATTTATTTGTCCGGTTACGTGGGACACAAATGAATCTTAAACGGGCAATGCGAATCTATATTTAAAGAAGACGGTGTGTGTACACAAAGGTAATCTCTCTTGCAAATAACCGATCGATAACTACTTATTGCCGTTTGTACCGAATTAGATCCAATTAAAGGGACCTTGACGAACGACGACTGCGCAAACGGTTCGTTTCGGCGTCTAGACAGACTTCTGACTCGTTGGATCTAACGTTTGTTATTATAAAAGATATCGAGTTATGCCTCGAGGTTTGTCATGCGCGCGTTTTACGACTATGGAATAAACAAACTCGGCATTCAGAGTATAATAGGGATTATTTAACTTGGTGCTCTGGAAGCAATTTGCACAATATGCAGTGCAAAGACACCGCACACGGGGATAAAATTGTTTCGAGGTAAATGGAAATATATCGACGTTCTTTTATACCTGTGATTGTATTTTAGTCATTTACATCGTGTTATAATTAATTAGAAAACTTGCAAGGAAGTACGCTCTTTTTTCATCTTCGTATGGAAAAAAGAATATGTAAACATCTGCTGGTGGGATGGGGTCGAAATTCCGAATTTCCGAAAAGTTCCGAAAGCGTCAAATGCCGAATTTTTCGGCTGTGAAACTTGGAGTAAATAAATGAAACTTTGTAGAAACATCAAACTTTCCAATGGTCCGAAACACGACGCTCAAGTTTCGAAACGAAAAAATGGCGAAAGGGTAAACCCGATGGGTTAAAGTACCGAAAATGCGAAAATGAGAAAATTTTAAAAGCTGAAAAATCGAAATTCCGAATTTCTTACTTGTTGAAATTTCACCACTCTGATCCTTCTTTGTTTTGGAATTTCGATATTTTTACGTTCGGAATCCTGGTCATTCTGGTTTGGCGCTATCGGAACGTTACTCTTCTTAACTTTGCTCCATCGCAACTTGAATTTTCGGAACTTTGAGCCGTCGGTATTCCGACCATTCGAATCTTTGTTGTTTCTTCAAAGTTTGATTTCTTCACTTCGAGTTTCGCCACCAAATAATTCGGAATCAGGCGCTTTCGGAACTTCACAAATTCGGAACTTAACACGGCACGTGAATCCAAGGCACGTGACATCCTCTTACCTTCTCATTCTAAGCTCTGTATAAACCTACACATACATTCGGTTCTAACACAAGTTATACACAAATGCGTGTATATACCTGCATCACTTATGTATACATATAACTCTGACCATGTCAACGACTCCGAGTTTGAACTGGTTCTTATTAGCATTATTACAATACACAAATATACATCTAACGTCATCCTCTTTTGAAACGGGGACGGTAATTTGCACTCGCGCATACTTTATGTACTCCTCTTTTTCTTCTTATTTCACATGTAAATTGATATGGTTAAAACGAAGCAGCCGTGAAAAATGATTTACTTTTATACGAACACGTGTCGTCGACGATGACGACGAACGCTTATCGTTGTAAGGATCGTCTTTATCATTTTACACGCGCGTTTCGCGACGACGAGTCGGTCCGATATCAGTCTACAATACCTGCTGATATTATTACTTATGTATACAAATGTCTCGTTGTGCAGGCGGTGGGAGATTTTTTTAACCACCTCAAGACAGACAGCTCTCAGACAAGACGAGCCTTTTACTACGGTAACCAAAACAACGTGTTTTGAAAATCATCAAATTTGTTCTTGACTTTTGCCGCTTTGTTATCGGTTTGCAAATCGGTTGTATTTCAATCTCGCTTTACACATACACACACACGCGCGCGCGTTTATTTATTTTTGCCGGTTTTGTTTTCAAGTACCCGATAAGAAAAAAAATAGGAAAAACAAACACAACTCTCGATTGACAATTGCGTAAGCGGTGATCGTATTATATACGTATAGGTATACCTATATATTATATATACCTATATATCTTGTTACAATTGGTATCGGGTGCAAGATTGAATCGCAGTAATGTAGAAAAATATCGGTGTATATAATTAATTCTCGTTGTTCTAAAATGCCGTGAAATTTCAAATCGATATATATAAAGATTAGTTATACTGATATTAAAATCTTGGGTACGATTACAAGACGATTGTGGTTTTGATAATAGTACAATTGAATTATAAGTTATGTTATTTCCTCATGCGCGCAATAACAAACGAAATAGAAATGTATGGGAGTAAAAATCAAATAATCCGTAATTGGACAGTTGTACTTGTCGCGCGAATCTTTGAAAAATAATATCGTCTGCGTCTGATTGTTGTATAAAAAATAGTTTGACGTACGCAGCAGTAATTTATTTGAGTTATATAAGATAGATACGCGTATACATATATGTATGTAGAATGTAGATAATTGACATAATTGACTGACGATTGTCAGATTATACTCCTTATACGTACATACGTAAAATAATCCCGACACTGGAAATTTTATCAAAGTTCGTCTGCTGTTGATGACGCATCAACGAATTCTTTTCTACTACTTGCTGCGCACACGTTTCACTGTTTGTATTGTAATATAATAAATAATAATAATTATACGAATATGTACATTTTACCGAGTATGAGGCATTTCTCAAAGACTTTCTAGCGATTCAAATTAAAGAGGACAAAGGAGGAGGTTGCACAGGTTTTATTTTCTGTCTACGAATCTCGCGATTTCTTTACCAATTCCATTCGTGACATTAAAATATGTACGGAATACTCGAGTCTAGACAGAGCGTAACGATACGTTACATCTTTGGTTACACGGCTGCTTTCCATCCTTTTTTTCATTTATTCCTTCCCTTCCACCAACGTTAAAAATAATTTTGATTCTTGGCTTCGTGGCTCGGCTCCTCATTTTGCCATGACCCTGGGGCACTGCCTGGATCTATTTACGAACAAGTTGAAAAGAAATTCGTTTCGTCATATTTTATATTTCAGATTTTTTCAAGTGCAAATACGTGCGGTCAAAATCGCGCTACCGCTGTACAAGTTGTTTTTTTCTTTTTCTTTCTTCTTCTTTTTTTTTTTCTCTCCACTTTTTTCCTTTCAAATCTTATGAAATCGAGGAGGAGGCGAAAATTATGCTCGAGGTCGTCGTGTGGAATCTAGTATAACAACGTATATGTCCGGTAAAGACTACTTTCTCAATTCGAAATCGACCTAGAGTTCTCTGCGGTGTTCCGTAACGATAATTCAACGGAATGCCCTTCGCGATTATGTCGTTCATTATTCAATACGGTCCTTGAATTTTTTTTTGTTTCAATTTTGACATTAAAATTATGCCGAACCTTCAACGGATTTTAAAAGGAATGTTAAATTCAGCGGTTTAACCATCCGCAAATTATCGCAGTCACGCGATTCTTTCTTTAAAGGTTTTTAATATTCGATTTCAAAATTTATCTTGCTTTTTTTTTCAATAACAATTTAACAAACGATTCCATTATACGAACACTGATTTAACGATCCAGGAATGCAGGTCAGATGCATACGATACATGTACAGAAATTTGATCAGCTGTGATTCATATCGTCAGTGGGTATAATGAAAAAATAGCAAAATGCGGACATGGTATAATATAAAAATTTCAGCTCTATCAAAGTCACGAGGCTGCGATTGAGAACGTTGAGGAGAGAGTGAGAGAGAGAGAGAGTGAGGGGGGGGGGGAGCAACGAGCTGTTGCTCTCTTATCAAGTCGTGCACTCTGTACTCAATGCGTGCAACGACTCTCACGATATCTCTAATTCCCATATTGAAAATTCCCTCTCACCTCATCCCCGATATGAATATATCTTTCTTTATTCCTCGATCTTTTCTCCTTTCTCATTCTCTTATATTTAATACGATACGATACGAGCTCTACTACGGCGTTGTACGATCCCACGAATTTGTCGAAAGTTTGAAAAAGAGAATTCTTATACATATCTGGCTGTAGATATGCGAGGATTAGAAAAGAGGCACAGGGTGTGCTAATTCGCGAAATAGCTTCGCGACAGCTCGGCTGCCACGTGGTTCAGAATGTTGAGTAATCCGCTTCAGGGACGCGTTGGCTTCAAATCTAGTTTCGTCTAGCTCAAACTCGGGACGACGACAGAGACGGACAGATAGATGTATACTTATAGGACAGATAGCGGAAGCGGAAAATGTTGCCTCGTCGCTTTAACCGCGTCACCGTTTGTATTATATATATCGAACGGTTGAAGTTTGATTTTCATTCGATTTATTTAACGGCTTCTGTTATGTGTACTATGGTTTAATCCGCTTGGAAGTGGAAAAAAAAAACGGCGAGACTTTATTCTATATATATATATATATATTTAGGCTGTCAATATCAATGTCTCTGCTAAGTATTTACGTGAAAAAGGAAGCCTGATTGTGAGACAATATTCTGGGACAACCCGGAGTCTGTGTGAGCTTGGGAACGATGCTTATCGCGTAATATGACGCATTTCGTCTTTACGAAATATACGCGTAACTGTACACGCGTGTATATTTCCAGAATGTGATTCACATGTCGGGCGGCTGTTTCTCGCATAGTTGGAAACTCGTGATTATTGTAATATATCTATGTCTCTGACGATGAGAACGAGGAGAGTATACGCTTGAATATGCGGTTTTTTCATTGAAAAAAGTTTTAAAAAAATAATAACAGATATAGTTCCAATTCTGTGTTAACGATATTTCAGTTATATTACTGGTAACGGATTACATTGTAAAGTGTGTTTTTTTTCCGTTTCAAGTTCCATGAAATCTCTCAATATGTCCAATGCAGTCACGATTGAGTCAGATGAACGGTTATCTTGACATTGTACCAAGTATTTTAGACTCGCGTTAACGATACTCACTGATTTTTGTCTCGAATTGATGTAATTATCTCATTCTGGAAATTCGCTTTGCATATGAACACAGAGCTCGATCCGATGATGATCTCAGCGATTTTAAAGAGAGAAACAAATGATTGTTCGACAAAGCTGTCTGCTTTGAATTTTGACAGCATGCTTTGGGTGAAACGCCGCCGTTTCATCGTAGATAAACTATTAATAATGAATGAGTATTTGAGTGTATCGGAATTTTGGCATTTACTTTGCCTACGTTATGAAATGGATATCGCAGATAGTAAAGTATGGTCACGCCCTATGTTAGTATATGTAAATATCTTGGTGTATTGTCGATAATTCATATGAAATTGAATTGATAATAATGTTTCTTTTGTGGTTATCGTTACAGTACCTCGACATCGGTGAGGATATGGGCGTACCCGATGACTTTACCAAAAGCGAAATGGTCTCGGGTATGTGGTGGAGGCATCTATTGGCTGGTGGAATCGCTGGCGCTGTTTCACGAACCTGTACGGCACCCCTCGACCGTATTAAAGTATACCTACAGGTAATTAAACGGTGATCGACGATCGTTCATTCTTATATTCTTTGCTCTTAATTGTTGATATTTTGTTATGGCTGAAGCTGAAAACATGGTAATTATTTCGTTGCAAACTTTTGATACTGGTTTATAATAAATATATGTTTTACACTACCGTTTGTTGATAAACATTCGGAGCTGTGTAATCTCTTACAAAGTCGAATTAATCAGTTCTAAATCTGAGGATCAGTAGACCAGATTTAAAATCAATTACCCAATTTCATTCAATCTTGATTTTTGGACAGTATTTGGTAGTGACTTTAATTAATTCCTCCTTCAAGCGCAAAGCTATAATGGATTGGAAATACAGATTATATTCAAATGCGAGCAATGATAAATTACAAAATCGTGTAGCGAAATCTTCTTCTTTTCAAAACCTCTGTCTCAATTATTGAATGAATATAATACATTGATCGCTGTTTTTTTTTTTATAGTCACTATTATTATTCAAATATAACAGGCAATGAGTGGCATAGATGTTTCTTTATAGGTACATGGAACGAGACAGTGTAACATATCATCCTGTTTCAAACACATGCTGAGAGAAGGTGGTGCGCTAAGTCTCTGGAGAGGGAATGGCATAAATGTACTTAAGATCGGTCCTGAAACTGCACTTAAGTTCATGGCCTATGAACAAATTAAGAGAATGATAAAGGGAGACGATTTTCGAGAACTTAGCATTTACGAAAGATTCATGGCTGGATCCATTGCCGGTGGGGTCAGTCAATCAGCCATATATCCACTTGAGGTACATCGAAATATTGAACTATTTTTTCTCAGCTTCCAACCAGTAAAAGACAATTAATATTAACTAAGAAAAAATAATTGAAGGTACTAAAAACGCGGTTGGCTCTTCGAAAAACAGGGGAATTCACCAGCGTCATAGACGCGATGCAGAAAATTTATAGTTCCGGTGGTCTCAAATGTTTCTATCGAGGATACGTTCCCAATCTCATTGGAATACTGCCGTATGCCGGAATTGATCTGGCTGTTTACGAGGTAAGAAGATAGATAATCTTTGTTACGTAATGAACTATTTCCTTCTTCTTAATTTCACAACGTTGCGCGTATTAGATATATAAAGCTTGTCTTGATATAGTATGGAAAAACAAACATATAATTTTACAGACTCTGAAGAACAGTTACTTACGTACGCATCAGAAAGACGAACATCCGGCATTCTGGCTTCTGCTGCTTTGCGGAACGGCTTCAAGTACGGCTGGTCAAGTCTGTTCGTATCCTCTAGCTCTAGTCAGAACTAGGTTACAAGCTCAAGTAACACCATACAGAACTCCGAATACCATGGTTGCTGTATTTCAAGATATACTTCACCGAGAAGGTTTTCGTGGGCTTTATCGAGGCTTGACGCCTAACTTTTTAAAGGTACATTGACCAAAATTTGAGTCAATTCATTTTTAACGATGACATTTTTCTTTTCTCGAATATCGACTACATGGATAATTTTTTTCTTTATTCACAGGTTGCTCCTGCAGTATCCATTAGCTATGTTGTATACGAACACTTCAGACAAGCTCTAGGTGTTAACATGACGTGATGAATATATTTATTAGGGGACATTAATTCTATTAAATTATTCTGTAATTATATCATAAAAGTTATGCTAAATCTGCAAGTTGGCATGAAGCAAGCTGCGCAGGCAGGCCTGCACGCTACTTCGCCTTTCCTTCCTTTGACTAAAGCAGCTTATTTCTTACTGAACTCGTCATAAATGTTATAAATTATTTGCTATTTAAAAGTTTGGAAGAAACAAAGAAATTTAAACATAATAAAATACAATCAAAACAATTGATATTGATGCTACAAGAGTTGCCAGAGGGAGAGGAAAGATATTCCAACGTTATCAAGACAGTCCAGGCGGATGGTGCTCTTCCGGTGTAGAGTGGAGTTATCTTAAAAATTGAGGATAACAAAAAGTGGATTAACCGGTAAATTGATTGTTGGATCAAAAATTCAATGATTCGGTTAAATGGAGATACGGGCGTTAATTAAATCAGCAAAAGAATAGGGGGAATATGCTACTTAAAAACCATTCGAAAAAAAAAATCAGTTCAGGATTTTAATTATACATGGACACTTGATGTTGTGATATACTCAGATTTTTTTGCTCCTTCCGATTCAACAAAATTTTGGTGACCTAACGCTATCGTACAGCCACTAGAAATAACGAATTAGTAGCCTAATGATTATTTACAAAATGACATCCCACTGCGTGCCTGCAAAAAAGATCGACTGATTAGGGATTTTTCGAATTCCACATAAATGTATAAATATCAATATTACTCGATACCATTCATACCCTGGTTATAATAACCAATGTTGCGTTAACAAAGTTCTTCTGTATATTGCTATCGTTACGATTGTAGTGGAATGTTTGTATGATGTGATAATATATATATATATATATATATGTGTGTGTGATTATATATATATATATATATATATATATATATATGGGACAGATTTTCGTATTACATACTGCAGGCTGATTTGGCCACCTATTATTGTTGGGCAAGTACCAACAGTTGATTAGGTATTTTATGTATACGATTTTCTGGCAGTATGAACTGTGAAAGTATAGATGCTTTTAGTACGGAATATATGTACAGATATTTTAGCTGTATATGGGACTGATGATACACGACTTTAAGCAAGGAACGTTGTGAATCGATTGAATACTTCCAGTAATTTTTCTTTCTATTTATATGTATGTATGTATGTATATTATTATTATTATTATTACTATTATTATTAGCAGCTTCGCACGAAGCATGTAGGTGTACCGTGTAGAGTATATATTACATACAATCTGCGTGACGTCTTTTTCTACGATGAGCAAATGTAATTTATTGGTTTTTATGTTTTTGATTATTATTGTTTATAATAGACTCAGTTCCTTGGAGGCTGCAGGCACCAGTTTTCACTTGTAGTTATAATAAATACTTTATGATATCTCTTATATCTTAAATATTATAAATGTGATTTCCGCTGACAAGCAGGAGAATTGTACTTTGCTGAATAACTAATTCTTCATTCAAATTATTGTTGTTATACATTTTTTCGCTCTATTATCATGATTACTGCTATAAACTATTAATTCTATTACTACTACTACTACAACTAGTACTACTATCACTACTCTTACACCATTACTATTGCCTTCTAACATTGTTAATACTGCTATCGCCACTGTTACTATTCCTTGCATTGAAATCACACAATAATGTCTTTCGTGATTCATCAACTAAGTGCAGTGTTTAATCAATTACTTACCACAATAATTTCAGTTGTATTCTGTATTTCAATGGTCAACTGTGACGCAGTATTACCTACACTAACAATAAGTATTAAGCTGTAATTTTTTTTTTCTTTCGTTTACTTTCCGTCTTCGACACTAGCATGCGTCGGATTTCCCGTTACATTATAGAATTGAAGTAAAAGAGTGAAAAAATAAAAACAAAATTACTGATTATGTGTCTTGTGATATTATTGTAATATCAACATTTTATTCCTTCACTTATCATAAAACAGTGTTCGGACCGAAAAAATCAAGTTTCAGGTTTGAATCTATACGCATAATCTGAAAAACAACACCGCGTATATGTATAGAATTCTGTAATGCCGACTCGTGTATCAATTTTTTTATTACCATACGCTTTATTTTTTTCTTATACATAATACATATGAAAATTACATTACTTGCTTGTAAAATAAAAAAAAAAAAGTTCCATCAACCAATCAATCACAGCCACCTCTACAGTCGTTACATAATAGAATCAAAGTTCACAGTCTTTTCATTTCTGTACTTCTAATTTCTACGTCTTTGGAACACTTTTCCTTCGACATAGCTTGATAATCATGCGGTATTGTGGAAATATGATCGGAAGCAAGACAAAAAAATAATAATCATTCTTATTTTTTTAATAAATCGTGATTTCAATATCACAACAGCAAAAAATGATTTACTCACATTACAAGATTTACATAATTCAGTATGTTTGTAAGATTTTAAGAAAAAGTGAGTCCACAAGGCTGTAGGGCAGTTTTGAAATTTAATAACGTATATTATATTAAGAAAATGATCACTGAAAGTTAGGCACAAATTTTAAGTTTTGATACTTTGATCGAAGCACTTCAATCTTGGATCAAACTTGAAAATATGTGTTACTTCCCTATACCCAATTAACAGATTGCATGGAATAATAAAGTTGATATTCAAATACAATGTGTATACATATATATCGTATCTACTCATGTATTGTATAAAACAATAGTATTTACCATAAGTATCGCAATGATAAGCTCACTTTAAAGAGACAAAAAGTCGTGGAATGTTGTAAATTTTTTTACACAGACCCGTGTTACAGTTTGTGCCAAATAGCATATTCTTTAAGTTGGTTTAACATGTTTCGCTGCCGCTTCGTCGAGAATCCAATACAACTCTCCGTTGCTCAGTTGTACTCTGGCAGCTGGCAAGTTTTCTTTGTCTTTTAAAATACGCTGTGAAATTAAATGCATATTATCACTTCTGGGTACGGTAGAATGAAAAAAACTCGCACTTGAGGTAATTGGCAATCCTACCTTTATGATGTCTGCTTTAGCCTCTCCGGTAATGGTAAAAATGCATACTTTTGCATTATTTATAACTGGGAATGTTAGCGTTATTCGAGATGGTGGTATCTTCGGTGAGTCATTCAGCGAGCTTACCCAGACGCTAGTTTCTTCGAGCAATCGGTGATTGGGAAAGAGGGAACAAGTGTGACCGTCGGGTCCCAGTCCCAGGAGTAGTACATCGAACTTTGGTATACTGTCCGGTGGAAAGTAAACGGACATTTTTTTGATGTAATCTTTGGCTGCTGCTTCGGCTGTTGAAGTTAAAAATTTATTGTAATTATTATTCTGCAAAATCTCATATCTTCATTGACAGGGTGGCTTTGTTTATCTGATTCGATTGACATCCAGAGTATTCCATGTTTTCCATACCTGAGAGATCGGGATTAATTTTGATGAATTGCTCTTCTGTTATGGGAATCTTTCCCATCAAGTGCATCTTGTAGACCCCATACGTCGATTCCTCATTATTGAAAGGTACTACTCTCTCGTCACAGAAAAAAAACCGCCATTTAGACCAGTCTGTTGTTATGGTGGGCAAACCTTCTGCTAAATAATTGATGAGTGAACCACCTGTGAAAGATTTAAAAACAAAAGTTACTTATTCGTTACGAATATTGATTAAATTTTTCAACTCCTGAAAAGGTAAAAATCGGCTACAATTAATTTCTAACCAAAGGCCTGGGTCAAAACTTGGATTTTATCAGACATTTTTGTTAATAAGAAAACAGCTGAAAATAAGAATTCAGATTTGAACGAATTTTTCACATCGTTATTAGTCACGTGTTAGTCACCAGCCGGTATGGGTGCGAAAAATTGATTAACGTTCGAAAAGTGAAATTCACATTGTAAAAGTGAACAGCGTCAAGACATCATTACATATAAAATGGAATGTTGGGTAAGAGGAATGATACGCTGGTATTAGACTAATATGAAGAAAAAAAAATAAATAAAAAAATTCAGAGATGAGTGACCTGATAGACCGATTTTGAAGACATCGTCACTCGATATCGCATCGTTGGCACTATCTTGAATGATGTTAACCAGTCGTTTAATAGCACTGGGAACGTCTTTTTCGACGAGTACTTTAGCCATTTTTCTTCTTCCACGAGCTTGTCAGTTGGTGTAACCAGCTGAAAGTATAACCTCAATGCTTGAATATCATCGGCGGATTTCGGCGAACGACCTCTAGCAAAAAATTTCAATGACGTGCACACGTTCGTCCATAATCCATATGGTCAGTCAGTTGCACGGCTTACATACAGGTCTGGTAACTAGTAGGGTGGGGAACACGTCAGTTGTTATACAACATAGATTATAACGTGCAACAAAACAACAAAGTTAGAAAGAAAACTGCCCGTTATTCTCGTTAGTGGCGCACCGGTGCTTGGTAAATCCGTGGTGTAATGAAATAGCGAATAAAATATTCAATTTTTGTGCAATATACATGCATTTGTACAGATGTTAATTAACATCGACTTGTCTAAAATCGTCGAAATGCTTCTTCCAGGTAAATATTTAATTTCTTTCAGGGGGCTAAGTAGACTATACGTATAATAATTTAAGAGTTGTGTTTACTTCATTCATACACAATATGTCGAAGAATTTTCTGTGCTTGTTGGTAAACGAAGACAAGTGTTTTTTTATTTGTATAATTGGAGAGCCACTATCTCGTTTTAATACATAAAATACAACAGGATATAACACCCATGTCAGCCTGTCGGCCAACCGTGTTGGCACTACAGAGCACGTTCTTGTCAACTATATGCTAGCATATGGTACTAGGTTAATATTCAAACCTTTCTTAGGCACTATTCGGACCATATATCCTGTAATAATAAATCCCCCCCCGCTTCTGATCTATCTCGTATGAACCAAGTCCACGTTCAAGGGCTTACTTGAGATATATTTAAAAAAGCAATATTGTCTCGATAGAAATTATCTACTTTTTTATACGTAATTTATATCGGAAAAACAATACACGATCGGTGTCATGTGAGCACCAATTGAAACTTGGCTATTTTTTGGAAGTGGTGTGTACGTTTCACAACCCCATGACGGTTAATCTTATATAAAAACCATGCACAACTACACATCTACGGTGTCATCATATGCCGAGTATGTTGCTAAGTAATTCTCCATCGCCAGGAAAATAACTGTGAGTGTAAATATTCACGAATTTGATGTAAAACCCGGTTAAAAAACGAAGACCATGAGCACTGATGTCTGGGTAATAAGGGAAGATGGAAAGTTTTATCTGGAATTTGTTTGTCCCACGGTATATACATATAAATATAGTGTACAGAGATCTGAACTATCCCCACGCAATTGCGAGCAAAATTCCATTGAACTCTATTAGGAAATGCGTCGTATTTTAAATAAAGCGGTTTCCTTTACTTTCGTGGCACGAGACAATCGCGTCGGAACATAAGACTATCGTTCGTTTCGATGAATCAGTATCATATTTCATCAATATCCTCAAATATTTAATTTATTTAGTGATTCCGCAAGAAATGTGAAATTATCCAGTATTTTCCGCAGAAACAAATAATTATTTCATTGTCAGCGATCGGACCATTGTTTGGATTTTGATGACAGTTGCCTATTCGATACTTCACTGTCCTGAAGTTACACATAGTATACCGTTATTAACAATTAGTCAGCACTAGTACTGAAAACACAGCTAAAAAGAGGCAGAATCAGACAAGAATCGAGGCATTCGAAGACAGGGGCATTTCCGCCGTTTGTGATAATTCGTTCGCATGTGTAGAATTTATACGTAGTGAAACAGTCTGCGA
The DNA here is from genome assembly GCF_021901495.1 of Neodiprion virginianus. Taxonomy (NCBI): domain Eukaryota; kingdom Metazoa; phylum Arthropoda; class Insecta; order Hymenoptera; family Diprionidae; genus Neodiprion; species Neodiprion virginianus. The sequence goes on from NC_060878.1 coordinate 3,947,459, forward strand.
CTTTTATTCAGAAGCGGGACCATCAGGTAAGTATCATCCAATTTTGATTTTGATATGTACTTTATGTCATAGGCGTACATTAAATATTAACCTTGAGATTTCCATTCAAAATATTTGTATTTCCCGGTTACTGTGATGTAAGAAAATGAGTGACACCTTGTGGCCGAAAAGAGGACTCTCAGAAAATAACAACCGTGTTGGCCACCTACATTTCTTGGTGTTCATGCGAACGCACAATGCACGCCTAGATATTGTTTACGGTTATATTGTTAATTAGAAATCAGTGTTAGAAATGCAAACTAAAGGACCTTTTGTAAATGTTTATTTAACAGTCGCTGTTAGCGAATTAGCTAAAACCGTATAGATCCGGTCATATAATATTTGTTATGATAAGATTTGAGCTGCAAATGAGGACTCTCATAAAGCGCGATAGGTTATACAGGTAACCGACGTTCTCGAGCTTAATCAGCTGTAAAACTGCCCACATAATATTCGATTGAAAGCCAAAGAATTTCAAGACAGAAAAATGTCCCTTCGCATCAGATTAGCTCGTAGTCGACCCATCAGACTACTTGGCGGTATAGCTAAGAAGTGTTGGGCATTTTCTGGAGCTTATGTACTGGCCTGTTTCCTCCTCTATTGGCTTTACGGTGGAATCTTTGCATTTTTTCTTCTGTGCTTTGCTATCACAGGTTTGTTGCCAAGATCATTTCTTAAATAAATAAGTTTGAATGCCAGTTTTCAACATCTGCTTGTTATTGTAATTACTTGAACGATCTTATATTTTGAATCGTAACCAGCGAGTAAAACGTGCGTATTTTCATTCAGGTATCTTGTATCACACGGAGGACAAACTTCTCTATCATCCCGAATTACCTCCACATTCACGAGTCTACGTTCCTGCTCCGTCCATGTTTAGCTTGCCTTACCAAAGTGTGTATACCAGATCGGGAGATGGGACAATGTTGCACATGTTTTTTATATCGCAGACAGAAGAAAAGGCCAAGAAGGTGCCTACGCTTTTATTTTTTCACGGAAACGCCGGCAACATGGGACACAGGTCTGTCTAACGCGATACAAGTTGTATAATTTTTTTCAGCGTACTGTATGTACTTTGATTTCTACTTGCTACTTGCGCTTTCTGTGTTTTCATTTAGACTTCAGAATGTCGCAAGGTTATACCGTAAATTGGGATGTAATATACTTATGTTAGAGTATAGAGGATACGGATTATCTCAAGGCTCTCCATCCGAAGAAGGCCTTTACATGGACGCCAGAGCCGGACTAGATTATTTGTCCACTCGAACTGACATCAATAACGATGAAATTATAGTTTTTGGAAGATCTTTGGGTAATTTTTATTTTAGTTTTGTATTTTTGTAGCAAAGAAAGTGGCGATTATGAGTACAGATGTGTAGATTACATTGCGGCTCAGATCTGCGTTTAAGAATAAGAAAACAAGATAACAATGTAGTGTAGCAATAGGTGATTATTTAATGTATTCGTTACTCGCTAGGCGGTGGCGTGGCTATTGATTTGGCGATGAGGCCAGATTATGCAAAAAAAATTTGGTGCCTCATTTTAGAAAATACTTTTACCAGTATACCGGATATGGCATCACTGCTCATTGGCTCTAAGATCCTTCAGTACCTTCCGTTATTTATCTATAAAAATAAGGTACGTGTACAAATATTAATTGTAATGCTCAATGGAGATACAAAATATCTTTTACATATTTCTTATTTCTTCTCTAGTATATGTCACTACAAAAAATTGGCTCTGTCACGGTACCTACGTTATTTATCTCCGGCCTAGCGGACACTCTGGTACCGCCCAAAATGATGACTGAATTATACGAACGTTGCGGAAGCTCGTACAAAGGGATGCTCAGAGTGCCTAGCGGGACTCACAACGAGACGTGGAATCAGTCTGGGTACTATACCAGTATATCCACGTTTCTCAATCAACTAAGAGAAAATCCTCCACCCAGAGTAGCAACGAACCATTGGCAGATAGACCACGTGTAATGATAATGGTTTACACGGCTCAATATTGCGTCCAAAATTATTGTAGTTTACGTTTCATAGTACAAGATTTCCTTTATCTTTTCTCGTTTATTTTTATTTGATTTTTGTTTCTTTTTTCATAAATAGAGAAAGATGATATATTTCCTTATGAATTTTAATATAGCTACAAATATGTAATATAGTCAATAATAATTTGAAGGGATCAAATCGTCCAACGTAAATGATGATGAGCTGATCAAAAGTCTTCAATAGCCAAAGCTTGGAAATAGTATAATGAAATTAAAATATCTCTGTATATATATATATATATATATATAGAGAGAGAGAGACATAGAAATATATATATAGAGTTATATACACACACATATACGTACACACACGGACACACGCATATATACACACTTTAGTTTACAAAGTTAGTATAAGGTGGTAAATCTCATTGAATTTATAAGCACCTTCATCAAAAAAATTTTGCCACATCTTAGGTATCATGAGATATGAAAATTTTTTTTATTGTACGTGAGCAGTGAAGTTTAATAACCTATCCAATGAAATTCAATAGGTCTTCCATTGTTACATTGTACGATTATCACTTCTATTCAATCGCCAGTCTTATTACTTACAAAACAACACCTTGCGGCGGTGCGGATAAAATTATTTTTGCCACTTTCAAAGTATAGGTATTTTGAAAACTGCTCAACGCATTAGTTACCATTGTCGTTGCAATTAATTTTTTTTTCACTCTAGCGCTACTTTCAATTCCACCTTGTAAAAGTGGTAAAGTCATTCTGTAAGTCATATACGAAATACTGTAAATTGTTGCATTACTAAATAGGCAGGGCACAATTTGACCCCTTATGGAATCGTGATTAATAATATAAAGGCAGTCAATATAATTATTCTTTAATAATAATAATAATAATAATAATATTACTACTACTACGTAATTGCGCAGCGTAACTGTCGTCAAGTCCACAGATCAGGTTTGCGAATTTTTTTAACGTCCTAAATATATTTTGTGTAGGTATGTAATATCAAAAGTATTGTAGTTAAAATAAAATGTCGTAAAGCACATTGTCATGATGCTATGAACGCAAATTACGTATCCTTTTCACGCAAGTATATGTATACTTAGAAATAATTTTAATTTTAGAACAGTAATAATACGCAGATTTGGTTGACCCTCCTGTTTGTTTTCGGACTTTGCCAAATTCGATTCTTATTAATCGATTACTTAATATGACGATACAATGATTTTATCTCGCCAACAACAATAAATAAATTCATACCGATGTTTTTACTCGAAAAATTTTTCGAGTATATTACCTATACACGTATTAAGCAATTGCTATACAAGTTGTTAAATATCTTTGACCATTTCTTTTCTAATTACCTATAATGCGTGTCTCGATTTTGTACACAAGTGATCTGAAAACGAATATAAGTATGTTGTAAATAAAAATGTTAAATTGTAATAAATACAGTGTATACAGATTGAATGTATTTAACGTTATTGTATAATACGGTCGATTTTGAAAAATATCATCTCATTTTGAATTTATACAGTCGTTTGCTATATCTACATTTCTTTACCTCACATCTGCACTTCGATCGTCGAGTAAAATATGTGACATATTATCCGTACGCTACAATCTTTGATCCTACGCTATATGCATGGAGTTTAGTTTTTCCCCTTTTTCCTCATAAATTAAAATCAACGTTTTTCGATGCTAAAGTAACATTTTCCGAGGTTCTTAGAGTCGATCACAGTTGAGTGAACACAATAGCATTACTTTAAGCTTACGTACTATCAATCTCTGTAATAATTGACCTTATTGTTATTGACCTTATGAAGTCAATCCACAATCCAAATTCCAAATGGTAGATTAAAATCTTCGATTTTTTCGCGATCTTTTTATCGCTATTCGTCGAGCTAAAACAATACCAACTGTAACCAACATTGATAAAACGACAACGGCACCAATCAATGCAGCTAACATTCCCGTGCTGGATTCTATTTTAATTGTTTCGCTACTTTGACTCATAACTCCGGCTGCTTCAACGACAACCTTAGACACAAGGATTTGTGAGTCTTCGCAAAATACTTGATCCTTCCACTTGTACCAATGTAGCATTCTCATGTATTTCTTGTCCGGCGGTGAAGCACATCTGAAATAATATTCGTTTTAAATTTAGCAGCGAATTAAATTGCGAAACCGACGAGCAAATCTTTGGCTCCAAATTAATTGATATATTTATCTGTTTCTTACTTCAGATCATCCAGAAGCTGGGGGTACGCGTCGTAGAGCTTTGGGACCAGATCTACCAGCATCCATTGCAGGGTACAATCGCAGTGAAACGGATTGCTCTGTAAGTTGACGCCGTACTTTAACAAGCCCGTATTGTTCTGCATTTTTATCAAACCTGGCGAAATGCTGCTCAGATTGTTGCTGCTCAGATCTAACTGTAATTGAAAATCAATCGAAGGATTTCATTGAGATGCATGAAGTACGTATGTTTGTCATTGACTGTTCTTTTTGTAACTTAACTCACCAAGCAAAGATTCACGTCTCTGAAAGCATTCGCGTCTATTTTTGTTAGTCGTTTGTTTTGAGATATTATCAAGTTCAAACAACCCTCCGATCTTTCGTTATCAAGATTTGAAAAAGCATCTTCCTCGATGCTTTCGACCAGCTCTAACGATTGGGCGATCAACCATTCGAGGTTCAGTTTAGTGTTGAATTTCAATTCTCTTATAGGATTTCCACTGATCACTAGAGTGCTTAGCTCTGGTATATTTTCACTCGTTAGTGTTTCTGGAACCACGGATAATTTGTTGAATGACAAGTCTAGCGTCTCCAGCTTCTCAAATTTGACATTTGGAAAGTCAGTTAGCTTGTTGCCGCTGAAATTAAGGCTCTTCGCTCGATTCAGCAAGGACAAATTATCATTAAGCTCAACTATTTCATTGTATTCCATATCGAGTTTTTGCAGATTATTCAACGTTTCAGGTACATTTGTAATCATGTTGTAGCCGGCGTTCAGATTAGTTATGGAAACTGGAAGCTCGTGAGGAGAAAGATAGACCAAACGATTGTTGTTCAGAATCAAAGTTGCAAGCTGCGTCAAGTGTATCACATTGTTCTCTCCAAGCGAATCGATCCGATTGAACGATAGATCCAGATGTTCTAACTGCGTTAAAGATTGAAGCGAGCCATTTTCCAAGCTCTGTATATTGTTATGAGAGACGTCCAGCCATGTTAGATTGGTCAGTAATTTCAGGTCTGGATCTAGAACGCTTAATTGATTCTGGCTCAAATTCAGTCGTTGCAAATTTGTTATTTTGGTGATCATTCTCTCCGGTAGAGCAGTCAGGTTATTGCGTGACAAGTCTAGATCGACGAGAGACCAAAGCTGGTCAAAAGCATTCTCTGGTATTTCTTGGAGACGATTTCCTGACAGGTTTAGAGTTTTTAAATTTACCAAATTTGTAAACATGTCCGTTGGCAGAAAGTTCATTCCATTTTCAGCCAGGTTCAAAACACTGAGATGAGGCTGTTCGTCGAACATTAATAAGTCGAAGCGATGATGGTTATTATCCTCCAGTCGTTTACCTTGGCAATTTACGATCCAAGCAGAATCTAAAATACAATTGGAAATCATTTCTTACCGATACGCTTTGAATATTCTAATTGACATTTCATGGAACCTGATTGGTAATTTTTCATTCTTTATGAGACTTTTCACTGTTCACAAGATTGAAATTTTTCTCTTTCTTATATTTTCTAATTTATTGAGGCGATGTGTCTTGGATTCTGTTGTACTAATTTACAATTTTCATTTCTTTTCTAACATTTCTGATTCTTGTTGAAATTAGTTTTCAAAGAAAGATTTTTGCAAGAAATTTTGCAAAAATTCCAAGAAATTATTATATCGAGTTAATTCCTCGTCAGATTCTTTGCATTTTATAACTCGAAGTAGTAAATTGCCAATTAAGTAAATGCAATTTTATGACTTGGAAGCTAAAGAACAAAGAGAAACGATCATTAAACATAAATAAAAATATTGCGTTTCTTTCAAAATTCGTTAAAGACAAATTTCCAAATAAAGTAAATCGAGGTTCGTCTTTATTATATGTATACATACTTAGATTTTCCTAAAACTGTGCGATAGTTATGTTCACGATAAAAAAAAAGAAAAAAAAAAAATTGACACTATTGCCAACTTGTAAATCCGTGTGTAAACATCTAGTTAAGATAAAAAAGTTATATGCGAGGCGCGAGTGATAGAGCAGACTTGAAAAAAATCGAGTGCCGAGTGCATATCAGTGGGATTGGCTGATGATGCCTCGTGAGAATTTCGTCACGATAAGAATTGGAGTTATGCGTTATTTTTTCCAAGACTATCGTGTTTTTGTCACACCAGTGACGATGAATTTTTGAAACCGAATCCTGCGTACCCGACAGATAGGATGTAAAAAAAAAAATAATGTATATACACATAATTAAAAATGACCAAATACTTGTACGCAATACCTGTGCTAGAGCAAATGCACGTTTCGCACATACTGCATTCCGCCGATCCGTGCAAGTTGCATATAACAAGCAGCAATCCAACGAAATTCCAGTAGCGATGCCCTTTCATGATGTTGCGGTGAAAGTAGGTATAGTTGAGTCAAGTTACCGATATCGGATTTACCGCACTTGGTGGCGGTATAACTTTGTAGGTTTAACTTACAACGCACACTACGCACAAGCTTTTGAGAAGCAGGAAAAATTTAATTTGTCAGCCCCAACGAATGGTAAACTTAACTCTCGACTGTGCAGACTGAGACTGACTTTCAAAGCCGATAGATAATACGAATCCCAGTGTCGTACCTCCAGATAGCTTATCAGTTGTTTGCGTCATGCAATTGTGATGATCGTGAATTTAGGTGTACCGTTACCGCTGTTGTCTTCCCGATTATACATGTTTTGACCCTTTTGATAAAATTTCATTCGTCATTACTCGAAGGTTCAATGGAAAAGACAACACGATGTTTCAGCGTACATTACCGGAATGAGTCACTCATTCTGCGGGAAAATAAACGATAAACTAGATTTGGACATTGGCGAATGACTACGAACGCGCCTCAGTGTTTTGCGAAACGATCGCACGACTGTTGGATGAAGAGAAATAAAAGAAAAATTTCAAAAGTCACCAAGTTTCACGGGCGAATTCTTGACTCGTATTTTTTTACTTCATTTTTCGTGCGATTATGATTCACGGAAAAGTAGTTGAATGAATTTCCACTAGGTCCATCCTTTGATACAGTCAGATCGTAATCGAGAATATTGAAACGATAACGAATCGCGTCTACTTCTTACAATTCCTCTCCTCGACGATATCCGGAAACCGTTTCTTTAACTGCGATAAACGTTTTATCTGTGTTTTATGTTTACGAATTATATGCGAATGATCATGATGCATGATGAATTTACTAAGAATCCGACGTGGTCAAGTGACGTGGCATTATTGCGACGAGTGCAGGTAGTAGAATATAATAGAAACGCGGCGTAATTAAACTCACGATGATGTATCTATAGTGTTCTATGCCTGCGTATGAGCCGATAGTTGAAAATGAATCGTTCAATTACGTTACATTGCACGTGAGCGTGAATTTTCTTTGTCCCATGTCGCCTTTATTGCACCAAACCGAAAATCACGCCGTTTGCTTTCACATATGTACTAATAATAAATATACCAATAACCAACGGGATCTCGGTTTATCGTTGTTTGCACACGCTAGTTTTTAGGGTTTGATAATACAAAGCGCTTTAGTCTTCCGTAACATTCGTTTGGCATTCTATCACGATTCGTGACTACCTACGTAAATTGAGGCGTGCTATTCATTTGTACTTACTTATACCCGAAGATGTTTAAATTGCGATTTCGCGTGTATAACACTCAATTTATCATTGTTACTTAGCAATGGTTCAAGTTTATAAATAAAAAATCGAATTCAGCGGGGTAACGTGATGTACCAAATTCTATATTGCACGTGATTAATCCATATTTCAAGTATTATTACAATCTTATAACAGACCAACAAGGTTTATATCTTGTACATAAAGACGATAATAGTTATTGATCGCTGTATTTTCTATACATACTATATCTTGATACGGTAATAAAATTTCAGTAGCACTGTAACTTTGCTTTAAAATCCGATAACATTCACATTAACAGTACATAAATATCTATAACATATGTTGTATGTATATATAACGTATACAGTATGTTAATTAAAATTGATGTCTTTATCGTAATAATTTTCACGCCTAAATATGTACATTGTACAAGTTAACAGGGCTACAGTAATCAGTATCTACAAATCGCTAGGAGGAATGTAGTTCGAAACATTCGCGCATTCAGATTTTACATATCGGGAGGTGTCGGGATTGCGCTTTAAGGCTTTTTAAAGAAATTCAACAGGCTGGCTTGCTTACGATTATTGTCTTTCGGAGCTGCGGATTTGGGTTGCGGCGCTTCGACTTTTGGGGGGTCTTCTTCTTTGTCTGAAGAACTTTCGTAGACGTATTTCTTTTTCGTAACAAAATAGCCGTTTTCATCGGTAAAAGTTTTGTCAACTACCTTCCGTACCTTCGTTTTACCATTTTCCACCTTATACATTGGCGGGGATACTTTATTCCCAACATTTACCGAGGGAGTTTCACCCTCCAGAATACAATTACGCATCGTTTCGTCCTCACCCTCGTCCTCGTTAACGCTCGACTCTCCGCTGGGATTAGAAGTTGGATCACATTTCCGCCTCTGTCTTTTACCACCCATCTCGGGCTCATCGGAACCTTGACGTTTCCGGCCACGACCGGCGACAACATTGTCAACGTCTTTGGCCGCCTCTTTCTTCGAGGCGTCAAAAGCCTGTGGTGTTTTTGTTACTTTGCTGAAGAAATTTTTCTCCTTCTTCGAATCCGGCTTGGTTGAAGCTAACTTTGCCGATTTTTCATCAGACACTTTGCCCGACAATTTGCAGCCCCATCTTAGCTCGTTCAGTTCTTCTCCGCTGCGGGCGATTATTTCTTTGCAAACAATTGCACCCTGTCGATGATCCCCGTTCCCAGTTAAAGCCAGCAACTCCACGTCTGGTAGCGCTCTTTGCAAACTGTACAGATGCTCCGCCGTCAGCTTTTTAAACTTTCGCTTCGCGGATGCCAGATCTTCTTCCTTGACTACCTCCACTCGTAGAACACCGTCGACCAGGTAACCGATCAGAGTAAAGGTGGCCAGGACTCTTTCTCGCTCTTCGTGCTCCTTCCAAAATTGCCATAATATTTGCTTTGCCAAGTTGACGTGGAGTCCCAGCTCCTTGCTCAACCATTTGTACGTTACCTGCGTAAAATTAACAACAAGTGAAAGTCTTATTGGCGCTATTGAACGGTTTGATAGTCTCGATTTTTTTCACAACTTTCTTCAAAAAGGCTTACAGAGCTTCTGTCTTTCCATTTGTATACATATTATACACGCGCTTACCAATTTGTCGTCGTCAAATATGTATCCAGTCAACGTCTCCAAGTACGTATCAATCGTCGTTGAAATCATATCAGAAGAATAATGTTGTTGGGGAGAAATTAGGCTAATGGAAAGTTCTACTTTACTTTATCTATTACCGGCGGGTACGAAAAACAGACTAAGATTCGCTGTCACGCTTCGCTGCGTGACAGTTGATGTTCGATTCCATCGAAGTTTCGAACTTTACTGACCTCGAAACGTCAATATTTTGGTTACGGCTTGACGCTCGGCTTTACCTACTGTAGTTGGGTATTCCTAAACACATTCTAAATATTCAAGCGTTCGAATAGGATCGAACTCATTTTACCCTTCTATGGAAAGTTGTTGGTCGAATTAATTGTACCTTGAAAAACTCCTCATTCCGCTTCAGGCTTCGCTTCAGAAGACGAAGTTTTCGAAGGACCTGCTCGGCTCTGAGACTCTACAGAAGTGGCGGAAGTTCTACCAGGACTTGAGTGATGTTCAATTTCTGTCGCGCTCCCGGTTCCGCTGATACGAATTTTCGGTATCACCCCATAATCGCTACCCTGTGACCCCATGGAATCTCCTTCCCTCACCGAGCCACTCGAACAACTCCTGTATTCGTGTGGCGATATTAGTTGACGAAAGTTGAAGGAGAATAAATGCTAACAAAATTTACCGGTTTTTAATCTGTTTGACGTGTTTTTTGTTGTTCGGATCGACGTCGACGACTACTTCTGGCATCACCATACCAGGATCGTGCGGCAATGAGTCCTGTTCAACGTCAGTCGCTTCCCCAGCTTCGGAGGCTGCGGATTGTTTTCTTAATTCTTTACGTTGTAGGGTGACATTTGCAGCAGTTCCTGAACGGGAAAGATCCAATAAGTTCTTTAATGTGTATTGAAATAGGATTCGTCAAGTGTCTTCGACAGACAACAAACCCTCTTCGATCACAACGACCCCTGCCGTCTTGTTCGTCGGTAGGACTGGAAGAATTTTTTTCCACCTAACAAACGGGGCATCCTGAATTTCTTGCCTCTTCTCCACAATTTGAAACATTTTTCGTCTTTCCTCGGTGCGTTCTTGACGTAGCTGAATCTGTGAACAAAATGATAACGCCGTTATCCGCATTGTGTAGAATATTATTTCGTTTACAAAATCTTCTCCGCATACCTTCAAATCGTTGTTTGCCTCCCGCAGAGATCCCGTCAAGGAGACCATGTAGTATATGATCAACGCCATGAGCACTATCAACGGAATGACAATTCCCGGTGATGCTATATAGTCCAGGATTCTATAAAAACGTGGTGAAATCCAAGCTCGTCAAAGTCGCGCATATAAATTTATCTATTGCTACTTACATGGCAAAATCTTTGGGTAATGCCGACTTGAGACTATTTGTGATCAAGCTGTACATTATCGGCTGGTCAGAGAATGGTCCGCAGTGCCAGGACGGTTCAACCCGAACGACTGCATAGCCTACTGGTAAGACGCATAGGAAAAGCATCGTCAGGAGTAGAGCCAGATAAAAGTTGTTGGATCTGAAAGAGATCGAACGGTCGCATCAATGAAAAATTGCAATTTGCAACGGTTGCCAGATGGATCGTTGAGAGATTCACCTCGAAGCTCTGAAGACGATTTCGTGTGGCACGTTGCAGGTCAGGACCGCCCAGGACCGGAGGTACATCAATATTCCGATCTTGATTACGTTTAGGGTCGGTAATCCTGGGCTGAAGAACATCCCCATCCACACCATTCCCTGGTTGTTAACAAGGTGTAAAATATTTTCGGCTATTTTAAAGTCGCCGTATTGCGGGAACTGCTTTTCGAGGTCCCAGCACCATATGTTGTTCATGTGCCGTACGAAAACTGCCCGAAAAAAGTCCATACCCAGGGTGGATAGTACGGTGAGTACCTGTAAATGATCGAGGAGCATGTAGCTGTGAAAAATCGATAATTAATCAACCAAGTGCTTTCCACCCTCCAGTTAACTCGCACGCGTTTCTTTCAATTAACGAATTCAGCCCGTATCGGTAATATTCGGAGGGGTGAAATACTGGATAACAACCTGGGCTCAGCTCAGTTTAACGACTAGATAACCTCGCGTCAGATTTCTCGCGTGCTGAACGAATTCACTGATTACACCTACCAAATCCATGACCGTTAGCTTAGTCAGTTCCTGACCGAACATCGTTTCCCAACACAAACGGCGCAGCTTTTTGCGCTCATTAATATCCATCTGTGTTGTATTTGGTACAGGTGAATCTGGAGACATATAATAACGAAGAATTTTTTTCCTATACTCTTAAGATTGTGGAGAATTCATACATTGAAATGGTCTCGATTCTCCTTCACCTGTTTCTTCTGCTTTTTTCTCTGGTTCGCAGCACTGATACCAGCAATCTTTGGTTTCCTTATGTGTCGGTTTGTCGCTTCCCAAATGATCTACAGTCATCTCGTCAACGGTACATTTCCTGTCGATTACATTACTAGTAGTAGAGACAGGGGAAGTTTCGGTGGAAGGTAAACTGTTGGTAGTACTCGACGTTGTGGTTCCAGTAAAGTCGACCAAAATGCCGGTGAAATTCTGGTCTACCGTAGAGCTTGAATAAGTAGCTGACGTTGAGTCCGTTGTCGATGAGTCAGTGAAATTTAGTATTTCGTCAATGGATTCTTGATTCGTTGAAGTTGAAGTGTTTACTTCGTTGTTGTCTATCGTAACCGTGACCGGCGGTTCTTCTTCCGTCGAGTTGAGCTCGGTTCCTACCTCATCATTTTCTACAAAGTCCGTGTCGTTGGTTTCGTAATCGGAGTAGTCGTAATAATCTGTCGTCGTCGGGGTACTCGATGTAGTTATCGATTCCGGGACTGTCAGACTGATGTCATTTGTCAGCGGACTAACGTTATTCGTCAAGGCTTGGGCAACCATGGGGGTTCCATCGCTAGTAATTAACCCAGCGGTCGTGTTTTGAGATGTTATAGTTGTTAAGAGGCCGAGACTTAAAGAGGCAGCTGTAGTCACAGGCATCGTGAAGTTTGTGCAGAATACTCGACAGCATCGTCGACTTGTAGAGTTCCTCGGATCCGTCAAGGTTTTGGTCACGTTATGTCGCAGGGCTGTGAGCTGTTTGGTCTGAAATATAAAGCGGAAATTGTTAATCCACTTACAGATATCGCGTGCGTAAACCGAAGGGCTTTTCATCAAACCGAATGGACTACCCACCATGCTGTTTATCTTTCCGAATAGGGCGAATATTAGAGAGTATAAATTGAGTAGATTCAGCACCATTATCCTGTTGACGAAGCGCTGAGATTAGATAAATCGATTTAGTCAAAGACGACAGAATATTTCTTGAATAACAAGATTATACAGTATTTACGAGCAATGATTGAAGTATTGATCAAGAACATCGAGTCTCACCGTGCAAGTTGGAAGCGAAGCTGTTTTCGGGGATGGTAATTCTCGAAGATGCCAAGTATTTCGAAAAACATTGGAAATACGAATGATATCAGTGCTATTACAACCGTGATTTCATTCTGTCTCCACCAGCTTGATTCTGCCTCCGGCTCCTCGGAACGCGCCACAACTAGAACCACTGCCCAGGCAGACAACGCGAGTAAGAAGGCCACGGCAAGATTGACGAAAGTTCTTACGATCACGGTTTTCCAACTGGAAAATAAAGTGAGAGAAGAGCATAAGATGTGCGAAAACCAGATGAGAGAAGAGAATAGGATATGTGATTCAACGTCAATCGCTTTTACAGAAGACACTGACTTCCGTTCAACCTTCTGCTTCTCGGCCTCTTCCAGGAGCGCCTCTTTGAAGCCAAGGACTATACTGGCGATTCGGTTGTGCGCGGTCTCTGGATTCCCAATCATGAAATCCCACCCGGTGAAAAGCTTCCACGTGAAACCACACTCGTCTTCCTTCTCGGAGAGCTTGCTCATTCGGGAATTTTCCGCCATCCTGTGGGAATGCAACGATCATTGAAAACTGAATACCAGTTGCGAGGGAGTGATTAATCCATACTTTCGAAGTATCGCGACGAAGCTGTAAATGTAGACGACCAGATTGACCAGGAAGTAGGCCAGAGGAATATTATAACTACTTCCGGAGTTCCGGTTTGTGTACCAGCCGTAAAAAAAGGCAGAGTACTTCAACACGCCCTCGAATTCCCACAGGGTAAGCAAGTTTTTGGAGTCCTCAATTTCCTCGTCGAGCATTTTCCTTTCGCCATCGTGTTCCTTATCGGCAGTTACCATCTGGAATGAATTATGTAAACAAGACAGAAATCATTGAAAGAATTCCCAGCGACGCCAACAAATCACCTGCGGCACAGCTACAAACGCTGCTAACGTTGCCGCGATGACCAGATTGATCCAGAAGAGCCAACGAAGAAATATAAAGTACGAAGCAACGGCTGATCCAAAGTGGGATTCTATTTCTTTGATGCGCAGCTCCCACGGTATCAGCCATGTCTGAAGGTTCACGAATTCTCGACGAAAATATTGCCAGTACTGAAAAATTTTGTTGTAAATGCACTCGCCGCCGCTTGACTCCGTAATTGTTTTGCCCTGGTTTTCTAGGAACGTGAGAAATAAACCTTGTTGAACAGGATTGAAGCCCGGGCAATCACGTCGCGGGTACTTCGGTTCTGCGCCAGCCTTTCCTGAAGAACGCCTTCGTGTCGCCTCACGTAGGACTTGGCCTGCTGCACCAGCTTTATTTTGCGTCTGAGTGGCCAAGGCTGTTGCTTGACCCCGCTCAAGACCTCCTTGTGCAGTTTGAGATTCTCGAATATCTGTTCCTGCGTACCACCCTCATCGACGGAGATGGCCGTTCTGCGATTTTAAGACACTTTTCTCAACCCTCAAGTTTCAACTTAGCAAAAATACTACCTGATTGTCACAAATCTTTATAGAAGAATCGTCGATGAGCGAATGGAAAAGGGCACAATTGGTTCTCCAGGGGGAAAATAATCTTACTCTCCAGAGCTGGTCGTGAACGCGGAAGACCGACGCCTCACTCCACCCTCGGCTTCCGCGTTGAACGGCGACGATGATCGTCTCTTTCGCCTACTGGGACGTCGCAGAGATGCTCGGCGTTGGATAATCGCGCTGGCTGATGCCGAGTAGTCGTCTTCTTCCCCGATTTCCTCCGTGCAGTCTGCAATGGCTTGGAAGTAAATTTATAAAACTGTTACAAGAAACGCGACAACAGGCTTGATTAATTTTCCACACCACGAAGAGGAAAAGGAAATATTCCAGAATAGCGATTGAGACCAGTCTCACATGTGAACTGACCTGCGACTGCGGGTACGCGGCGCATTTCAACTTCCCTGTTGTTCACCAGAGAAGGTAGAGGCTCGATGATGAATTCCAGCTGAGACTTCTGGTCCCTGAAAACGACTTCTCGAGAAGCGGGGTTGCTCGGTTCGTCGGTGATGGCGAATGTTACGGAAAGCCGATCTACGGAGGGTTGCGGAGAGGACGGAACCACCTGGCACAAAGCGAAAGGTGATAAACTATCGGTGGTAACTTCACGATGTCAATGATCACCAATTTGGCAAGTCGTCTCGACGGCCGAATAATCGCAATCGCATTAAATTCATTCGGCGGGTTTGAGCAAGTGATGATAATCGGCGAAACACATTCTCTTGTTGCCGTTTACTGGTTTTATCGGACCTCGTACAGCGGCAGGTCGTGTGTGACTGTCTCATTCGCGAAAACTGTGATGACACGACGGAACCAGGAGGCGTGAAAGAATTTGCGAAATGTTTGAAAAATTCTTGGTACCAGCGACCTAAGTCGCCATTGAAGTTGTATCGATACCGACTGACTGCCACTTGTTCCATCGTGGTGTAAAGCAGCCCTCTGGCCTGACTTCCCCTTCGCCCTCCTCTTCCTACCCAACACATTCACGCCTCTACACTCGGGCTGTAAGTTAAGACTAATATCTGCTATCGCCGATGCAGAGGATCCCAACTTGAACCATCCCCGAGTTTTTTTCGTTCTCGAAATCCCGGTTTCTCAGACAACGACGTTCGTCACCGTTCTCCTCGGTAACAACGTGTCAATTAGCACCTACGTTCAAAGGAAATGATGTAAAAGGTCTCAAAGGGTGCAGACAATGCTCGTTTCTTAACGAAGCAAACAGTCGGCGAAAGCGGCGATATTAACACGGTTAATTAAAAACCGTAACGAAGACTAATCGAAGTTCAGTCTGTCAACCGTCTCGCCGTAAAGGAGAACTTTTTAGAGAGTCGAAGCCCAGTCTGTGGTTAAAAAGAAACTTCAAATTTTCTCCTCCATCGCTTAATCAGTCGCTTACTTTTTTGTACTTTTTTCCCTTCCCGTTCTTTCGGTTTTGTTTCACCTCATTGTTTCGCTGGTCCTTAACGAGTTTCCTAAGCACTCTCGGATCGGCGTTAATTGATCGGTGATCGCGAGCCTTCTTTTCTCGATGGGACGAGGATGCGATCGGTATTGACTTGGAGTGGTTCGCCCGATGTGAGAGCCGCTGTTTGGCGGTGTCAACAAGCGGGAGGCGGGGGTTCGGGGGCGGCGTTAGAAGGGTGAAAACCAGGGGATGAAAACACTCGAAGTTCGCGTGCGAAGCGCCGCGCCTTAACGTCCCCTCTTTCGGCCCGACCTGCCATCATCTAGTTCTTCCCCTCGAGCAGACGGACAGACAGTCAGTCGGCAGGCTGGCATGCATAAGGCCCTCCGGAGTCACGCGAACCACCCTCACTTTCAGCTAATCACTCTTATACACTCCTTTTCGCCCTCCAATCCCTCCGAACCGGCCAGGGTTACAATTCGACTCACAATCAGAGCTTTACTTGGAATACTCCCCACGCGGCCCTGGGAATTATCCTTTGACGGTTAGCTGCCTGGTACTTTGGCCGCGCCTGTGCCCGGAATGATGAGTAATCGAATCTCCGTGTATAGGTATACATATATACACGCACACCTAATATGATGAGCTTAATTAATGGATGTATGAAAAAGACATTCCTTCCCTCACCCTCAAACGTCTGCCCATTAATATACACTTCAGCTCCGTATTATAACGAGTTTTTTCCCCCATCATTATCACAAATTATACCAAGAATAACATTAACTCATTCCGATGAGTTATTCGAACCTGAATTTCCTCACTCATTCCTTATGTGTATATAGCACACCGTAAAAGCTTTTCTAATTTTTTCGATCAAAGAGATCGGTATGAGTTATGACCGACTAATAGAAAGAATGTAGGTTCAGTTATGCGCTTATTATTCATTGTCAGAGTTATCAATAAAATGCAAGATTTCTCTTGATATTCGCAAACAACGCGGTTTAAATATCCTCTGTTCCTACAACAGAAGCTTTTGACCTTGTTCAAAAATCAAATCTGAACCAAACGAAAACCGGACGGTATTACCAACAAAATTGTTATTTGCCTCTCGTTTCTATGAAATTCTCTTAAATTGGGGATAATCGAAAAATTGAAACGAGTTTGAAAACGTCTGTAAGGCTTCATTCGCGTAGTTTTTACTTTTGATCATTTTTGAAATTTTGAAAAATTTTGAAACTTGCACAGAAATACACGACAAAGAGAACGAGCAGATTACCAACCTGTGGCGCAAGAAGAGGAGCGGCGATGTTGTATCGTGGCGAACGCGATGTGCTGTCGAGGCGAAGGATTCCCGGGGGTTCCTTACGCCTTCCGCGACTCCTCGCGCGATCGGTAATGGAAGATCCTTTCTGCGGTGAAGGATCTCCGGAAGAATTTTCCCTGGAATCCTGTTCGTTGTTAATGTTTTTCTCCGATTGAGCCTGCATCGTGAGGATATCCTCTAGAGACGCTGACGTCGAAAAATTCTCGATGTATCCTTGAACGTGATACGATCCTTCCGGTCGATTATTTGTATAACAACGATCGGATAATCGGTGCGATTTTTCGCCTAATCGGGGTGAATTTCAGAGGGTGTGAGAAAAAGGACGAGACGACAACGGTTGATTTTCGCGGAGAAAGAAATTGCTGCTCCGTAATGTGCGGGGTAATTTTACCGGTAGGAAGCAAGTTCGGTTAGTGTTCAGTAGCTCAATGTCCGACCGTCGACTGTTGCCGTTATCATCGTTGATGGACATTTTCTCCCTCTTCCGCCGCCTGTACACGATCTATTAACGCGTTAATAATCAGGATTAATAGCCTGCGGGGTGCCTTCGCCACCTCACAGCTTTTCGCAGGTGATAAACACACGCGTATGCGTTGGCTGTGTATGTACGCGTCGATTCCTCCTCATGCCCCGTTATGCAGCATTCCGTCTGACGGTGTGAACATTATCCGCCTCATGTGTTACATGCGGGGGCGAGACACGCGAAACCAGCTGCCACGCCTGCAGGCCTCATGTCACATCCGGCCCGTTGCTTTGTGCCTCTAAAAAGCCACCCTAATGTGTTCGCAAATATGTCAGTTGTGAATCAAACGCTGCCCATACGTGTATAATAAAATTGCCGTAATCAAACGGTCGGGTTGTCTAGACGGGCTAATGGCGGAATGAAAATCAGCATACGCACGAGCGTCTGATGAAGTAATGAATTCACAAAGATTACTTTTCACACATCAGGATGCAACATGCTTTGGGGTAAACTTTCTTTTCTTCTCTTTATTTATCATACTGATATTCAAAATATTATACATTTACATTTATTATGTTGTGTATTGTAGATTCCATATTGTTGTGGATGTGTGTTTTATTACATATATATATATATATAATAGTAATGATAAGCCTGAGTGATACTACACTGTTTTATTTTTCAATAACGATAATCATTATTTCGCACATCGTATTTATATGTTATATTGTCAAATCAACAATTTTTCATGCATCAATCCACATTTTTCTTTTTTTATCGCACGCTGTTCAGTTATATCAGTTTTTTTTTTGCATGAATCGCGCTTTAAGATATGAAGGGTGTACAACAACTGCGATTAGTTGGGTCCTGCTTTACTATTCTTCTTCCATTGCTTCTTACTAAAATTTTATATAGTATTTACGACCGATTATTGCACCTATGATCGTTACGATCATTGTCGAGACGACATACTATATTTTTATTTACACCTTAATCTAAAAAACTCTGGATCAAGACCTCGCGAAGATTTGATCCATTGAACCCTGAAATTAGCTGCCGGTTGAAACAAACTTTCCCCAAACATCAGTAAATTTCGTGCAGCCGTTAGCTGCGACAGAAATCCCTGAAACATATCCTGTAATACGTAAAGGTACAAAAGCTCTGCGGCTGACAACGCATAAACTACCCATCGGGGAATTCTTCCAACCATGATGGAAAATCCTCGGGGAGTTGTAACGGTGATTTATTAACTTCGTAACGATTAGATCTAGACGATAAATCGTCCGCTCTGCTGTCCCGGGGGATAGTTTGTCGATTTACGCACGTGCATCGTACGGATGGATGAGTTGATTCTTCAATTTTTGATATGTGATTTCGCCGCCTCATACGATTACCAAGGCTGCTCAATTTATTGCATCTGATCTATGATTCGCGCGGGATATAAGAATATTTATTTTATAGAGTGCGTATTGTGTGCAGGTTATATATATATATATATATATATATATATATATATATATATATAGGTATAATATATAAAGTTGCGGATGAATTGAAACGAAAAATATATGTCTTTCGATTTATATATCCTATACTATGATATAATATGTACACGCTAAATTTTCTAGATTATGATATGATCGCTTTACAGTTTTTCCGTGTAAAAGTAGAAGCTTACGGACAAGCTTCGGAAAATCTTTACGTGCGGTGTGTAAACGCATATTCGCTATTGACCCATGATCCGGGTCTATTTAACCGGATTATCACTCGCACGTAACTGTAATAGCCTGATCCGCAAAATATATTTGAACCCTGTTCGAGAGTGAAGTTAGTAACACTCAGAATGACTGAAGGATTCGAATTTCAAAATTATGTGCATAATACGTTTTTCTTTATTGCTGTGTCTTCTCCGTGAGTTTCAGACGGTCGAAAAAATCGCGGAACAACGTTTTTTCGGCTGAAACGCCACCCTGTGAGCTTATTGTTAGTGGTCCTTATTATTTAGTCGTGTGTCGAGCCCAGGCTGACCTTTGCACCTGACTCATCGGCTCGCTGCGAGACGGAAGTTTGGCGCTTGTAGTCCTGGAGGGCGGCGGTCCGGGTGTCCGCAAAAAATGCACCAGGTGTTTTTGACCCTCGTGAGGCTTTCCGGCGGCTGATTCGAGTTGTTCGTTTTTCGCCTGCACCTCAGTCCCGGTTTTCACACCTTCGGTGATCCTCACGAGGCCGTTTCCACGCCCGTTGCTCTTCGATATCGAACGTCTCCCGGGCGGTGGAGGATCCAGGATTATTGGTGGAGGCTCCTGCGAGTCCGTTGGGGGAATTCTTAGCCGCTGAGAGTCGAGACGCAGCTCAGATTGTGGCTGTAAACCGTGGGGAAGTGGCTTGATGAACGCCGCGGCCTGCTGCTGCTGGTCTTCGATGTTGCTCTCCAAACTCGACGACGCGTAGTTTTCACCCCTGTGCAGCATCACTGGAGACGGTGAGAAGCTGTTCGCCTGCGAGACCCTCAGCGATGTCGAGTTTGGGGACACCTGTGTTGAGCTCTGAAAAAACGTTACGATACGGGAGTAAATACGCAATGAGAGTTCTCGATGCAGATTCCGTTACCGACACTTAGCCAAGACACAAACCTTTTAGAGTGTTTCAGGCTGGGGGACATCCCTATTCCGGTTAATTTTACCGATAATCGGGGATCACTTCGAGGCTGTACCTTACTGACAATTTGCTCCGTCTTAACATAGTTTGAACCGTCTTCAGGTAAAAGTCCTCGGAATGATCCGATGATCGACAAAGTCAGATAGAGCGGGATATTTCCCATCCTCGAATATTCTGAAAAAAGGTTAGTGTCTTGGCTGAGTGTCGGTAACGGAACCTGTATCCAGAATTATCATTGCTTATTTACTTATGAGGTTGAATCGTTTTTTGCAGAGAAATTGCATGCATTGTCACGGTTGACGGAAGATTTTATTAAAAAATGATCATGGTTACAGTAATGGTTCAAATATTTTCGGCGTCACGAGAACAGATGTTACCAACAATTGTAAGCATCTTTTAGTGTATAATTTTAATTTTCGAAACTACATTTTCTGGTTGCTGAGTTAACATTTTTTCATTTTCTTTTTGTTCTTTAGGTATAGTAACTCACCGTCTGTCTCGTGTTGTTTGGCGGTAGAAGAAGACCGGTTCCCATGGGATAAGGTGAAGGCGTAGCGTAGGGCGATCGTTGTGGCTGAGGTTGATAGGGACTAATGTTGTGGAGGCGTTCGAGGAGCTGTGTTTGGAAGTGGAGCTGTTCGTTGGAGGAGTTGAACCCCTGGCTACCGAGAACGGCGGTCGCGTTTGGTGAGTAAATTGCCTCCGTTGGGTAAGAGTAGAAAGCGAACGAAGGTGGGTCCAACTCCCAGGGTGAACTTGGAGCCCCGGCTCGATGAGACTGCTTGACAAAATACGGGGTTCAATATTCGCCTCAATTCCGCGCGTGGATTTAATTCTGGTGATTTCAGTCACAACTATGGGAACCATTGCTCTTAATTTTTCTACTATAAAAACTTCATTAAAAGATATTTGGCGTTACCTAGCATCTGTTGGTTGCACAGAATCCAAAATCCCTGGAGAAGACCTGCCGAGTAAGAGACGAACACACTGCCACTCAGTATTATTGTTGCGGATCAGCAATTTAGTGTTTCAACATCACGTAGGAACGATTACATGGGTATGCATTATCAATTACTTGGAGCGTTAGAAGAGAGAGGAGTAACATTCAAGCGAAACAACAGCAATGGAAATCGTAACAAGTTCCGACACTACGCAACTACACCATTCCAGCGATTCGTTGCCTTCTATTTTCCGCTGGAACCCTTTCTTTTCTTGTCACTAATTTCTTTTCGCGGAACGTTTCAATTCCCGGTCCTTAAAAATCCGTTGCACACTTGTTGGCTGAAGTTCGTGGGTTCTTATTCTTGCAAAAACGTTATTCTAGAAACGTCGAGAGTGGGTTGAGGTATATTTATGTATAAGATTGAGCACTGTGGCCTCAATTCTACCTGGAAATTTAAAATTCCAATATCTTTCCAACTTCACGGGAGCGCTTTTGTTAACAGTCTTCTCGGGTCGTCGTTTATAAAAACTTACAGTTTACCTAAAGAAAACCGTCGAACTCTTCGTCAAGTATACGGCGTCGCACAAGTGTCTTTCTTTATCGGAGAAAAGCAAAGAAGAAAGCGGAGAATAAAAAAAAAGTACTGTCTGAGAAATCAGGGCCTCGAGCTTTTTTCCTTTTCTTTTCCCGCGATAAAAGTTCACCTTGCTCGCTCTCCAGAGTTTGTTAGAACAAAGTTCGAGCAGCTGAAATGGAACTTGTAAATATATAATATCTATACATATACCGGCAAGTCGTTAGCAGCGAGAATAATAGCCAGGAATAATAACGGAAATAACGTAGCTCCACGAAACGCTTTACACAAAAGATGCCATGCGAGTTTGTTAAATTAAAAAAAATTTCTTTCTCTTTGAAACCCTTCTTCATATCCTGAATGACGATGAATATACCGACAAAGATGGTTTCGTCTCTTTGACGAAAAAACTAAATCGCGTAAAAATGAGGAGCAGAACGGTTATCGATGAACAATGAAAACACAGATTAAAAATCGGTACAAAAATTTTTAATTATTATTATTATTATTATTACTATTATTACTATTATAGTTACTCGTATGGTACGCATACCTGTACAGTATGCTTAGACGTACTGTACTGGTAGCAGTAATAGTACTTACAATTAGTATGATATAAAAGTATAAAAATGCGTACAACAAAACTATCACTACGTCATGTTACACATGTAATATTAATTATTGGGGTTGATTAATGAATGAATTATTATCGGTGGATGTAAAACGCAACTCCGACATGGGCAGGCAGGCAGGCAGGCAGACAGGCAGGCAGACAGACAGAGTCAGGCAGACGGGTGTCATGGAAATGGGTAGAGCGTTACCTGGCCGAGGGTCGAGAGGTCAGGGACGGTCGTCGTCGCCGACATCGGGGCCCCGGGGACCGCTTGGGGCCCGGCAGTCCCGTGGCCACCCCCGCGTTCCTGCTCCCGAAGGTGTCCAACCAGGGCGCCGATGTGCTCGAGGAGTTCCTTGTTCTGAACGAGGAGCTGGTGCGTCCGCGTCTGCGAGGAGCGAGCCGATTACTCGAATTCATTACCCGCGGTCGATAAATCAACACCTACAATACCGACTGCGCTTTTTATAAGCTCGGATCTTTACCTGGGCTTCCACTCGAGCTGCCGTTTCGGCTGCTAGCTGATCCTGAAGGAGTCGGGCGTGGGAAACCGCCGCTCGTGTTTGCTGGCTCTGCTGCTCCAGACGCTCCCTGAGGAGTTGGATCTCGTGCTTCAAGGCGGTCAGCTCTCCTCCGACAAGCAACCCGCAATCGGATACCATCGTCGCTTGCTGAGGAAGGACACCAGGTTTTCATTTTTAATTCGTGAAGCGGAGTTACCGGGTAACCGAGTTTCGGACAAGTCTTGTTGCGCAAATTATCTAGCGATTAATCGGACGAAAATGTGATTACCCAAAATTTTTTATACTCACGAGGTTCATGTTTACATATATTGACTTTAGACCGACTTTTAAAATCGTTCACTTTTGTACAACGTGATCATTTCTTCATTTATCAAGCATTACTGAATATCAAACGATCGTGTAGATCGAAATTCATCGTCACGTTTACGTTACAAACTTGAAACTTAATTGTTACATTGATTGACAAATGTTTTTCAACTTTACGTTAAAATTCCAAAATATTGATTGCTATAAAACTGTGAACGCTTTTCGCATACTCAGCTTCGGTGAAAAAATAATGATTTGATCAATTTTCTGCGTTTCTTTCCTAGATTTTTGTATTACTTGACACTGAGCAATAATTCGTTAGCGATTAACACTCGGTGTAAGTGCACAATGAAACATAGTTTTAGTCAACTTGCCGACGGCGATTGTCTGACGGGTGTTGTTGAAGCTGTGACGACGGGTGCATCCTGGGATCTCGACAGGCAAGAGGTTGTGATATCGGGCGCAGAATCCTCGGCGTCTATCGGCGGGGCGAGTAACGAAATTTCTGAAATAACCGGATTAAAATTACCAGCAATACTGAGAGAAATTTCATTATTCAATATATTACGTAGTCACCAGAACATTAGAGTGAAATGGTTACAAAAGAGAATGTGGTGCAAGTTACTGTTGAAGGGATCATGCTAGTGTAAAAAGTCGAAAAATAGCTGATTTTCCCAATTTTTTTCTCAATAGTTAAAACACGGTAAACAGTCCAATTTTTTTTTCTCAAATCAAAGCACTCACGCGGTACAGAAAATAAATTCCTAAACGTTTATTTCAATTTTTTTACATTTTTTTCTAACGGTTTTCTCGAAACGTGATTTTTCAAAACGATGTAAACACTCAAAGGAAGAGTTTTCAAGCTATCCATCTCAAATTTGGACACAATATCTGTGAAAGCTTTGTTTTTTTTTTATGAAATCTTCATATTTTTAAACGAAAAACTGTCGAAAAAATCAGCTACTTTTCGACCCATTAAATAAAGCTCTGTTACAAGTGCCTGCATCCGATCAAAACCAGTAAATATTTCTCTATATTTTCGGGGAACTTGTTAACTCCGTCTTACGCTTTCACGATGAGCTTGTTATACCAAATTCATACCCCTTTTAGATACGCGAATAGTGGAAGCTTCGTCGTTGTAACAATTACACCCACTTCGCAGGTATGCAGGGTTTAATTCACGGATAGCCCGGCGTTAAGGCGGTTATTAGTTATCAGACGAGCACCGAAAATTCTCTACCGTCATTAACACGGTTTTGGGACGACTGCATGATTTATGGTAGGTCGCGGATTAAACCCCGGGACAATTATGTTCCCTCGTTTATCTCGATTATCACTGATGTAAAGGTACGCATTGCGAAATTTTGGCGAAAACCATGGGATTAACATAGTTATATCATGTAATATAGCTAGTCTAAACTTGAGATTGATTAAAAAGACTGGCTATAAATTTCCTCCAACGCGAATCATCTCCGTCGTTTACTACACCACATGTACGAAAACAGATCAAAAAGAAAATAAAAGAAAAGAAAAGAAAACGTTCATTTCGCATTTTCTCTAGATTTTTCAGATCCTTGATACACATACCGGGACAATCTTTTGAAACTTGAAAATCAATCGCGCATGCGCGAATTTTATCGGCTGTTCGTGCAGGCTGGCCAACACGAGTTTCAGCTGTCAAACTCTTTCTACCGGCGATGTGGTTGATACGAATTTCCGAGGTTAGAATCTCGAATAATTGAGGCAGTGACTCGGAAAGGTTTGGGAAGCATTTTTTATCGGATCGGAAAGTTGCTTCTTCAAAGAACGGTCGGAATTTAATGCTTATGCTCTTTGAAAATTCAAGCGTACACATTGTGCGTAGGTTGGCCCGCCTGCATTGCGGACAAGAATATCGTTGCGGGAAGATTTTGCCAACCAATGAGATTGAATTGTTTGACGCATGCGCGGTCGATTTTCAAGTTTCAAGAGATTGTCCCGGTATATGTATTATACATAAATGTTAATCTATCAAATTTTCTTCAAAAAGTATGTATATATATATATATATACGCATATATACTATAAGTAAATAACTGATGTAATTTACACGAATTGCGACCACGTTCAACCGGTTTAAATATAAAAATATTCAAGCTACACAAAAAGCCGTTGTCGACAGTCTATAATAGCTCAACGTAAACCCGGCGCGGCAGCCGGTCGCTAAGATCTATTGGATTTTAGCAGCCTCTCCCGTTTGAACTTTAGGATATCACGCGTCTTTTTTACACCGCTTACGCGTCTCTACCGAAGGCTTTGAAATCCCACGGCAATTATGTAATATAATATCATACGTACATGTGTATACAAAATTTGTAATAACAACAACAACAACAACGTATAATACATATTCGCATGCGTATTTCCCGACACAAGACGAGATCAATCGTGACGCTGCATATCATAATGCATGCGCCGGTCTATTTTCAACTCGCAGACGAGATGACAATCCGATTATGTGCCTCGAGATGGACCACGATATATACGATATACACACACACATATATATATATATATATATACAGGTGTATACATACAGCTATACCGACTCTATTGAATTGCCCCCTATTTCGAAGGGCGGAACTCATTTCCGCGTCCCTCCCTATCTAGGCAGCTGATTGCTTCCGAGTGCCACGCGCGCGTTTATATACACATATATAAATACGTGAAACGATTCCTCTTTTCGCTAGTTTCTTTTAGTGGAAATTGAATCGTTGTTTTTATTTTTTTTTTTTAGTTTTTTTTTTTTCTTTAGTTTTTTTTTCTTCTTCAAGCGTGTAATCCGAGTCCAAATCGATCTGTATCAGATTGAAGGCGTGCGATAGATTTAGAAAAGATATTTTATAAGAACGAGAGAGAGAGAGAGAGAGAGTGAGGGAAAAGTTTCATCGCGTCTCTTCGTGTATTTCATTATTATTATTATCATTATTGTTGTTGTTATTATTATTATTATTATTATTATTATTTTCTTTCAATATTCTACAAGAGCGATTGATTTAATTCTATGTAAACTATGTATACAACTAGTCAACTCTTTGAACTCGATTTCTTCGCGAAATCAGTCTGCACGCGTTTATGCTACACGTTTGATGAAAGAAAAAAAAAAAAACCAGAAATAATGAAAAAAAAAAAAAAAAATGACATCCCCGCTGATCGGATGCGAATCCGCGCAGAACGTCAGACTTTTTAGGGAAACCTACCGCATCGCATCCTCTTAAAGCTTATCGGGGTTAACGTGACCTCGATAATCTCTGATCCCTGAGCTTCCGACCCCTTCAAAGTCTGATCGGAAGCCAAGGGAGCAAGGTCGAGTCAGAGTTTAAAGGGACTAAAAGATCCGCTCGGCTTTTCAGCCTCGCGAGTCGTCGGCTCAAATTTAACCAACCCTTAAAGCCTTCCCCCGTTTCCTTCTGCAGTTTTATGCTCGTCACGAAAATTACGAGGGCGCAGGGATTATGGTGTGCGATAAAAATTTCCCGATGATTTACCCACTTGCTAAACGAATCCACGTGCCACGATTCTTGTCGGGACTTTGTTCTGCCCGGTGGAATTATAACAAGGTTTAATTATGTGTCAGTTTAACCCTTTCAGTCACGCAATTGAGGTTTTTTTTTTTTTTTTTGAGCCCGGAAGTGCGATTATACGTTTCTTGTGTGTTTTGTTTTCGACGCTGAACGCGAGTCTAATGTGAAAAATTTAATAACACTAAAATTAACCCCAAAAATGCGGCGAAAACGGGGTTAATTATCAACGTTGTTTTAGACAGTCTTCCTGAAGGAGATATATATGGATATTTATTTTGAGACGGTACGATTTTAGGCCGAGAATAGGCGCAAAGTCCGATACTATCTATACGCACCCCCATGGGGGGTGAAAACTACCCCCAAGCATTGAATTTTGTAAATCTAATGGCCGTGCTCGCGACCAATGAATTCCAAGCGTTTTTAGTATACATTCCTACACACATTTATTACATTCTATTTCCATATAATTATTTGTAAAAAATTGTAAACAATTGCGGTTTCACGAAAAATCCTAATCGTCTCAAAGTTTAAATATATATATACATATATATTTTTTTTTCCACCTGAAAATGGAAATAAAAATTCAGGATTTCGCTTAGAATATAAAATGTAAGAAAAAAACAAAGGATGGCACTATGGTGGCTTCTGTGACCGAAAGGGTTAATAATGGTATTTTTATCCGGGAAAGGACGACTTACCTTTGTGAAGCGGCGGAGGAGTCGGCGGCGGTCGATCGCTCGCTGTTTCGTCCTGATCCTGATCGTAATCGTCGTCCTGGTGAAGAGGATCCCTTCCCCTGTCACGATCCTCCGGGGCCGAGTTGAGACTGAGTTTGTGGCAAACCTCGAAAGCCTGACCGACAGTTCTGACCACCCTCATCGCCTGGCTCTGAAGTTTAATTCGGAATTTAAAACGGTGTTAACCTGCGTTATTTACTCCGGAAATATAACGAATTCGGAATACTTTAACGGGCCTTTTTTTTCTTTGTTTTTTTCTTATTATCGCGGGTTTTCTTTTCTGCAGGCAAATGTTGCAACGGACGGAGAATTTAAAAAAAAAAAAAAAACTGAAACGCGATGTCGAATTTTTGTTTCAGTTTTTTTTCTTTCTTTCTTGTTTCCTCGTTCGAATTACAAATTTACTATATTTTCGTCTACGATGATTTATAAAGAATTGTAATTATTCAACATTCTGGAATAACTTTTTAACATCGCGATCGGATAAACATAGGTATTATAAATGAATCGCTTATTCTTAGCTTTATTTATACTTGTTAGTTCTTTGGGCAGAATGTCGAATGTTTGTCTCGATTAAAAATAAACTCAAATTTGCCAACTCGTGTTTGTAGGGATGAAAAGAAAGTGAGAAGGAGAGAGAGAGAGAGAGAGAGAGAAAGAAGAAGAAGAAGAAGAAGAAGAAGAAAAAGAAAAACACACAACGACTAACGCGTTTAAGCCTGATCGTGTATAATACACGGGTTTAATATACACACGCAATGATGTACACACGCGGTTTATGCAAGTGCTCCTAAAAATAAATTCGACAATCCCTGTATCGTTAAAAGTATAAGAACGGAAAGTATTTACAGTAAAAAAAAAAAAAAAAAAAAAAACGTCGACGGAGAAGAAAGACAGATGCAGAGCTGTCGAGAAAAGAAGAAAATTATTATTCTTCTTCCGAAAGAGAAAAAAAAAAAAAAAAAAAAAGAAAACTGCACTTTAAACGACTCGAATTTTCCGTGAGGCGAGATCGACGAGATAACGCGAATTTATTACCGTAACGTGAAAATGATAAAAATGATAATCGTCGATCGGCGATCGATCATGTCGCCTGGATAAATAATTCACCTCGAGCTCTTCGACGTCGTCGTTTTCCTCCTCGAACGGTTGTTCGTCAACGCTGAACTGCCGTACGGATTTCGGTCTGAATCCGTGCTTTCTCAGTTTCATACAATATCCAAATATCTCTGGCTCCTTGAAGGATAATTTCTTCCGCGGTCTAACCGTCTCGTATCCAGGACTTCCGGGGCTCGGACTGCCACCGGAACTCGCGCTTCCCGGCGAGGGTAAATCCCCAGCACCCGAGGCCGTGCTCGCCTTATTACCGTATCCCTTCAGCATCGTTTTTAACCGCTTTATTATCCCACCCCCGAAATTCGAAGCGTCGATTATAAAAGCGCGAAAATTGTCGTCCGGTAAACAAATTTCCTATCCCAATTTTTCCACTTTCTGTTGTACAGAACGATGTTTAATTTGAAACTACGACTCTTCCTCACGCATGTTGTACGATTCAAATTCGGCACTTTAATTATACGCACGTTTTAACCGCCTGTCATTACTCGCCACGTACAGAACGTATCGTTGCGTAATGTACATGATTGTTTATTGTACGTAGAATCGAGATAGGTACGAACTCTCGGAGTGTCTCTTTCACTGTACAACCGGAAAACACTCGTATACGGTATAATGTTAACAACAATATTAACAATAATGATAATTATGTCGAAGATAAGCGGTGGCGGTGGTGTTTTTAGCGTTGGTACAGGTTGTATATACTGGCGGATGTTGTTTTGACAAGAAGCGCGATACTCCTGGCGAGTTAAGAATCCGATCAAAATCACGCATCATCATCATCATCATCGTCATCATCATCATCATCGTCATCATCGTCGTCGTCGTCGATCAATCAATCGACACATCTTATACCTACATTACACACGCCGCAGAATTTTTTCTAGCATATAACGTACATGTAGTATCTAAGCGATACCCACTGCATTATTAACAGAAAACCGCATGCGTGTAAATTAAACTTTCACCTTTTTCGGGCAAATAAACAAATTGTAACTCATCGTCACCGGTTGTAAATTATTATCGGTGCAATTGTACAACGATATGAAGGAAAAAAAAAACAAAAAAAAAACATTATTCGTGCATGTGACAGAAGACAATTTTCGGGTACGAAAAAGAAAAAAATTTTGACAAAAACGAACCGCACTTGCGAAATTTTTTTCAAAATTCACGATCCGTCTCTGTCAGAACACTAAAGTGAACGTGGGTGGGGAAACCTTTGTTAAAATATAGGTACAATTATTATCCTCCGTGTTTGACGACGAGACACTGTACAGATTACTTTTACTGCGAAATTTTCAAAATTGCAAAATTGCAAAATTGCGAATTCGGGGATCTTTAGCGGAGCCCGCGTTGCTCGGTGGACGGATCGGCGAATCGCAACTGAGTCCGAGCCGCGACTCGACAGCTCGCCTCTGTTCTCCTTCTTATATGAATATCTGGCTGATCTCCTTAGGAGCTGCCATGCAGCAGAGCCGCAGAACGTATATCGTTTCGACAAATTTTCCAACGATACTCCCCGCGCCTCCCCTTCTTCTTCTTCTTCTTCTCGGATCGTCGAAAAACTAAACCGCCCGTTTCTCTCTCTCTCTCTCTCTCTCTTTCTCTTTTTCTCTCTCTCCCGCATCCATTCCGCCAGACTATACGATCTATTTTAATAACTATACTCGGCCCTCCGCCACCGCGGTAACCAAGCCTCTTGTTTCGTAGTTCGTCAGAATTTATTTACACTGAAACTGGGATCAGCCTCTCGTTTCTGGCCGATATAATATCTGCCTGCGAACATCATTTTTTATTTTTTTTTTTTTATTTTGCGGAAGCCGTGATCGTCGTTCTAATGGACCACGGAGAGTCTATAACAGCGAGTGATGGGATTCATTCCCGATTTTATTGCACGTCGTGTGTATAATACATTGTACGAATCGTCCGGATAATCAATATTTTTATTTTTTTTTTATATATATATATATTACACAATCCTCTTCCGGTTCTGTGATATATATGTATATATATGTATCAGACTAACTTGAGTATAATAAACTTTATGATTATTTTTTCTTCCGCGATATTCTTGCCTTACAACTTTGGATGCGGAAATTTTTCTCAAACATATTGTTTATACTTTACACGCGTAACAGAAAAATTTCACGCAGTCGGAAGTCAGAATGATTCGCGAAACGAACGATGAAAAATGTGTATACACAAATTTTGTTTCAATCTAGGGTATTTAAGTTATACGAATCGACATTTGTCCGTAATATCAATATTTTCTTGTATTATCAAGCACCCGTTCGGATGTATGATTTAACCCTTTGCGTCATGTTGGCAAGTATTCTCACGCCGTATTTTATATTCTATTTTTGTAGATTTAAAGAACTTTGAAAACATGTTTCTTTGAAAATTAAAGGAACGATTCGTTTTCGATAAAGTTGGTGTTATTCTTCTACAGGTATACATATTTTACATAAATTGTAAGCTTTTGGGATCACTGATTGCGAACCTGAAATCCGGTGTTCAAAACTCAAGATGGCAGATCCAATATGACGGACGAAAATTTCTAACTCGATCGAACCCGGGGAAAAAATTCTGTCCAGGAGTTTTTGGGGTCGCTGATTACGAATTTGAAATCAGATTTTGAAAATTCAGTACGGCGAATCCAATCAGCGAGACCGAAAATCCCTGCATAGAGCTTATTGACCATATTCGATGAAATTTGAAATTTTCGTCCGCCATATTGGATCCGCCATTTTGAATTTTTGAAATCTGATTTCGGATTCATAATCAACGACCTCAAAACTCATACGATACTACCTTGTTATAAAAATTGACTCAGCGCGATAATGTGCAACTCAAACGGTTAAGATATTACACAGTTGTTGGATAAAACATAAAGCGATTTGCAAAAAATTTTGCCAAGTCGATATAACATTGTTATTAACTGCCGATATATTTATCGATTTGCGTGAGTGAATATTTACTCATCTTATAGACTTGGCACGTGTTTATATAACTGTTGATATATACCGATAATATAATCTATTACAGCCCATAGAGTATAAATTCAAGCCTATAAAACATGTACAAATAACGTACCCACTTCGTTTTCACATTCATGCTGGAGAAATTACACCCACGCGATGTTAATGTTGTTACAATATACCAGATTATGCATCGTGTTACATACACGGGAAATGTTTTGTTCAAACTCCGTTTCGCAGCTACAGTCGTTTGATTTACGGCGTGGAAAAGGAGTGAGAAAAAAAAAATAAAAAATAAAAAAAATAGTCGTTGGTAAAATAAAAATTTTACTTTTATATTATTTATACGTTTAATACAAACTTTTTTTTCAACGATACCTGTTTCACTAAATTTTTCTATTCGCTGTAAAAAAATGAAATTTCTCTCAGCGCAGGTATATTTGTACAAACGGTAAAATAATCCCTCAAAGTTCGTCCGACGCTGCGGAACGTGACGAGGGGAGCGTTTTACTTGTATTTTTTCACTTTATTTTGGCAAGGTTGCATTTTCTGCTGCAGCTGCACGTGTTAAACTACGTCACTAATCCGGCGCGTAAATAGGCGCTGCAATGCAACGAGACTCGTCGTTTCAACGTAAAATACACCTATATGCGTACAGATAGATGTATACTTCGTGCGTGTATCCACGCTAATCTCACGAGTATGACGGAAATACACGTCGTTATTTATAACCGTTGTATATCATAGAAATATGTCGCGTTATACGTTAGTTTTGCGAATTTATTCGTACGATAGAAAGCCGACGTTCGTCTCAAGTCGTTGTACTTTCCAATAAATGCGTATAATTGCATATTATTGTACTTTGCGAATTGCTCGTGTGTAATTTAACGATGTATTAATTAATTGACACGCAATTACTCCGTCTTGCGTCGCTCAAGTTTTTAAATATCAAATAATTTTACGATCAGCGACGTGCAGGCGAAAATATTCACCGCCGTGTGTCCGGGTAAAAGAATAACGTAGCTGGTTGCTGTTTTCTTTCTTTTTTTTTATTTATTTTTTTTAAGTTTCTTTACGTACGTCCGGGTAACGTCGTATGTAAATTGAAATTCGTCTGCCGCGGATCAGATGTGGAAAAATTCGCTTAACCGTAACGCGGGGAATATTAAAGGACGCGAAATCATTTTTCTTGTCCGGATAACGTCGTTTGAAGTCGTTGAAAATTTTTGCAAAACTGCAGATGATCGCCGATCGATCGATCGTTCACTTTTTCGTAATTCACTGTTTCTCGCGATTTTGTGATAATATAATATTGCATACGTACGAACGGAAGAATATATTTCGCTCACCTTTTTGCTCGACTTGAAGACGTTGCATTTGAAAGAGTTGCTGTTTCCATCCCGGGCAATGTAGCTGAATATTTTCAAATCGTGACTATCGTGAGATACGTAAAATATCCTGAAAAAAAAATTTAAACGATTTGCACGATTGAAAGGAAAGCGAGGTGTAGTGGAGGTGAAAAATTATTTGGTAGAAACTGGAGCAAGGATCCGAGATATTCTTCAACTCACCTGTAAATCGGATGATTCATGAGGAACATTTTGTTCTCGTCCATCCATTGCTGTTTCTTCTGCGAACATTGACAGATTCGATAAATTATTAAACGCACCGCAGACGCTGTCTCGTAAATTCATTTCTTAGTTCGATTTCGTTATTATTTATCACTGTCGCCCGAATGTCACGACGATTTTTACAATAAAATTAACCGTAATTAATACGAACCTTCTTCTTTCTGAGGGTAACTTTCAGACCGTCGACGGAGACCTCAAGCGTCACTTTTTTCTTCTTGATTCCTTTAGCTTTGAACTCGTACTGCGTTAGAACCAAGAAACATTGGTTTGTAATAGAATAGTACATTACGTAACAAGGGAATAATCGACTTTATTCCCGACTCGACAATGCCCACATTATTGACTTGAAGTCTTACGGGATGTATATTCTCGACCAAAAGTGAGTCTCGGTGAGAATATTGAACAATTCGCGATGAGACATAAATCTGAAATAAATCAGTCATAACCAAGTTGATAAAATAATTTGTTTCGAATAATTATAATGCCAAAAGATTGTTAATGAATTGCTGAAACAAAGGATTCTTCAACAAATCTCTAGTGAAATTTGTTCTTCAGATTTTTATTTCATCGCGAAGTGTTCAATACTCTCACCGAGACACACTTTTGATTGGGAATATCCGTCCGATACGACCTTAAAAGTGCCTTCCTTTTACGTGTAACTATGATCTATCAGTCTGAAAGCTGTAATATCATTGAAAGTTTATAACAAAACAGAGAGAAATGTGATTCAAAATGAAAAAGAAATAGAGAGAAACGTTCAAACTGAAAAATTAATTTGCGGGAAATATGAGGTCATATTTCCCTGATAAATGCGGGAGAAAAGTGTTGGTTTTTTTTTTCTCCCCCATAGACGAGGGAATAAAGTAAAGAGGAAATAATATGCTACTTTCGTCCCACTTTTCAGGTGTAAAAAAAAGAAAGAAAAGAAAAAAATAACAATGAATTACGATCGAGTCGTGAATAAAATTCTTTAGGACAAGAATGACAGCGATAAGTTTAAATGGCCTGAAGAAAATGAGAAAAGCTAAGAGATAATCGTCTCCGTACAAAGGTGGAATATTACAGCCGACTGCAGGTACCTGCCAAGGTATTATCCGAAGTTTAATTACCTCGGTATTGAGTTTGTTAATTAGAAAAGAAAAATCGAGCGGCTTACCCGGATCCTGCGCATCGCCGCCACGATCTCCACTCTGCTCGTTGGCCTCGGTACTTCGAGGGACCCGATGAACTGTAACGTGAGAAACGAAACGCAGATCGTTGATCAAAAAACTGTTTTTTCATAATTTTACAGCTAGGATATATTAGCAGAAAATCGTTTATATCGCGAATCGGACCAACGAGGCTGCGCGTTATTAAACGCTGTAATAATTTCCGCGTGTCAATTGTTCCGTTATTCGTGCAAGAAATATTCATCGCAATAAACAAGAAGGGAGACGACAAGAATAAGTCTTTGTAATTATTATCCCGAGAATAATTTAAATAATATTAAAACCTGCCCTGGATCGTGGAATAAAACTCGCGAAAAGTAAACTCGAAAGATTTACCTCGCGGTGTGATTTTTATTTCCGTTTTTTTTTCCTTCCTTCTTTCTCTCCGCGAAATATTTCGCGAACAATTTACAACGCATTAGACACTAATTTTACACCCGGCACAGAATTCAAGTTTACGAACTTTTGTCTCGATCCGCGTTTAGATAATATATATATGTATAATAATGCTTGCATGCGACATAATAGCGATACTCTTGTCCCAGATTTGCAGGTGCACGTAGTTTTCTGGGTGTGTATACATATACACGCGTGTATGATACATGCATAATGTAATCCACCGTTCCGTAGCCGATGGAAATAGGCGAGTCGCAAGTTAAACCGCGAACTATGAAACAAGTGACGCGATGCCTCCTACACAGTTTGCAAAATTCATATTTAGTGCCCTGGTCAACGTGTAAGGAAGACCCGATGATCCGTCCAACGATGTACGTGACGATAAATAAATCCGTGAGAATGAAGAAAAAAAAAAAAAAAAAAGAAAAAAACAATCTCTCGAATCGGTTTTCATGCAGGTTTTTTGAATCGCCTTTTTGCGCGTTGAATTCGCACGGTAATTGATGATTGTATTTATCGCTGATTAGTTGCTGCATACACTGACAATGAGAGA
Organism: Neodiprion virginianus; assembly: GCF_021901495.1. NCBI lineage: Eukaryota > Metazoa > Arthropoda > Insecta > Hymenoptera > Diprionidae > Neodiprion > Neodiprion virginianus. Next base: position 3,982,943 of record NC_060878.1, read on the forward strand.
AATTTTTTTTTTTAACGATACCTGTTTCACTCAATTTTTCTAGTCGCTTTAAAAAATGAAATTTTTCTCAATGTAAACGAATATACGACGAAGGAGGGAACGGATTTTCAATACCGCGTGGGTATAATAATTTATCGCTCCGTTTCACGGAAGACGAGGAGGAGAGAATTAAAAGTTTATTTCCGAGCCGCGATCTCATCCGTCGTATCGTCGTTTCATTCACGTGTATCGTACACGCGTACACGTATCGTATGAAGGTGTGGGAAATGATCGAAATGTGTCGGTGTTACGAGTCGATCAATGATCGGTCTTACAATTTCACGAATTCGATTACTTTTTCTCGATTAATCGAGTATAATCGATTATTTTACCTCGCGATCGGTTTTTGGTTTTTTACTCCCGTTAACAACGCGATACAATATCAATTTTATGCGATTAGAGTGTCGATTATTATCATCGTCTCACTTAATAATTACACCTATTTCATACAACAAGTGAAAGATAAACGAATGTTTTCACCAGAAATTGAAAAAAACATTTTGAAAGAAAGTATAAAGTATCAAAAAACTTTTCCGTTATCAAGACTACGTAATGAAATTTACGAAATTTTGGTTTCAAATGCACCGTTAAAATAAAAAAAAAAAAAAAAGAATTATACGAAATAATCGATTAATCGATTAATTTTTACCGATTCAATCGAGTCGTGTTCGATTATTTTTAGCTTTTTGCCATCGCTGGAATACGCTCTTCAATTCGATTTATACATATGTACCCATAAACGAAAAAGTTTATTTAACTCAATACCGTTTTAATTGGCACGGCTATTTATTAACGCCCTAATTTTGTACAGAAGTTGTTTTATAAATATTCATTCTTCGCAGCCCTCGCGTACTTATTGAATTTGCCAAATTACAATCGCGTTTCTTCTCTCCCTTTTCATTTTTTCTGTCAAAAAATTGAATTACATGATCAGCCTATTCGTATATGTAAATATATGAAAATTTCGTCAATCAACGAGTTTACATACACTCAATTTTACGTATTCACTACTAATTAAACGGTATTATTATAATTATACATATAATATCGTATCTATAAGTATAATACCTGTATAGTACATAAATCTAGCATAAAAATTTAAAAAAACAATGTATCGCCAAAAATAATTTCTCCATTGAATTTTGTGCTTTGCGTGACACGGCGTATAATATAAGGTAGAATAATTTCGCCCAGCTTGTAACTCGCCGAGAGAAAGAGAAAGAGAGAGAGAGAAATAATAATAAATAAACAAAGAGCCATTATATTTCCAACCGTACAATACCCGCGCATATAAATATGTATATAATGCCGTGCGGTAGTAATTGTTCTGTAAATATCGCGGCGAGGATGAGAAGGGAAATAAATAAATAAATAAAAAAAAAAAAAAAATTGATCGTTTCCTTGGAAAAAATGTAGTCGCTCTCCGCACGCTTGCGGGACGCGTTACAAGCGGACGGATGATCTCTGCCTTCGAGAGGGTTACTGCACTTTGATGCGATCGTAAAACCCGTCTATATGCTAAAAAGCGCGAGTCAAATAAAACGCGAATAAACGCCCACGCTATCCGGAGGGTGAGGATACACGGTACAATGAATTTGTCTAATATATAACAGGTACGTTGCAACTTTCTGCACGCCACGAGTAATCGCAATAATCAAACTTCAAGTGGTCCAAAAAAATCGCACTGAGAAAAATTTCATTTGTTACAGTAACTGGAAAAATTCGGTGAAACAGGCATGGTTAAAAAAACCGTTTGAATGTTGTTGGAATTACGAAAAATGAGGTACGCGTAATTTTGCGCTATCGTTTTTTGCTAAGGGAACAAAAAAAAAAAATCAAATTCGAAAAATTATAAGAGACCTTTTTTTTTTTTTGCACAGCATTGAATTCCCTGCAAAATAATATGTATCGGACGTTTGTGTACGTTGTCTCGTTACTGAGTTACAAAATTCAGATAAAACTAAAATTATTTTCGCGTGTTTGTTTATTAATTTATTGGAAAATAGAAGATTGCGTTCCGGAATCACTGAATACTAGCGTCAAGAGCTTATAACAGGCGCGTCTTAATTCCTATTCTTACGAGTATTAAACGTGTGACTTTGATAAACAAGAAAAAAAAAAAACAACGAACAATTGATTTTTTTGGACCGCCCTAATACATATATTTTAACTGTTTATTGCGATTGTTACACGTGTATGAATTTATTACATGTAATGACGCGGGAAAGACAAAGCCTGAAAACTTTCTCTTACCAATTTCCCTCTTTTTTCCACCCCAGAATGAGAGCTACTGAAATAAACACGTGCAGTGTGACGTCACAGCGTCGCTGCCTCTACGGTATCCAAAAATATCTTTTCCTCTTCTTCTTGTTCGTCTACATCTTCTTATTCGTCGCGTGGTTTCTCACCGATCCGCGTATGGCAAAGTCTCTTTATAAAATTAAAAAGAAAAACTCAACATCCAAGCTCAACTACGCGCCTATGAACAGCAGTTTCGATTTTCACCGAAGAAGGAGAAGGAGGAGAAGAAGAAGAAGAAGAAGAATTAGAACAAAAAGAAGACGTACTAAAGATCGGGAAAAAATCGCAATTGTGATTTAGAAATTTCTATAATTCATTTAGAGAAAAAAAAAAACCGCAGCTTGCGTCGAGAGGTGTGAATAACGTCGCTTCGTCAACGGGCTAGTAGGTATACCTATCATCTCGAAACCGTTGCCGCGTAGAAAGAAGAAAAGAGCTGAAAACAAGACGAGACGAGAGAAACAAATGAGATGGAAAAAAGGAAGCGTAAAGAACAACTGTCTATCTCTTCCGGTCTTTCTCTCCTTCCTAAATCAATATACCGCACAACGAACTAACGTCCAACTAACGCGCACACAAACACACACACAAAAGTACAATCTATACACGCGACGAGTACGTGCAACGATTGTTTAGTCTTCGTCGACAGACTTCGAGTTTCTTGCGTATAACATGTTAGACGCAAGTCTGTCCGTAGGTCGAAAGATGCACGAAATTCTTTAGACGTCGTAGATTTTCTCTCGCGGCTTAAGAAGAAACGTATTTCTCGCTACAGACGTAATAATAAGGATGCTGCAGCATCTCGTTCGACAATTCTTTCGGTTAGAAGATTGTTAACAACTTTTACGCGTAAATATACGTCCATCTGTGTCTTATACAATTCGTAGTATATAGTTAGATACTAGCGCTGCGCGATTAATCGATTTTCAATAAATTGAACGATTGATCGACGGTTTCGATTAATCGAACTTGTCTAGTGTAACAATTCCGCGGGTCAATCGTTGCGTGAATCGAAACCGTTGGTTGATCGATCAATTCGAAAAACGATTAATCGATTAATCGAACTTGTCTAGTGTAATAATTCCGAGAATAATTCCGCGGGTCAATCGTTGCGTGAATCGAAACCGTTGATCGATCGATTAATTCGAAAAACGATTAATCGAACAGCAATGCTTTATACGTGTACACGTATAGGTGAAAATCAGAAATTGTTCGTTCCGTGAAACTTTCTTACTTCAGAAAATTCGATGAACCGAATACATTACTTACGTAAACACCGATCTCTTTTGAATTTTTTTCTTCTTTCACTACCTCGCACGGTGTTGCAACCGGTTTCAGTCGGTAAGCTCTTTATTTGAAATTGAAAAATCGACTAACGGTCAATCATTTACACCAGGTAACGTATTTCGCACAAAGTTGAGCGAGCTGCGCCGCGGTTTAAAAAGCGTCTTACCGATCTTGAGCTAACGTCATGTACGATGCGAATACTTTCCGGTGAACCGCGAATCGAATGAATAAGGGGAGCTGCTGGATGACTTTATTCGGAAGAAAAGAACCGGTCCCTTTGAATCCGTCGCTGCGGGGCTCTGATATTATTATTAATATTATTATTATTATTATTATTATCATTATCATCCACGTGATTATTCTTGTTGCCCGCAAGATTATTCCTCTTATATAGATATATATATATATATATATATTATCCCTGTATCATTTACCTTTGCGTGAAAGACGATACCGCGGTGAAAAGCCTCTTCGCTGTGAAGCGGGATTCTCGTGTCGTAATCGTCATTGTGAACGAGGTTATACTGCTTCTTCGAGGGCATCCTTGGCCCCGCTGATGCATCCGATTTTCAACGCTTAACTCCGCTGAAATATATAGAGCACATTTATATATATATGTATATATGTATGTATGCAGTATACGGTGTTACAAGCAAAGGGGTTTCAGAATAAATCCGCATGCATGCATTCGCCGACACGTGCGCTCTGACAATAAACAAAGAGGGTATAATAATAGATATATATATATGTATATATATATGCATATAAGAGTACGTAAATGTACGTACGTTGAACGCACGTGGCTGAGAACTCGACTGGAAGCTTATGGGACCCGATTAGATTAGGATGTAAAGGATGGAAAGGATTTAGACGTGGTATAATTCGTGCACAAGGTATAAGAGAGATGTTTTGTGAAGGTAAAATACATATCGGAGTTTGAGGAGAAAGAAATACGTGATCGTAGAAAAATTTTACGCCGAGGCGACAAAAGTTTAAAACGGCCGAGGACCGCTCGATATTATTACGTCGGTTAACCGTGTTTTTGAAGATCGCATGTCAATTTTTCATATCAAATTGTTTAGAAACCTGAAGCGAGATTACGAAGAGAAAAGAAAAGAACATGAAATTTCTGTACATGTAATTATACGTCGTGGTACGTATTTTTTATCGCGTTTTGATGCGATATCTTAATCGTACACTACTGATTGACTGATTTAGCGATGATGATTTTATTGTGCCATTTCCCACGAATCGATGTATGTACAATGTACATAACGTCGATTCCTGTCACGGTTTTCACATCTCGTAAAAGATAAATCGTAGTTTTTCTGTAATGGTCGGTGCAGCTGAGTTTCTCAAGGTTTCTCATTTTCGCGCACAGGTAATACGTACATCGGACATGACAACAAGGAACAACGAGGCACAATACGTTCTTTATTCGTTCGTTCGCCACCAGCTGCAGGGATAATTGCTCGACCGATGCAGACTTACGTTAATTATCATCAATGATTAATTGGACCACGATTCGAAAAAAAAATAAACCAATATATTACATGTATAAATCCGTAAGGTGTCCACATAAAAGTAAACAAAAAATAAAACAATGACTGGTAGCGATCTCTAAACATTTTCCTACTTCCTCCAGGTTATACGACAATTTTTCTTTCGGTACTTGTTACAAGAAAAAAAAAAAAAAAATTCGGAGCATGTCGGGACCTTTGATTCCCGATGCAGATACGGCCACCTGCTCTCTCCTCTCCTCTCCTCTCCTCTCCTCTCTCAAGCAAGTTCCGAATCCGTGCCGCTGCTTGGACCACCTGCATCACCACTCCGAATTCCAGGTATACGGAAACTCTACCCTTTCTGTTGATTGCGAGTCTGCAGCGCGCCTTAAATATGTATATATATATATATGTACATATATGGGGCATTCCATGCCGACTCAGCCTAGGTTCGACCCTCGAAGTAACTAATTTGGCTCACGATTTTTAGCTTCGTTATTTTCACCGTCGAAGTCATTCCGTTCGTTTTGAAAATTTTTCGAAGCTATTTCGAATACTTACAATTATTAATGACGATAATATCGATCGTATGGCCGACGAGTACGAATGAAAATCCAGATTTTTCACGTTGAGAAACGTTTTTTTAAAACGTAACGAAGGATTTTGGAAAAAATCGTTTCTTTATACTCAGCTATCTTGGAATTATTTCGAGGGATAGGAATTTGGATTTTCATGGTTTCCTATTTAAATTTCACGGACAACTCTAAAGCATTTTCCTTGAACATGCATCGCTGCGTTATGATTAACATCACTGACTTCAACCTCGTGGTTTTTCCGAAGTTATACTGCGAGCATCTATCTCTTTGTATTTCTGTCTACATCCTTCGTCGTTATTTCGATTACCGTTATTCGTTGATTACGGAAACGCACACACTCGGCGACTTTCTACGGCATCGGTTAGGTAAGAAAAGACGACACTGACTGCGGGGGAGGAAGCCGTTAGGTGATCGGGGTAAATTTTGTCTCTCTCTTTTTTCCCCCTCATTTCTTATCGCATAGTACATAAACTGAGAAAAATTTCATTTGTTACAGTTGGTAAAAAAATTGAGTAAGACAGGCATCGTTAAAAAAATTGTCTGAATATTGTTGGGATTGCGAAAAACGAGGCACGCCTAACCGTTTTGCGCTATCGTCGATCCTTTTTTGGTTATTGCAACGCGAAATCAGTTTCTGAGGTTTACTCTACTTTTTTAGTTAAACAAGGCTTCAACGTCAATTTATCGTTGCACGAGCGTTAAATTTTCGCAACAGTTGCAAGAAAATATAGCAACAGTGATCGCAATGATAAAGAATAGCAACGGATACTAGAAAACTAATTTTCATTTTCTACCTAGAACTATATTTTTCGATTGTGGTAAAAAATGAAAATAATTGAGGACCGAGCGGTAAGCGGAGATAAAAATTTCTCTCAGTATACACTTGTACAAATACACTTGCACGGGTGTTTTACTATCCATTTCCGGGTTCATTATACTTATCCCATATCTTGCGTCAAATTTTCCAACTTCTTTTCTATTCGGTTTTATTAAACAGCTGGTCGATAAATTACACTCTGTCTAACAAATAGATAAAACGAGCCAGCGTTGAATGTTTTAATTTTTAAACTTTCAGGAAAACAATGGCACTTGGTGCCAGTCGAATCGAAACGTTTACAAGTTACAATAACGACTGTATAATATAATTTCATTCTGAATGAATTCTTTTTTTCTCCCCGTAGTTCCATGCATTACAAAATTTTCTCCACACTTTATTGACCCTTCGCGTGTATTTTCATATGTGTTGTAAACGTATATGTGACGAACATCCAAACAGTTACATCCATTTAACCGTAGGTACTAATATTGTTAAGCGTTTTACAACGAGTAACTTTATAGCTCGATATATAAGAATTTAAATTTACAATCAGTTGCGATTCTCGTTCAAGAACGTATACAATTGTCCGGGATTGCAGTTCGTATATTACAGCGTTTACGGCATGACAAAAGACCGAAGAAAAACAGCGTGGCGTCAATTTTGCTCGTAATTTCAGAATTCCCTGAAGTTTTCCCACGAAACTTAGGTAATGTTGGGCAGCCTTTACGACCAAAAGCTCGAGAAGTTGTGCGCCTTAAATATATAAATGTGGATTTAAAAAAGCACCAAGTATCGCATCGTTTCGCACAAGAAATTAGAAATCGAACGATACGATTACCGAAAGTTAGCCCAACTGAATTTGCGACGCATAGCCGAAGTTTGAAAAGGATTGATAAAAAAAATTAAAAACTTCTTCCTTACGATCCTTCATAATTCCCCGACTTTTCCCGGTCTGTCGCCACCCTGGAAAACGATCGCAGTTCGAATCCGAGCAAATTTCAATTATCTGCAGCAATGAAAAAGCAGTCACGTTGATTCGAATTACGAACCTTGCGTTACGTGTGCGATTGAAAGAAAACGCCGCGTTTTCCCGCATCTCGGCAGGTCGACACCCCGGAACGTGATCTGCATGTTTCACCGCGTTTCCGCTAATTCATCCCATCCTCGAGCTCGAATCCTCGGGTCACGTACAAATCGTACGCAGAGGCGTCGAGACCCTTCGGGAGTGGATGGATGGACGGAATGGACGGATATCTATCGCGTGCTGCAAGGTGCATCAACCGACGACGTGTCCGCTTGTCGGAGCTTCGCCCTCGCTTCGCCCTCGCTTCGCCCTCGCTTCGCCCTCGCTTCGCCTTCGCTTCGCCTTCGCTTCGACTTCGCTTCGCCCGAAGTCGGCCGCGCACCGAGTGCACCAACTGCATCAGACACAGACAAAGAGACCCGGTCGTTTGTTGATCTCTACGGTGCACGATGACCTCGCCGCGGCGGTCAAGCCGGCTCGGTGTGGAGGGAGCTTCACGGCTGCTTTCCTCCCTCCTCCCCCCTGCCGGTACCCGGTCCCCGGACCCAGCAGGGAAAAGGTAAAACAACGCGCGTCGGGCCCTCTTCCTATCCCTTTTTTTTTTTAATGCCTCGATTCTACCGACAGGCCCGGTGCTCGTAGAAAACATCGCCTTGCTGCCCCTGCACTTTTCTTTGGGTACACTTTCGGATTATAAACCTCTTGAGAGAAATTTTTAATACCGGTTAAATGACATTTTTCTCAGTACATTTTTCACGAGGAAAAATATGATGAGTTTCTTATATTTTTGCAATTACGTTAAAGGAACTAAGATTTCAGGATATATTAGCCTGTGTCTTGTTTTTATTGAAATTTACAATTTTTCAAACAATTCCAAAGTCGCGAGATAACAGTTTTTTCTCGGCATAAATCGTTACGATAATTTTACTAACTTCCGGTATGATCATTATTGACTTGAAAAAAGCTCGGTTTTCACCTACGATCGTTTTCAGACTTCCGCTCGCAGGGTAGTCAAATTTGTTTTTTTTTTCCTCTGTGTAATCGTTATCGTAATACGATCCCGACGTTAGGTCAACGGATTTTTTGAATTGTAAATTTGGAACTAAATAAATTTTGAGCGAAAACGGTTGAGCTGTCCTTCGAACGTGCAAATATTTGGAAAAATGCATATTTTTCTCCGTCGGCGATAGATCTTCGAAACTAATGAACCTTTTAAGGGTATGCGGTACTCCTACCCTTACCGACCGAGCAAACTCACCATTTTTCTTCCTCGATTAAATAAGCAAGTGAACATAAAGAGTTGAAATTTCGACGGTACATCGCTCTTTCGTAGCAGAATTGAAGAAAGTTCCGTTCATTTGTTTATTTAAAATGGGAAGAAAAGGGGTGAGTTTGCTCAGTCGGCAAGGGTAGGAGTACCGCATACCCTTAAGATGAAGAAACTTGCGTCAATTAGTTTGGCTTCTTTCGATTCAGGACTGCAGGTTAAAATTCGAGCGAAATCGGTCGAGTAATCTGCGAATAATTACTCGAATGAAAACGTTGAAGGAGAACTGAACTCGGGATATATTTTAAGGTATTTCCATCGACTTCCGAGGTGCCGAGTAGAATACCGTAGAGACCATTGTACTCGAGATTTCCATATGCGGTCAACTCGGCTCGATCCTCGCTCCCTACTACGTGCCTGATTCATCCTTGTGTAGACAAACCAGTATCAGTTATGGTTGCATATACTTAGGTATAGGAAGAATTCCCAAAGACCGAGAGCGTTACGATATCACAGCCGCACCATGAGGAGCTTGGAGAATTATTCTTAAAGAACGAATTCAACGCCGCATAATTCGATATTTTATAATTACATACGTTCGGGCGATCGTCAATTATTTCCAACACATGCTTCTCACCCCTGGAATCAATAGATAATGACGAAAAAAAAACAGCGTGTGAATTATTTCAAATTTTTAGCTTGATCGGAAAGGGTGCCGAAATCTATTTGAAGTCGTTAAAAAAAAAGAAAAAAAAAAAAAACAACAACTCGTTCTTTGAGAAAAAAAGAAGTGAGCTGTTGTTCAATTCGTTTTGTTTGGTCCGAAAAGAGGGAATAAATCGAGAATGACAAAAGAAGAAAAAAAAAAAAAAACAAAGAAACGATATAATTTCGGCAGATAAATATTATACATTTGTTGGTGTTCTTAATATCGCGTTGCAACATTACATGATATAAACGTTGAAACATATCACACGTGATTGATATGTTTGAAAATAGTCGCGGTACAAAAAGAAAAAAAAAAAATAAAGAAAAAAGTCCAGCGTGGTAGGCTTCTGCAGAATAACCGAAGACGTTGAAGTTACAAAATTACTGAGATTATCGATACTGTATCAACGGTTTGCCGAATTTCCGGTAATCCAAAAGTTTTTCCCTGGAGATGCATCGTTACAATAACGTAACAAACTTCAGCCCGCGATTAATACTCTCGACTCGCATGAGAGCGTAACGGTTTTGTCGGAGCTAGTGAGTCACGGTTGAAACCCTGTAAAAGATTCGCTAAAACGAGCGGATCGAGTTGGGTGCAGCGAATAAAGCTTGCCTAGCCATTCCGCAGCTGCACAGTTCGACGCGTAGCGGCGAGGTGGCGGTGAAAGTGGAAAATCGCCGTTGCCGGACGGCTGAGAGGCGATCAGCTAATGCGATCACCGGGAATTCGCAGAATCGCGATCCCGCGCCTAGTTTGCCGGAGATTCAAACCGAACCCGCCCCCGCACTCGAAACGCGCGGCTATAAGCCGCGAACCTTGAGGCCGCGTGACGCGCGATTTGAAAAATATATCGAATAGCGTGTAGGTGTGCGTTGTACGTAATGAGATTCGCTTATTTCGGGCATCCCTGTAATAACGGATACACCGCTGATCATTAATTGTTTGGCCCGAAAACGCGTCGGACGCGTTTATAGATCAGGCTGAAGTTGCTAACTTTATTGCAATTGGTAACGAGCTTCAATTTGGAATCCATTTCGAAACGTCGAGAAACAATCACCGTTTTCTTAAATATCAGTAAATTTCCTTTTAGAAACGATTTACCGAACTTCAAACTGTACGAAAATTGACAAGTAACGGTTTTTCCTCTCCGCGAATCGAAATCGTTATTCGTTAATCGTTATCGTAATAAGGGAAAATGCATTTAGTATTTTGAAAACTTGACTGCTTCAAAGTCACCATAAACTTACAAAATAGTAATATTTTCTTTCAATGTTTCGTCACGTTTTAACGTTACTAACTTCAGCCTGATGTTTATAGGTGAACCGCGATCACCTGATCGATTCTCCTCTATATCTGTAACGTTTGCTCGTGACATTTGAAAGCGTTTTATTTTATCTTCTCGTATTATATATATATATATATATATATATATATATATATGCAGTCTATACGTCCATCCACCCGGTTGGTATAATAGTCAGTTACGTAAGCCTTTGGACCTGCGACGACGACGGTGACCCCGTGTAAAACTGAAAACAAACCCGAACGACGCGAGGGGAAAATTAAAATTAAAATCAAACGGACATATGTATCTATCTATATATATATACACACGCATATATATTCGTATATCAATGCTTATACGCACCGGGCTATGGAGCTTTTGCTTAAATGCGAGATAGTTGCTGCGATTTTTAACGAGCTTATAGACGCCAAGAACGCTTCACATGACGAGATCACCGAGTGATTGATGATTTTGAGAAACAAGCCAAATATTAGATGTATATAATATGCATATAAATATCTACACGCATATATATGTATATCGTTGTATATATTTGTGAATATGTATCTTCCCGCGGTTTTTCTTTCGGTTTTATACAGCTGACTCATTGTCAGACTTTTTTCATGTATTACCTGTATCGAGAATTTCTCAACTGTACGTATAGACTTTTGTAATATGTACCTTTCGTATTATATGAACACTGAAATAATAAATTCTACAAGTTAGAAGTAAACAAAAAGTTATACACACATGCAGACACGTGCTTAGTGGGGTGTGAATATATCGCGTGTGCATTTTGTCAGTGAAAGAATAATCGAATTATGTTTGAAACGAGTGTTCCGAAGTTGGTAACAGATTATCGTAACGTTATCGTAACGAAATGTGGAGAAGAAATCACTTTTCTTATTTTTTCACAACGATTTTTAAGGAACCAGGATTGGAAAATATGATTATATTTCGTTTTATTAATGTTTGTGAATTTCCAACAGTTCGAAAATAACGAAGTAACGGTTTTTCCTCAGCATGAATCGTTGCGATAACGTTACTAACTTCAATGTGATTACAGATGTCAGAGATCGATGTTTCGTAACTTCATGTAATACCTAAGTAGGCGTGTTAAACTGAATTTGCAAAATATTACTACGGTTTACCGCATTTTACACAAGATCACGAGTTTTCCCAAAAAAGCATCGTTATTGCACACCGAAACGTTACGAGACTGAAGCTAGCAAAAATCGAAAATTTTGTAAAACATCTTTAACTTTCCACACTTTTGTGGAATCACGAGGATAATAATGAACTGCATTTATCTATTTTCAAAAAGTCTGACACATTTCGCTGCTAACGTTTCACGAGGCTGAAGTTAGCAACGTTAACGTAACGTTCCACGAGAAGAAAGAACGATTATTGTCCAATTTTAGGACGACTTTGAAGAAATCGGCTCTTCAGAATTGTCGGATACTTTCTTCATTGCAATGATTTACTAAATTTCGAAAAGTCGCGAAGATGCGAATCGATTAATGATTCTTCCTAAACGCGGATCGTTACGGTAAGGTTACCAACTTCATTCTCGTAACGTTGCGAACTTCAATCTTGTATTCAAAACGCGAAGCTCGCGTGGCGGGCGCGTGGTCCGATCGTCTCGATTCCGTAAAACGCGTTCCATGCGAAAGCGAGTCGAGGCACGTAGGAATACGAAGGTAGGAGGAGAGTGAGTGGGACAGGATCAGCGTTAAATCGTGTCGGAGGTATACCTACACATCCACGTATCCTGGCGCTGAGCGCACACCAAGATCCCATCACACAACTTTTACACGTCGGTATCCGCACCCTTCTCCGAAAGCAGATGACAGTGCCGCGGTGCCGCAGGTCGGCCGTAACGACCACACCGCACGATACACACACGGCCGAGGATAATGCACCTCGCCAGATACGACGATGACGATGACGACGATGACGGCGATGGTGATGCTGGAGCGCTTTTTACTCGCCGAAGCCCCAGCTTCGAAATCAGGTTTTCCTCGCCGCGTTTCGTGTCGCACGCTTCGAACTTGTAATGTATCCGAAAGCGACCGTGTCAATGAATTTACGATACCAGTTTACGCGATTTTATCGAGCTTCGCGGGCACCACACGTGCGTCAATTATTTGCGTTTTTTATAATACACGTGCTGTTAATTTCCACTAATATGTTATACAGGCATATATTATACCTTGTACGTTATACAGGTTTAGAAAGGAATGTCAAGGATCGTACACTTTTTTTTTCTTTTCTTCTTTTTTTTTCTACTACCGTCCTTTACGATTGTTCGATATTATGGTGAAAACTACATTCTTTGAATTTTTTAATATCGTCGACACCGCACATTCAGCTTCCGCAAATCACTATTTTTCACAAAATGATGGATTTCAAATACTTTGTATTATACTGTACCGAAATCTCCAACGCGGTGGAAATTGTTGCGGGAATTTTGCCGTTTGAAGATTTATTTATGCATACACTGTACTCTTGATTTATTTATAATAACGTGCGGATTTCCAGGTGAACTTTAATCTCGTTAATGACATACTTGAAATTGTTTTTAATTATACGGATCGACAGCTTGGCCACGCGAGATTCTAAATGCACGCTTCTACGGGAACGCACCTCGAAGATACATCCCCGTCCTGAGCGGAACCGGCATCGCACTGAAAACCGGCTGTAATCACAAAGCGGGAACCCTGAGCGTGCATCTTTCTCTTTAAAGCTCCATCTGTGATTCGAACTGACAAACTCTCCCGCGGTCAATATTCCAGGACCAGTCTTGCTCCTACAGCGCGTTTCATTTTTTGTTTAACGATTTCCGAACTCCAAGTTCGACGGTCAGTCTGAATTTCCGCTATTTTTCAGTTTTTTCGAACAGTTACATTTCAGCAACAGTGAAATCAACGATCAAATATGCATGGATCGAATTTTATGAATTTCGCTAGTCTGTTATTCGTGCTTAAAAAATTATTGTATCTCTGCACATTATTCTTTTCATTTTCTGTTTTTTCAAAAATAGTATTTTAAATAATGAGAAAAAATCAGCTCATCAACGAAAATCTAAAACAGGTTGATATAAACCGAAATTTACAGATAGCTTTCTATTTAAATAAGTTGAATCGAGGGCGCGGAAATTTTCGTAGTTTCTTTCGACGATGAGAGATGGCGATACTTGTCGCATTTCGAAAATGTTCTACCAGAGGGCGCTATGCCTATACTTGATTAATATGCCATCGACTTACCCATCTTGCGGTTAATTTATTTTACGTTGTTCATGGTGCGCCGCAGTTTTGGCATTTGAGTGGATAAGGTTAACACCTATTGTTGTATTTTAATTCTTGCGACGCGGCGGCAAAATTTCACCCTCTTTTTAACAATGAATGTCGTGACTTGCATAGCACCTGTAAATATTGCCGTAATTAAGTATTGTAAGTACGAAAATTAGTCGGTTTAAATTATTAGCGATGAAGTTTAGACTGTGAGATTCCAGGACATATGTAGTCGGGGCTAGAAAAATTACATCGGCCCGTTATTATCAGCTATAGGTATAGATAAGCGTTCACTTGCATAAACAGTTATGTGAAGATAGAGCGAACTGAAACTTGCGATGTGTGAAATTAGAATAACAGTATCGTGAGTGACCTAAAAGGTGGCTTAAACTAGTAAAGAATAGATTAAACTGAACAAAAATACCTGCCGTTGTTGTATTTAAAATTCTCTAGAAATTTGTCACAGAATCTCGAAAACAGTTTTTAATTATCCGTTGTACATATAGGTATTTTTAATGCAGTAAATGTAATTCCATTGTAATGTTGATAATTATTTATCGAATAAATTTATTTTCAGGGGGAAAACGAGACGAGGATTTAATTTTGCCAATCAATGATTCTCTCAGCGCAACGCTACACACCGATCACGTAAATCTATTTTCCGATTCGAATATTATGGTTTTTGATACTCAGATTATGCGCATAAATAATACTTGCGAATAAACTATTTTTTAGCTCTGCGCAAAAACCACAGTAATGACGAGCGCAGATTTCAAGGAAGATCGCATCTGGCTAAACGAAAGGTAAAGGTGAACCCTTATTTACCGTTTATTTTTCAAGTAGCTAGTCCCTGAAACTGAATCAATTCTTAATTCGACTTTTATAAATCCAGCTGAAAAATTCAAACTCATACCCCGATATGTTGGATTTCATTTTTCAGTGAAGAGTCCATCGATAATAAGAGACTGCAAAACTGTTTGAAAGAAAGTAAGTATCAAATTTGTAACTGCTGAACCATGCTAAAAAGGCATATTCGAATATTGGAACTAAACGAAACACTATGACATTCGCAGTAAGGAAGCGTGCCAAACTGGGAAGTGACGTTGGATCTTGGAAAGTTCATATCTGCTCGGAAAATAATTTTCCAACTGCCGCCGGTCTTGCTTCCAGCGCCGCGGGTTACGCCTGTTTAGTCGCTGCTTTGGCAGGGCTTTACAATGTCGAGGTAAGTCTCGAGGATGGAAACCTCTCCAAACCTCTCAACTTTCCTCGGGGCAATTCCGAACTTGATAAATATGATCAATCGGTAATTTCAGGGCGATATCAGCGCGGCTGCACGTTCTGGTTCCGGATCCGCTTGCCGCAGCGTCTTCGGAGGATTCGTACGTTGGTATTCGGGCTCTAAACCGGATGGCAGCGACAGTATAGCTAAGCAGATCGCTGGCCCAGAACACTGGCCACAAATGAGAATCCTTGTTTTGGTTGTAAGTCTCCACGGTTACAGTCAGCGGCGAGTGATGAAGAATATTTGCGATATTGTTGTGCGAATTGAGTGCAATTATTGCTTTTTGCTCTGCAGGTGAACGACGCTTCCAAAAAAGTTTCCAGTGCTATTGGAATGAAGCGGAGCGTTGCGACATCTGAGCTGCTGAAATACCGGGCTGAACATTCGGTGCCGCGGAGAGTGGAAGAAATGACTAAAGCTATACTTGATAGGGATTTTACGAAATTTGCGGAACTCACGATGAAAGACTCCAATCAGTTTCACGCCACTTGCCTCGATACCTTTCCTCCTTGCGTCTACATGAACGACACTTCTCACGCTATTGTTGAACTTATTCACGCGTACAATGCCGCCGCTGGAGAAACGAAGGTGAAACATCCAAGATCTCTGAAAATAATATCGAGAAAGAAGGATTCATCCTGAATTTATTAATTTTTTCATTTTCCCAGGCGGCCTACACCTTTGACGCAGGTCCCAACGCTACTCTGTATCTCTTGGAAAAAGACGTTCCGGAAGTTATCAGTATTCTAAACCATTATTTTCCCACAATTAGTCTAGGCGATATAGGCGTCGAGTATCTTAAAGGCATTCCTGTGCAGCCTGCAGCCGTTTCGGAGGTTCTTTTTATTTTCTTTTCGATTACCTAAGTCTTGCATCCTAAACACAAAGTCGATTTTTAAATCGCTTTTCATTCATTTCAGGATTTATTACGTCGGATTAACGCTGAGCGACAAAGTCCGGGAAAACTGAAATATATCATTCATACGTGTGTCGGTGATGGGCCGAAAATATTGCGTGAAGCGGCCGACCATCTTCTCGATCGTAGTGGTTTACCACTGAGGAGGAAAGCTTAGGGAAAAAAAAAATGGAAATGAAATACGACGGGGGTCGAATGTATTTTTTTCAAATAAACGCACATAAAATATTTTATTAAGAACGCCTATTACGTGGTCAAATTGAGTCTCAGATCCACCTAAATCAGAATCGTTTAGCATATCTCGTTTGACACGGAAACGTTAATATATTATTAGTCTCATTAGCCGAATTTTTCGATTTCAGTTAAACGGCAGATTGACGATAAATAGCTTGTCCCACTTATCGACTATTGTCAAATGCCAGTAAAATATCGCGGGATTAGTCAATTTTTCACCGCGCAAGCGGCAACCAACGATACACGGTCGCTCTTGCGCATGCGCAATTCGTTAGCCGCTTAATCAATTGGAGGGCCATTGTTGTTGGCATTTTTACCGTTGTTGCGGCACCGAATTCGTCGCCGTCGTATAGAATATTAGTACCATCGAGGAACCAGTGCCCGTTGATACTTCCTTCCAGCACTGATCAGCCGAGAAAACCATGAGCGCGTTGCATCTGAGCGCTGGTAAGCCGCATTCAAAATAATTAAACACCCAATGTCGCAAGAATACCGGTGTTCGATTTTATTGCTTCAATTATCAGCAGTCAATGCCACGCTGCGTCGGCACTGACACGCTGTTCTCTGCTCCTTTCGAATCTTTCGTAATTTAAGGTGATTCATCACTGCGTATACTTATCGGCATGTTCTCGTTCTACAAATTCTTGCCTATCTTAATTTATAGCAATTATACCTCAAGCATGTAATCTTTTTCTGATAAAATTGAAAAATTTTTCAACTATACTTCAAGGACTAACGAACTCATTGTCTCGAGTATAGGTGAATAATGCGAATGGTATTCCGGAGAACATTCTCAGCTTATTAATCAATTAACGCTTATAAGACGAAGAATGTTGTTTAATATTCAATTCATCTTATGCTTAGAGTCAGGTTTATTTTTAGCGCAGACTAAGGACAAATATTGCTAACTTTTATCGTATTATAGTCTATTCAGCTGATGTAGTGTCAAGGCTTGCGTTATGATAGTTTTCGGGAAAAAAATTAAATGCCGAGAACAACGGAAAACATCTGTTAACACGGGGTAATTGGGTTTGGTTTTCATCTTTCTAAAATCCATTTGGGTTTATTGATCATCAACAATTTACTGTAAAAATTATTCGGTCAATACAACACAGATCAAATTAGCAATTTTTGAAAAAACGCATGATATAATCAAGGTTTCAGATTTTGCATTCGTTTCATTTCAAACGTCAGAGTCGTAAACTCATTAGAAACGGAACTATTGTCGCTCAAGGAAAGAAAATTTGAGTAAAATTTTTAAATAATCGAAATCGATTTAAACTTCTTCTCCCAGAAAAGAGATATTGTAATTTCTTTTCTCTATTCAATGAGCCCCTCTCACAATACGGGAAATTGTTTTATATTCAAGGATCTAACCGGCCTGCTCCAGTGGATGGGAAGGCACGTTTATACAGTATGAAATTTTGCCCCTATTCTCATAGAGCAAGGCTTATACTTACGCTGAAGAACGTACCTCATGACATAGTAAACATAAACTTGAAATCAAAGCCTGAATGGTATTTTGAGGTACGTATATATTTTTTTTTTTTCCAATGTTCGAATCGGTATAATTTCGCCTGTTTACATAACACATAACACAAAGACAAGTTTTGTACACTGATTTGAATAATTCTTCTCTGCAGATTAATCCTAATGGAAAAGTTCCCACTTTCGTAGATGTTGACGGAAAAGTGGTCGACGATTCTTTGGCTATTGCCAATTATTTGAATGAACGTTATCCTGAGCCACCTTTATATCGCGAGGAAACCAAGGCTCGTGATGTAGAGCTAATTGATAAATATGGAGTGGTATGATATTAGTCATCAGTTTCTCAAAAATCAATAATCAACCACAAACGTATCTTTTAACGTGACCGATTATTACTATCGCTAAGGTAGTTCTGATGTTATAGATAACTAGCCTTTTTGGTGCCTGTATTCACAAAAGGGATACTAGACCACTACAAGAAATAGTTGGGGAAATAATAGGACACTTCGTAGCGTACGAAGAAGAATTGGGAAAACGGGGGACGATTTTCTTTGGAGGTTTGTACAATTGTAATATAGAATTTCATAATCCGTATTTCTATAATAAACGAATTTTAGGAACTGAACCAGGGATGCTGGACGTTTTGATGTGGCCATGGGTAGAGCGGGCTAAAGCACTTCCACTGGCTTTCGACCAGCCATTGAATTTCGACAAAGAAAAGTTCCCACACCTCGTAAGTTTGCTAAATATGACTTTGATCTATCTAATCGTCAGTGAAAAAAAATTACAGTATAGCTAATCATAGCATTTAATGTTGTAGATGAAATGGATAAACGGTATGAAAGGCCAAAAGTTTGTACAAAAAAATTTTGGCCCTTTTGAAGCTTTTGCCAAAGTTATCAAAGCTCAGGATGACGTTGACTATGACAGCATTTAAATTAATTCCTCAATTACAAGATTCCGTTAATTTTCTATAAAGCATGTGATATTCGTAACTGTCTTCGATTGATCAAGCTAACCCGATACTCGTGACAATAAAATATCAATAGAACTAAATTGGCATAAATATTTATTATATACAAAATTTATTGGTAGCAAAAGTGATCCCATTTGATTATGGAACAGCTTATTCTAGATTGCGTATCTCAACTATCGGACGATATTTTTATTTTACGATCTAATAACTTTGTTATCATTCCATGATTTTCAGGTTTAAATATAGATAAATTATTCCTATAAGGAATAACACGATCTCTCATTTTTTTAATACTATCCTTGCCAGAGTATAAAATTTTATGCAAAATAATACTTATGCATAGATGTACACTTATAACATCCACGTCAATTAATAACTTATATTGTCAAGGAATGACATGTGATTCCTTTAAAATTTTAATAATTTACAACGACTGGAAGACAGTCTAATTACAAGTTGTACCATGTGTATGAATTCAATACTTGATAACGCCCTGTTATCTTCGATTTCATGTACACAAATGGATGCTCAATCGTACCTATTATGTGGTTACCTCTTATTGTTTTGACGGACCAGAAACGTTTGCCTCTGCTTGGCTGGATGTCGGTACTTGCACCACCGGCTGTGAAGGTACATTTGGTTCTGTTTGCTCCACGACTGTACAAGGCGGTGCTTGACTAGCCGAGGGGGCGATTCCTCAGGATGAGTTTATTTCCTCAATGTTGAGGTGGGCGATGAAACGAAGGCGCATTTGCAGCGCAGGCCTGAGTCTGCGAATTATGCATTCAACCTCGTTTTTCATCATATCACCCACAAACATGTATTTGATATGGTATCTGTTAAAATTTTTATAGTCAAGAAAAATGATAGGTTGTTTGGTTCTTTGAAAAATATTTGTACTGATTAATTCTCCTGATAACTCTGTAAAAAGTATTATTTAAAGGATACAGCAAGTCGCAAATCGGATCCATATATTTGAGATGAGCTTGAGAACGGTCCGCTTGTTCAAGCATTTCATACAGACTAACAGCGAGCTCAACGACGCATCGAGGTCTCTCTGCATTAAATCGTGCCAAAGTCGGTCCTATCAAGTGGCAAGCAAATATCAATTGCTCTTCGCTGTTGACGACTGGTTGCAATTTTTCTTTGATGAATCTGAAGTCATAATCGGTTTGATAATACTCTAAGAACAAATATAACTAACAAATAACTTGTTTTTCTCTTACTGTGGCATAGTTGTGATTTGACCAACTCCTGCATGGTGCCAAATGGAATGTGCCAGAGCTATCATGTAACTATATTTGTTTTCCAATAACCCATTGTGAGTAATATTAAAATTGAATATTTGAAATGGAGTTAAGTTGCTATATTGCCAGTTCGCCAGTCCACGACTCGTCACTGTTTCCACAAGGCGCTCGTGGAGGGCTGACCAGTAACACTCAGGTAAAGCAGCCAGCAATAATCCTACGCAGTTGATCCACATGTGTATCTGTTCTGATGGTACAACTGTATATCTGTTCAAAAAATGATTAGCATTATTTGCAATTGAATTAAGAAGCAGCCTTTGTTCATATCAATTACCGCAGCCTGAATATCATCTTCGTTTTTTGATACTTGTTACTTACCCTTTGGCGACAACATCAAGCAAAGAATTGGCTATTAAATTTGGAGCAACAGGTACAGCCATGAGCTCCACGCAGGTAACATAAAGAGCATGCGCAGCAGGATTTGGAAATTCATTGAACCTCCAGTCAGTTGTTGGGAAATGTGCGATCCCTGACATGGCTGTGAAGTGATAGTTGAAAAAAATTGTGAAGTAAAAATTAGAATGAATAATGCGAAAAAACGTGAGATTAATCGAAGATCTTTTAGCCTTCTTTCCGGGATAAAATTACGTCTGTCGAAGGAATGCTACTCACTCTCAACGATACGACGCACAAGTCGAACATAATAATCTAATTCTGGCACCCAGTTGACTGCGTCGTCAGGAGATCGCGTCATGTATAGCTGATAAGCTTCGGATAGTGCCCAATTGGGAGCCCGAATATCACACAATGAGCCAAGCACAGCAGAGACTAGGCGTCGCTTCAGTGCTGGCCTTTCCCTAAGTTTTCTTTCGTAGTAATGCAGCGTGTTATAAAGGTATGTGACAGGTCGATCTGTGGAAGATATTTGTTTGTTGACTGTTTGGAAGAGTATTCATGTCTTCAGTTAGACAAAGCCCTGTTATATACCAACCGTGAAATTTATAGAGACATCCCAAGTGTTCTAGTAATATTTCTAAACTCTTAGTAACTGGGGGTATCTCGAGATATCTGTGTATCACAATGTCGAATACTGGTAAGAATCGTAGGCACACATTTCCAAAGTATACAGGCAGACTTTGGTACTGACTGGGGCCTCCAGTGGTTTGTTCCATTATTCCTTCAGGAGCAAATTTCTCTGGGTATTTTCGATGAAATGCGAGATGCTTTTCATGCCAATTTGATTGCTTCCAGTGCTCTGGAGAATTTTCTTTTGCAAATTCTTGAACGCGGTTCCGAAATTCAACAGCTTTCAATAAAAGCAATTGGATAATGAAAAAGCAAACTTGAGCTTCGCTGCCTTCTTGTGTTCGTAGTGCCTGAAAAATAATTTTTCAAAATATGATTTCATGAATTCAAAATGGTGTTGAAATTGTTTCCAAAGAAAATTATTAATTGTTAATTTTTTACCAAACAGAGCACCAGCCTATCAATTGTCACAATGTTGTATTTCCAGATCATGTCATTAATGGTATCAACGCATTTGTTTACATGCTGACCTCCGACGCTGTTAGCAAATTCAAAAACTAAGTAGTCGCAAAATTTTCGAAGATGCGCTGAAAGAGCTCTTGCGCCAATTCTTTCCAATATTCTGAAATTATGGATATTAGTTTTATGCACGTCAATGGTTGAGCAACTTTTTTCTGTTCCATTGAATATTCTCTGTCTCATACTTACTTATACGCAATTGGACTTATACGATCTGTTTCAAATATCATTTTCCATAAGAGACATAGAAACAAGGGTGGTGTTCCGGGCACAGAGAAATGTGCTATTATATCATTTTCATTGCTCATTGATGCCCAATTTCTATATTCCTCTTCGACTGCTTTCTGTATCAACATAAGGAAATCGATCAGTTACAATGTGAGGAGCACAGTAATCTCATTTTAAAATGACCAACTTTCTAAACTCATTAACGCTTTCAAGATTCTACGTACTGCAATGACCAAATAATAGGTGATTCCTCACCTTGATCTGTTGTTTGTTTTCCTTAGGAACACTATTTTGTTGGAAAAATTCATTCAGTACTGGAGGAAAACATTGGAGAGTATGATTGGCCCAAGAGTGAGGGGTATTTTGCATGATTGTATTCAGCAGTTCCTTGCACCATGTACCACTCAATGAATCTGCTCCTGTCCCTGAAACAATGGCTCAACCATTTTTCACTTGCAGTTTAAATAGTGCAGATAAACTGATACCTCAACCTTTGCAATATGTACGATTATACATAACGTGTATTTATTGTTTAGACAAATTTATTATAGTCACCTGTGACATGCATTGATCTTGCGAGTGTGAGAACTAAAGCTCGATTCAACTCTTCAGATTCAGCAGACACCAGCGTTTTAGGCTCTGATAAAAAGCGGGATAATTGAGGTTGCACTTCGGCAGATCCTAAACCAGTTATTAGCCTAAGAGCTGTACTTTCAACGCTGCAAAAATATTGTGAGTAACGTCATCGATTATAGTAGAACATGGTACCTATAATAACATTGAACAGTTGGGTACTTGCCAGAGATGGAGTTGGGTTTGATTTGTTTGTGGTACTGCGGCGAGACTGTGAAGATGAGACAACAGCTGAACTCTGTAATGTGGTTGAATATGATGCATTCTGTAGCTAAACATCTCGAGCAAAGTATACAGTGTTCCCCAAGCATGAGATTTGAATACTGTGGGAAGCAGTTGACCTGGAATAGAATTCGAAATAGTGATTATGTGTCGAAGAGGTGTTTGAAATTAAAAAATAACCCAGTGTTACTCACTTATGAAGCCTTTGATTCCGAGGCTTTCTATTTCAGTGTACACCAGCAATCTGCTGTAGGTCTCGACAAGGGCAGGAGCAAGAGCCATGTTGCTTTTAGATTGAGCTAGTTTGATAACGTGCGTAACAATACTGTGAATCAGACTCATTTTAGAATGTACAGTAAGAGAATCTAGAATGGACATAGACAATGGCGTTGTTGGTCCATTTGCAAGAGCAGCATTGCTCTGTAGTGGCTGTAAGGGTTGCTGCTGTTGTCCCTGAAAATTATAATAATAAATTTTCATTTCACAAGTACACATAGTTATAAATTTTTTTCAGTTTAATGTCACATTTGCTCAAAAATCACCTTCTGTGTGCCAAGAATTGTGTCAACAAGTGCAGCCATAGGTCTACTGAAGTATTCTTGATTCGTTGAATAAGCATTGCACAGTAAAGCGATGCGATAATCAGATCCCATACACAATGATGTATTTGGCATAACTAAATGTTGTAAAAATCTATAAAGAAAGTGTAAAAATTTAATTCAATAAATACGAAATGGCCGCTGTAAGGAAAAATAAAATTTCAGTAAATAGGTACTTGTCGAATTTATGAATACATATACAATAATTAACGATACGATGAATTGCACCAAAAACGTCACATACTCATGATGAACTTTTAGCGTGTGTGGGATCGGCCTGTGAATGTTCAAGTGCTCGGATTGCGCTTTTTTAAGTAAATGAATCCATATACACGTGATGGCCATTTGATGTGTGCACAATGCCTGACTGAAATCAGGAACAGGTAGTGGTTCCTTTTCGGGGTATAATAGGTCATACAGTTTAAGTACTGGCAGAAAGTTAGACAGCTGGAATAGAAAAAGAAAGTGATGTATCGTATGCAAATATTCCAAAGTTACAATGAAGTAATTTTGTTTTTTCGGATGCGCAGATTTGAGAAAATTATTTGAATCCTTACCGGATTACGCTGAATACTCCCAGATATAAACTGCAATAGGACCCACATCAGATGATCACGCCCCTTTCGCAATTCTCGACCAGCTAGCTGAAAAGGTGGTCAAATGAGAGTCACAGTAAGGAGAAATATAACAAGTAACATAGCTTTTGTTTTACCTTGTCATGTATGGCCATAACAATGTTGGGGAAACAAGCAAATTGAAAAAGTACGAAGTATATAAGTTGAGAAGAAAGGTGTAGCCACAGCCAATGATTCGCAACAGTAATATCTGTTCCCTCAGTGGGTGGTGGATCATTTTCGGATCGCTCCATAGCCAGAAGTACCAATTCAACCAGTTGTTCCTCCAATGCTACGCACCTCTGTTTGTGCTAGATTTACATAAATTTTTACCGAAATTAGTTACCAATGCCATTGATCGTGTGACGTATATTACGTTTTTATTCAATCAAAAATATTGTTCGCCTGACTGAATTTTGAATATATTACACCTGATAATAAATTGATTAATTCATTCATCGAACCTGTTTCTGGAGGCCTAGCATGGAGCAAACCATATCTCTGCTGTACGGTTGTTCCAAGACATATCTTAAAAGTTCGGTTTGAGGCTTTAGCAGATCTTGATCATAGGGTAAATTGCCTTTGAGGGAGAATTTAAGGGTCGTAGGATCGAGCCTCCATGGGTTGATGACATGGTCCGCATATCCAGAGTGCTCTACTACTGGTAGCATTTTTGAGTGCCCGATTATAGACACCATTTGCGCAGTGGCTCTGAAACTCTCGACAAACCCAGAGAGCAGTTTTGCTAATTTCTATTTAAGAAATAATACATTATTTTCATTTGGTAAGCAAAATAGAAAAGCACTTGCGATTTTAAATCGTGAACATTGTCAAGCATTAGCTTGAGATTTTTTGAACTCACCCAATGCGGCCAATTCTTATTATCGGGATAGGCCTTCTGTATTTCATTAACAATAAAATAGCCAGGCAATAGACATGCATTTCTGTCAAATATATATTCGATAACATTTTCCAGGGCCTTTAATTGCGGCTGTACAGATGCGTTAAGTCTTGCCGGTATCGTTTGTGCCTTTTCTCTGCAGCCCTGTGAAAGATCATGGAAAAATTTATGAGTATAGTCATTTTTCAGCTATGATTTCAATCGTGTAATATTTATTCCACGATATATGATAGCATAGAAATGACCACCCGCCTTCATTATTTCTCTGACACCTTTGTAATCCACTCCTCCAATGATCCGTCTGATGAGGTTAAAGGACTCGACCCAAAAATCCTCTTGCTGATACTGCAGCTTATCACAGCTGAGGATACATTCGCAAACCAATCTGGAAAGTCGTTAAATGATGATAATGAATTTATTAATTGTTAATTTTCTTGCGTCTCCCGTAGCTTCGTACCTTGCAGGTAATACGTTACTCATGACCAAGTTCTCCAGTAACGACAGAAGAAGTTGTAAGCGACTATGATTCGTCAGCGCAGCAGCCATGTTAAGAAATTGTCTAACGCCATTCTCTTGTTGTTCAGTATTGAGACCTGTCATAGCAGATGTTAATTCTGACTGCAATCCTGCTATTTTTTCAATTTCATTATCCAGATGGTGAACGAGAAAACAGCTGAATGCTTCTTCGATAGGTTCCACTCTCTGCGTGTAATAAAAATGCATAGCAATTAATTGTTTGATGGAAAAACAAGTCGTACCTTCGACAAATAGTGCAAAATGCAGAAGTGCAGTGCTGAGTGAGAATATCGCGAGTAAGGAGATAAAACTTATTGGAAATGTGGGAGGACTATTGAAGTAATGTCAAACCTAAAAATTCACTTACAAGAATGTCATTGACGATGTTCGATATTTGCGCCTCGTTACTCATTTTTAAATAGCGAATATTTACAAGTCGCTGTTCTACGTCAAATCTCTCTGTCAAATCACTTAGATATATGCATGCGTCGGATGCAAAACAAACTTGTTAAAAAAAAAAATCATCGACCTAACCTCGTACGGTGTAAACAGATTATTCTACGGCTTCATTCAGCAGTTTAATGAGGTGTGGTGCAGTATGGTCGAGGTGGGGATAAAAGTCTGGGGCAAATACGAGTGAAAACTGACTGAAGGAGGCAGTGGCAGGAGGGGAGAGCCGGGAAACCACGCGAGTGGCGCTAACTCGGGGAACTCCAGCGGCATTATCGTCCGAGAATTGCAGCGATTGGATCTAATTTACTGCTGTCTATAAAAATTGCTTCGCCTCGCGTAGTTT
Organism: Neodiprion virginianus; assembly: GCF_021901495.1. Classification (NCBI taxonomy): domain Eukaryota; kingdom Metazoa; phylum Arthropoda; class Insecta; order Hymenoptera; family Diprionidae; genus Neodiprion; species Neodiprion virginianus. The sequence continues at coordinate 4,009,263 of NC_060878.1, forward strand.
TATTTCCCGATGTTTCCGCTTTCGACGTGGTTTTTGCGGCTTCGAGTTCGAGCGAGCGAGCCAGTGAGATTTCTTATCTAATTGTAACAAGTCTAGGAACGGTTCGAGTGTAGCTGAAAGAAGTTATTAAACAATTATTGTGCAAAAGTTAACTGTGAAGGTAATTTGGGACAATTATACCATTAACCATCGGTAGAAAAAAGATTATTTCAAGAAATTATTCTGATCAATGTGATATTTGATGAAATTTTGAATTAGATGTTTCAACGCCACCTTTGTTTTCAAGCTGAAATCTATGCTTGAGATAAGTAATTTGCATTCTGATTAGCAGCTAACTTAATTGCAGTTGAGAATATAAACGTTGACTGGAAAAATGAGTTTTATTGAGTCTGAAAATCATTTTCAAGCCGTTAGTGCAACGAAAGACTTGTTTTGTGACAGGATTTGGTATTTCCATTGTCATTCTACTATGAACAATTTCTTTTGCAGTACATATCCACACTTTGCGATGTAATTCTGGCGTCGAACCATTCAAATGCGGTGTTTCGCGACGGTAAAAATTCGATAGGCAGTGGAATCGATCTGCATTGCAGTCAACTTCAATCGCAATTCGAGATATCGATGTACGGAAATCTCATATCTGTGTTTTCAACTTTCAAGCACGATAAACGTTGCAGCTGTACGGTTAAGCGAATTGGGGGAATGAGAACTGTAATTTAATGATATAATTGATAAATTGATATTAAGTAATCGTTAGTTTTTAATTTTTCGTAATCTGATAACATTAATCAAGTTTGTTCAAATTGTGAAAATGTTTTCTCCTATCTGGATAATTAGAGAAATTTATAAATAAGTGTGATCACATGGGAAAAGTGTCAACGATCAATAACATAACCAAAATGAAGTGACCAAGTGATTTTTGCGGTAGTTTATTTAATCGGATTTATCATTACTAAACCATGGTGTCTGGTGATGTCGACAAATTCTTACCCGAGCCTGACAACTATGCCAAATACTTTCACGAGCTGTTCAGGAATATAGCGGACATTCAAAGGTATAACCTCTCAAACCGTTACGTTTGTTTACCCAACATTTACAGCGGTGACTTCATCTGTCACGAAAAAACTCAATATAAAACTTGACGATAGTACTCATCGTGTATTTTTATTCGCAGGGGAAAGGGAGATTGGAAAAAATCTAAGAAGTCTAAGACCGCCAAGAAAAAAGACAAGAAAAATAAGGTTATCTTAATAATTTTAACAAATACTTACATTTCCACGTTTAATAGAGCCTCAAATTAAATTGATTGTACTTGTTCAAAGCATATGTCGTTTACACAATAACAGTAGCGGAAAATATAATTCCAAAATAGAAAAAAAAAACTTTTAAAACAGAATGGAAGAAAATAACTATGTTCAGATACATGAATTCCAGTTGGATGTGAATGGCGACGTAAGCTATAATGGTCCTCCAGAAGTAGAGCTACCCAGCAATGCATCGGCCTTTGCTGTTTTTGCCAGTGTAAGAGCTGCCGTGTTGGAGAAACATGCTAGAGCTACAACCGAGGTATTTAGAGCTTCGAGCTGCAGTTCACCGCCTTTGCCCGAGCTCAGCGATACCATTGACAGTGACAGTGATGAGGAAGTTAGGATTTCAGCCCCACATAATTTACCAAAGGTAAAAATGAACTGTTCGTCCGATTGAAGCTAATCCTCAATCTGCTTTGTTCAAAATTCTTTCATAACTTTAGGAGCTTCTTACGATCAATTTGCAGCTGATACATGATCTGATTGATAAAAACCATTTGTGAGTTTGTATAGAAAATTTATTTATCCTGCCTATGGCTATTGCCATGTAAGGTTATTGGTGTCGGTAATAGCCAGAGGCACAGAATGACATAATACTAGTACCAAGGTCCTTGAATAATGAAAGATATCGTACATATCGAATAGACCATTTTAAATCTTTGAGAATAAGGTACAATCATTTAACCGTTAATCGTATCTGATTTCAAAAAATATCCAACGGTATAATGTGTTTTTTCATAGATTGTCGGCATTGGATTACGTAGTGTATTTACATTGATGCGTGAAAGTAGAACCGTCGAGCCTCAATTATGCACAAAAGCATTATGTGCATTACTGGACGTATTGCAAGGCCAACTTCCTGAAGGTCTCGGATCTGAGCCTGATGATGTTGTTGGTAAGTGACAGAGCTGCTGAGGGTACAATGAGAAAACGTATGTCCTCAGATTTTTGTAAAATGTAATTTATTTCTTTCAGATCCACTCTTCGATCTTTTATTGGATCTTGCAACGTCTCATGGACCTGAGTCGGCGACGGCTAACGATGGCAGTCACCTGACCGCAGTTGCTTGTGCATGTTTGCTGAGTTTGGTTGTAGTTAGAGGCGATACTGGTCAAATTCTAGCAGCTACTGCTGCGCTACTCATGTGCCCACGAGCACTGGCTGCTCAAAATATTCAGGTGAAATACATATTCTTATTAAGTGACCCTGGTGTATGTCTGTAGGTTCAGACAATGTGTTTGCCTTTTGAATTTCGTCTATTAAAATTCTTCAATTACAAAATTCTCTCACTACAGATGCCATGCGTGTTGACCGCATTACAAAGAAGCGTCCATAGCGTTTTGCTTGGTAAGCTAGCAAGGCCTGATTGGATAACACATGGAGTTCCTAAAAGTTCTAAGATTAATACATCTACGCTTAAATTACCAAATGAAATGAGTAATGTTGTGCTCAATGGGAGAAGTTTTGTAAGTGATGGAAAGTACCTGTATTTACACACCTGTCGTGGGTTGTTGAAGATTGGCAGTGGACATGGTGGAACAATTTGGGGGCATCTATATGCTCACAAAGCTGACTTTTACCCAACAGAGACCGGATGGCTTGGATTTGCAAACGTTAGTTCAATCATATACATATTATTTACACAATGATTTGGCACTCTGTATTTATTTACATTTATCTATATATTTCTATTCTAGGGACTGTTATATTTTAAGTGCACGCCTAGGAAACAATGCGAATTATTGATATTAGATACGGAAACTCTGATGGTAAGAGGCGTGGCGGTATTAGAAGGACGTGACTGGCCTGCCTCCGTTATGTTCTCTGATGGAGAAAATTTGGGCATGATTACTGCAGCCAAAGATGTGAGTTCACTGGAATATGTAAGCAGAAAATGAGAATACTCGATTTTTGAATATGCTAGGCACTTGTAATTAAATAAAAATTGAATTCCGCCGGCTTTTTCTACAGGAGGGATTCGTCGTTCGTACAATCAATACATTGAGTAATCCTGTGACAGTCACATCCGAGCTACCACTGAAATTGGCGAGAAAATGTGTCGATGTCATTGGCTCAGCATCGTTCGATGAAGAACAAAATGTACATACACTGAGTATTGGATGCGACGATGAAGTCTCGTTTGTTACAGCAGGCAAAGAATTTGCCCTGCTGAGAACTGTTACTGGAAAGGTAATTTTGAAACACCATACACTGTAATTGATTCCAATATTCATAATGATTTGAAGAATATTCGCTTGCATGAAGCAAATAACGAAGTTATGCTCATTTTCGCTGTTTTGCAACAGGTATTATACAGTGGGAAAGGAAGCTCTTTAGGGATCAAGGGTAACGGAAGGCCTAACAGGTGGTCAGAGTTAACTCTGGGAAAAGGACCACGAGTAACTCACATTGCTGCAGGCCACGATGGTCAGCATGCCATTATACTGCTGGAAGATGGATCTGTATTATTTGTTGGAACTGCAAGGCGTGGGGAAGATGGCGATAATAGTGGGTTTTATTTTTTGTGTTTCTCCATTCATCTCATTGCAGTTTTTCAAGTAAATCAATTCCATTTTCTGTACATCCAGCTGCGATTCTTTGTCATAGTCTGTCGATAAAATTTTCAGATAAGGCTAGACGGCAGCCGAAACCAGTTAAACCAAAGAAAATGCTCAAAGTTGAGGGACAATTTATAGTAGACGCAGCATGCAATAATGGATCAACAGCATTAGTAACGAAAGATGGCTCTCTGTTGATGTTTGGGAAAGATGCAACGCACTGCGACAATGTTTCCGGTGTTGTTACCGATTTGAGTGACGTTCACGTGGCACATGTTTCCCTTGGAAAAGCTCACGCCGTCGTTTTGACCAACAAGGGACAGGTTTACACTTTCGGAATAAACAATAAAGGACAATGTGGAAGAGACTTCACAACTACTCATATTACAAACAAGGAAGTTACAGTTGTGGCAATGGAAACCGGTATCGGGGAAGACGAACTGATTGTTGCCGAAGAGGGTAAGTAAAGGCATTTTTTGGCAAGCTGCTGGAATAGGTAGCAAAGTGAACAAAAGTATAAATTACTTGACACACAATATTGCTTTGTACACCTTGGTTGCAATACCAATAGCTTGTCAAAAAATGCCTTAAATTGAATAAATCGTTACTTTTAAACATTGTCAATGCTACAAGGGCATACAATTCACGTTTATCAAATCAATTGTAGATGGTAGAGGTCCAAGCGATGAATGGGAAGAAGCAGCTGGGATGTGCCCAGCAGGGCAGCATCAGTGGAGACGTAGAGTTTGCATGGTGTGCACTGTGTGTCGAGAGTGTACCGGATACAGTATAAGTTGTCTGAGCAGTATTCGTCCAGATCGAAATCCTGGCCAGTAAGTAATTTAACGAAACTGAATGTTACGTATTGTTTATTTTTTTAGGAAGTTGCCGCAAATTTTTGCAATACCCCTGTTGAACCATGTTTACGACATACAAAGTTCGCAAGTTTTGAATGTTCTTTTATTTTGCAGAGAATGCGGTTGTGGAGAAGGTGATAGTGGCTGTGCAGAGTGTGGCTGTTGTCGTATTTGTGCAAGAGAGAGCGTCGATAACGGTGGCGAACTAGCAGTATTGGGACCTTCCGGAGTTGGCGATATAACCGATATGATGAGACTAGACGTGATGTTTGGAGGTAATTCTTACGCTCATTATTAATCCTATATGTAACTGAGATACGTAAGTAATTATACTTACGTCATTTGGCTATAAAAACGTGAAATTAAAATAATTCTCACTTCAGCGCGACATGGGGTTAAGCTGCAAGATCATTTACAAAAAAGATTCGAGGAGAGACGGCAGAGACAGAGAGGTAAACCAGGTCCAAGTGTGACGAAATACGCTATGAAAATTAAGGGTGGCAACAACCAAAGATCCGGTAATTTATTAATGTTTTTTTTTGGAGTGATTCTATCGACATTTTGAATATGATTCAAATATTCACACTGTGTCGAAAACTTGTTTCTGTAGCAGGGCCAAGCGTCATTCCTCTGAAGGGATCTGGAGGAAAGGGTGCCATAGCGGTACCCACTAATGTTCAAGCAGAAGAAGGTATTGGTGGAAGCGATTTGGAGAGAGGAGATGCCGCTCGAGTATCCAGCCTTCCAGCAGCTAAACTGTCGATACCAGCCGATAGCCCTGTTGTACAAATTGCATGCGGTCTCCATCATACTGGTAAGTGAACGAATAATACAATTTGTTCGAATATAATGTTTGTATCATAATTCTAAAACAACATTTTATTTCTCCAGTTCTTCTCTTACAAAATGGTCAAGTTTATACATTTGGCAGTAATATATATGGACAATTAGGAGCTGGAGATTTGATAGCTCACGCTGGTCCAGTTCAAGTAAAACTGCCTAGTATTGCATCCCAGATTGCAGCTGGCAGTAATCATTCTGTCATTTTAACATCGAAGGGAGAAGTTTACACTTTTGGATCGTATCAGGTGAAGAAAATGTCTTCTTTAATGATTTATTTGATTCCAAAATTTTCTCAACGTAAGAATTGTGAATATTTTGGTAATGTCGAATTACAGAAAGGACAATTGGGTATGAACTGGTGGAGCGGACAGAATGACGCCACCAATGTTAGCTCTCAAACAAATCGTAGATCTGAAAGATCTCAGCCATGGCATAGCTTTCCTAACATAGTTCCAAACATCGGACCAAGATGGGGACGACGTGCAACTTGGGTCGGAGCATCCGGGGACCAGACGTACATTAAAATTGATGAAATTAATTCAATCAGCCTCACAAGAAGCACAGTTATGGCGAATAAAAACAGTATCAGTGAGTATGATATTATTCTGTCAGATAAAAAAAAAAAATGCTGCCCTTGAGATAGATTGCTGACACAATTTTCTCTATCCGATGTTTCAGTCTTACTTCCGAATCAGAACGATCATGCAAACTCTTTCAAATGTCTTGTGATCAACAAACGAGATGGAAACTGCAACAGCTACAGCGGTGCCGATCAAGTTGACTTCAGTCACACAGCGAGCTGCCTAGATCCGCTCTACAATGTAATCTGGAGTTTCAATCCTGCTAATAATGAGATAAATTGCTACAACGTTATATCCACGGAAGCCCGTTCAATTGCTGGACTTGATACGTCTATACTCAGTCCTGCGTTGGCACTACCGGTCGTTTCAAATTGCTTTGTGACAAGATCTCAAGCTGCGATGCACCTTCTGGGATGTCTTGATAGTCTGACACAGGCTCAAGACGAGAAGTTGGTCGTCGTCGAGGAACACGAATGCACTCAAACTTCTCAGGGAAAAGTTTATAGCAGAGAAGATTTTGTCACGGTTAGCAGATTCGAAAGTGAGTACAGTTTACAAAATTTTACTTCTGCATTAAAGTATAACTGCTTGTTGGGCAGGACGAATTTATATTCAATTTCATACAAATTTACGACTCTTTATATCAGGTCATGGCGGCGGTTGGGGATACTCTGGTCACTCGATCGAAGCTATTCGTTTTATGGCTGATACGGACATCTTATTGGGAGGTTTTGGTTTATTTGGTGGTCGCGGGGAATATACTGGCAAAATAAAAGTAAGCTGGATGCAAGTTGTATTATCTGTAAAGAATTAATAGCTATCCTATTTGTTGATTTACAAGATTCATTAATCAACTCCCATCTAAATGTGACAATCATTTGCACAGCTCTTTGACATTGGTATCGATGGTGGCGATCAGGAGACAGATGGTGAATTAATAGCGGAAACTGAAGAGATTCCTTATGAATGTGGACCCAGACAAAAATACCCGATGTTATTTGACGAGGTGATACAGTTACAGGCTAACAGATGGTATGTTGCATGGGCTAGAGTCAGTGGTCCCTCTAGCGATTGTGGGTCAAGCGGACAGGCAATGGTTACAACGGAAGACCAGTAAGTTGATGATAAAAGATTCCATTTGAATTATGTAACATCCGTCATTGACGAAAATAGAAATTTAATTTAATCACACAAATTTCAGGGTACTATTTTATTTTAAATCTTCAAAGAAATCCAATAATGGAACGGACGTTAATGCTGGACAAATACCGCAACTGTTATACTGTGTTATTACACCGGAAAATCAAACTCCAAACAGACAAAGTGATCAGGGAGAACCCATATACATATTGAGTAGAGAGTTTAGCAGAACTGTAACCAAGGTAAGTTTTCTTTTTAGGAGATAAAAAATGTGATTGACAGAGTTATTTATTAAGTTGCCAAAATGAGAGAAGATCGAAAATGGTCAGCGAATTGATAAAATTTTGAAATTTTTACAGGAGTGCTTTCAATCTTTGATATCCTTGCTGCAATGGAGTTGGAATACTCTGAAAGCTGGCTTGTCTGATGTGGCAGTTCATGTATCCTCGTCATCGCATGCAATGCTGGAAATGGACAGGCTCGTCTACATCAGTAAAGCCAGTCTCAGATTACTGCGAACGTATACTAACGAGATTTACCCAAATCAAGGTATGAGAATTGTGTCTTCACAAAAGAACCAAAACTTGTACATGTCAACTATTCATATATCTTTAATGTTGGGCTATATTTGTTATCAAAATTTTTTTGATACAATATGTTGATATATTATTTTACTGGAAGTTTCGATTGAACTTGTCCTCACTTTACAGTTGTGAAAAAAACCCCACCTGAATCCGTAAGATTGGCAGAATGTATCGGAGAAGTTAGAGGACTTCTTCGTCAAATACTTTCCGATGTTATTCCAATCACTGTAAAGAATAAAGGCAAAACACGGTCTACCAAAAGTAAGTAACTCAATGATACATGTTCCTTATATTGAGCTGTAGAGAAATGTTCGTTGTGTCTACACAAAATTTTTTTATCTTGCCATAGGTTCCACGAGTTTGAGTTATAAGATGACAGGAACCATTTTTGACGAGTGCCACAAAACTTTCGTTTCCTGCTATCACGCATTTTATCCCACAGCTTACCTGAAGTGGACTTCACTTTGCGACCTGTTATCTGAAATTGAGAAGGTAAACATGATTCTTCTAATAACGATGAGCGTAAAATTTCATACATGGTTTAAAATTGCCATTCTAAACTGTCAATATTTTTCTAGGATCAGGGCACTTCTTCGAAGGATCGACTACTGTCGGCAGTTTTGGCATCCCTCTGCCACCCATCTGTTAGACTTCGCTGTACTTTTCCAATATTAAACAATGTAATGGACAGCACAGACAGTATCAAGCGGCAATTGAGTCCCTCTGATAACGCTGGTTTGCCAATGATGAACTCGACGGAAGCACACCACTATCCTATCCTTGTAGAGCAAATAAGCTACAAGTCTCAGATCGAAAGTTCGAATAGAGGATCGTTAAATTGGTCCTTTCGCGAGGTGTTAGACAGACTGTTGGACCTGGTGCTTATACCAGTACGAAAAAGTCTTTGCAGAGAGAAATCCCAGTCCTTGCCGGATTTGGTTCTACACTGTTGTCATTTGTTGGCAAGAGTTATAGCTGAGTTAGCTTCTCAGTCGAGTGGAAACGACAACGAAGTACAAGGAGCCTGTGGTCGACTGATGTACACCACACCGTCCAGATTCACAAGAACGAATCAGAGCAGATCTTGGAACACTGGGAATGGGTCACCAGATGCCATTTGCTTTTCGGTTGATAGACCTGGTATCGTTGTTGCTGGCGTTGGGGTTTACGGAGGTGTCGGTGTCTATGAATACGAATTGGAGTTGTTGGATGACGTAAGTTGAGAGAAAATCGTGATAGGAATTACTGACAACAAGCATCTCTTATTTGATCCCATCTTTTATTACACTTAGCAAAATAATACTGGCAACGATCCTTCTCACACTCAGCGTTGGAGCAGTCTGGACTTTTCAAGGGGATCTTTTGGCCCGGAAGATTGCGTCAATGACGTAGTGGAGTTGAAGTTCGATAAGCCGGTATCTATAAAAGAAAATGTGAAGTATGCTATACGCTTACGCAATCGAGGAGGAAGAACTAGCAACGGTGACGGTGGTTTGAGCGTTGTGAAAGGACCAGATGGGACCACATTTACATTTACCGCGTGCTCGCTGAGTTTCAATGGTACGACTTCATTTGTAAAGTTGGACGCTCATTGGCTTATTTACAGTGTCATTGATTTGTCACATTTATTATTTTCTTTCTCATGTCATCAGGCACAACTCAAACCCGAGGACAAATTCCGCACATTCTTTACTACTCGAATCCGCAAGATTCGGAAACTCAACAATCAACAAAAGCGATGGCAGAATTGCAGGCCCGGAAATGCACACTGGCAATGACGGCGACGATAGTGCAACGTGCTAATGAAATTTTGTCTCTGGCAAGAGAAAGGGCCGAAGATTTTTCCTCCAATGAAATTCTTGGGAACGCAGCTTTTGTCACGACTCTTCTGCCTTTGCTTATGGCTCACATTAGCCCGCTAGCGACTTCAGACCCGCGGGTAATCAGATGACTGACTAACAAGAAGATAAAATTTCCAATTTCGATATTTTACGCAAGTTTCATTTTTTTTTCAGAGTGGGGTGCAGGTTTTGACCCTTATCCAAGAAATGCTTCCACATATTTCGGCGCTTAACCAGATTTCGGGAATGGGATCGTCGCAAATATCACAAGACAGTGAGATTCAGTCGCACAGCGTTCCACCGATTACGACGAGCCAGCATTACACGTGGTTGGAAAGCGATCATCCTTACAAGGCGGCCACAGTTTCCCACTACAAAGTTGCATTTGCCGAAACAGTGAGATGGCTCAGCGTCGAGTTTACTCCTGACTGTGGAACCGCACAGCCTGAAGATTACCTTCAGCTTTATATACCCAGCAGCGTAGCCAGTCCACCCATAACCATTGGGTCAGTTTTTTTGAAAAAAATGCATGGATGGATAAGTGCAATGATAATAGTATTCACAATTTGAAGTTCGCGTTTGTATTTGTACTCATGATATTTTACATTGTAATTTCAGTGCTGCAACCACATCGTCGGAAGATAATCTACCACACTGGCCGGTTCTTCACAAGTTGAGCAGTATACCGAGTCAATGGCCGCAGAACGCTGTCGTTTTACCAGGTCAATAGCATACTTCATTCTTCAAAATTAAGGGTCTAGATTAATACTGCCATATCCTTTCAATCATACTCAAAATATCGAAATGCCGTTGAATTTCAGGAAACGAAGTGATATTTTCCTTGGAAACCGCGTCCGATTACGTCAAGGACGATCGCTCCAACACTTACGGTTTCAAGTGTTTGGTCATTGGATACGAATGGGCCGGTAGTGTGGGTGGATTGAAGCATCTGGAAACCGAATTGGCGTTTCTCGGTGGTGCCTGTGCAGCGAGTTTGATGAAGAAGCACATGACGTTACCGCCTGTGTCAGGTACGAGTTTAATATTTGTATCGCAAGTTAAAAACCGTTGAAGCCCATTACGCACTTACTCTGTACAAACGTGTGTGAACTGTAAAAAATGAGTTAGAAGTTGGAAGTGCCGAGGATATGTATCGACGATTTATGTTTAACTACCCCTCAATTTTCAGTCGAAGAAATCGAAGAGGATCTTGAACTCGCCCAGGACACAGCTAAGCGGCTTTTTTCCGGATATTCAGTGCTTCTCGGAAGAGGATTCGCCCTCACATCTCCGCCTACGGTGTCCCAGGCCCTCGACGGCGTGCTTCCGTTTAGGTGAGTTTTTAAAACTTTTCTTACACCGCCGGAATCACTTTAGCATGCGGTGGTTCCGCCTATCTTGTGATTTACAATTTGCAAATGAATTAGGTTTGATATGCTGATGTTTCATTGAACGCTCATCTTCACTATGGACCGCGATATGCGTAGCGACTTAAACCGAAGTTTTTCGTAATTATGATGTGCGAAGTGAAATGGATTGGTGACGATACCGCTAATCGGGACTTTTATATTCAATGACGAAATCGTTATTATAACTCGGTGTATTATGTTGCGATATGTGCAAAGAAATTAACCAGAACTTCAGGATCATTGCTTGATCGTGACAAAATTGCTCAGACTCCTTGACACAGTGAAAAGGGAAGGTGGTGCTGATCGATTTTAATCTCTTTCACGCTGTTCTGCAATTACAGAAATTAGCACGAAGTTCTTATCTAACGTTGGATAATTTGAGTAACAGGTGCTATGCGCAATTCTCTCCATGAATTTATTCTCCTGATAGGAATGGGACGGGTATCAGGTTCTTGGTTGTTTGTTCTGACTTTCGCCGTTAATTTTGAAGATTTCTTTATTAATAATGCGTGAATTCAGTATGTAAAACAATTACATGTTGTACAAGTTGGCTGTCGTTATATCACAGTCATGATAATTACAGCTAAATGATTATTACAAAAATCTTAATCACTACTAGACGACACAATTTATTTTTCTTGCGTTATCATTATTATTATTATTGTTATTATTCGTGTTCTCTTAAATTAGATTCACACTGCTAACGATATTCTCACTTTGATTGCGTTCAAGGTGTTCGTTAGACAGTTCTCGTTACCATTTATGATTCCCGTGTAGCGTCTCGCTGTTTGGCTAATCGACGAATATCACGTGCAATTGAAAATAATCTTACAACTCCGAGCCGTTGCGCGTTGATGCGTAATTTCGCATTTTGCATTCTCTTTCGTGTATCTCGCGAGCCCGTTTCTGCACTTGATCGATTAACTACCTAATTATTTTATTCCTCTAGGGGAGACATGAGGTACAGTAATTGAAGTGCTTTAAATACAACTTCGTTAATTGTTATAGGTAAATAGGTACTTGAAAAACTTTGTACACTTAGAAATATGGCGCAAATAATCAGTTCGAAGCGATATCGTAAAGAATTTAACGAAAGTCAAATCCTTTTCTCGTGTTCTTTTAAAAATCGGTTGCGCGATGTTTTCTTATTCGGCAGCTATTTGTTTCATAATCTCTTCTAATTCGACGAGAGTTATCGATTCTTGATCAGATATAAAACTATAGATAAATCTCGCGTGACGCGCTTCTTCTAAATTGCGGTAAAACGTGTGCATGTATGTACCGTCTCTGTGATAATCGAGAATTAAAAAATTGTTGAGCTTTGAACTATCTTCAGATTATAACTAACTAAATATAGTTTCAAACGAAAAAGAGATATCGTAACTCTCTCTGAATTTACACATTATGCGTATAACTTCGGCAGTTTCAATTGATTCGAAACGGTGAAATTAATACAGTATAATGACGATAATAAAGTATAAACAATGAATACGTTTAGGAATGACACGTTTACGTAAATACTCACGATACAGTAACAATAATACACACAGATATGTGGCACTGAAACAATAAATATTATATACACCAGATTCGCTCAAAGTCCGAGCGTATAATATAATGATAACATTAACAATGATAATAATAATAATAATAATAATAATAATAACAACAACAACAACAACACAACGATAGCGATACCTGTAATGAATATTTCATTCAACTATACAAAAATACGAAAAGTATCTCGAAGATGTATTTCACACATCGACGAGTTTGTGCATTTCTCATCACTTTTGTTGTTGTATTTGTCTTCTTTTTTCTTATTTTCTTTCATTCTTTTTCTCGTCCCCTTTTCCGATGCTAACCTTATAATCTAAATCACACAAAGACTGGCTCTTTTTCTCCTTCATCTTCATCTCCCTGTTCTTCTTACGCAATCTCTTCAAAGTATATACATATTAATATTTGCGAATAACGCGGATATCAGTTTTTGTTGCTGTTGCTGTCGTCGTTGGAGAATCTTTTACGAAAATAGTCCAATTTCCTCGTACGTTACACAATCCTCATCTCTATAGTCGAGTAAAAAACTTGACGCGTTGCGAAAACAAATTTAGAAAGTTGTTATATAACACCTATACACATGTCCGTATATCGTATAGATTAGCTAAATTGCAAATGGGCGCGCGAATATAAATGCGTTGTTATTAATTTTTTCCGCGAGGTAATCGTATCATATAACAACAATTATACACATGTATATATATGTTTTGAGAAGTTGTTACAATCAATCTGTCAGTGATATGTGCAGGATATTAGATGGATACGCGGTGTAAATTGTTTGAACGATTTGCGATCGACTCTACTGTTGCAAAATATAAAACTTTCTAACGATTTCGGACGAAATATCGAGATAATGTCTCCGAAATTATAATAATATAGTACATACTCTATTCCTAATATAAAAACGACGACGATAATATAGGCATACATATATGTTTTCGTATTTAGAAAAAATAAATGAATTTCGTATTGATGATAAAACTTGTATACTATGATAATAATAATAATAATAATAATAATAATAATAATAATAATAATAATATAAATATAATTTTATAACATACGTACTAAATATTTTACAGACTTTTTCTACAATGTGAGTAATAATTTATGCATCTATACGTAATATTATTTATTATAATGTAATCCTTATCGTGATATAACCGTATATGTAAATAATTATTATCGTCGTTATCGATATTATTATTACTACTGTTGTTGTTGTTGTTGTTGTTGTTGTTGTTGTTATTATCGATAGGTATTTTATAATTCTGTGGTCAACGGTTCAGCCTTTTCAACAATCACATGAAACTCGGTTTCTCTGTAAACGCGTCCGTCGGGCACGACCATCGTTATCCTGCTGTCAACCGGTGCGTCCCTGGCGATGACGCCGTTCTTCTTTGAAACAACGTCAGGAGCGTTCGTCGGCACGCTTATCCAGCGTTTCTGGTTATTTTCACGCTGCCTGCGGCAGCACCAAACGATTAGAAAACCGCCGACTAGCAAAGCTACGATAGAACCGACTAGAACCAGTACGAACAAGAGGGTGGAATTGCTTATCGAGCAGTATCTCGCCTCGTATTCGTTGAATGTTACCGGCGTGAAGTCAGCGTCGGAATCTAGACAGAGAAACGTTTCCGGACCGACGTTTATCGGCTCATCCGGTACGCTCATTGAGTAAAATTTCGCGTATACGTTACTGTAGTTTAACACGTTTCCTCGCCAAACCGGAATCGCTGAACACTCGCAATTATGGTTTACCAATATCCCGTCCAATTCCGGACGGAAACTTCCTCTGTCGAACATAACCGAGCCTTCCTCGAATGTCTTGATGCTGTTGTTTTTGAATATCAGGTCGTTCAGCCTTCCGTTGTTGTTGTTGTTGTTGTGGTACGACTGGTATTCCGGGTCTGTTTTTATGTCGAGAAACGCGCCTACGTTCAGGTTGCCGAACGTGTTGTTCTTCATTATGACAGCGCCTGTCGTCGTTACGCTGAACGCCTGACCCTCGATTGTTCCGAAATCGCAGTTTTGTATCGCAACGGTTCTCGGCCTTCTTATTATAAACGCCGAACTTCGCACCGTTCCCATTCGCACACCGTCCAGCATGAACTTGCTCGTTACCTCGATGTCGTTCATCGCTCTACTCGGCACAACATCGCCGAACGTTCCGCCGATCACGTGAAGATAGCCGACGTCGAATTTCTTGAAAGCTTGCGCCTCCATTGTATCTATAACGCAGTTATCAAGTGTCATTGTTTCCGTACCCACGAGGTTCGAAAAGGCGAAAGCGTTCACCTGACCGATCCTGACGTTTTGGAGGTGGATCACCTCCACGTCACCCTTGAACGTGAAACTAGGGAGAAGGTCCATGCTGCTGTTCGTTATCGATATCTTCGCCGGCGTATCGCGCGTCGCAAGCTCGAAACTCTGAGGGTACAACGTCAGGTTGCCGATGTTCTCGAAGCTTATCGCTCGCAGACCTCCCATCGAGGTAAGACTTGAATTCACCAGCCTCACTGACGGGCAGTTTGATATCATTATTCGCGTCGTATGCGGACTCAGTCTTCGATCGCCTTCCGTCGTTAGGACCAGCTCCTGAAATTCGAAAATCGAACGTTTACATCGGGTCTGCTGCGTTAGTTGAGCTTGAAGTTAGTAACGTTCTATTTTCCTAATTCTGCAATGATTTTTAAACGAACTAAGATTGCAAAATATTCAAACAGTTACAAAATCGGAAAATGACAGTTTTCCCTCAGCATGAATCGAACTTCAACATGATTGTGCGTTTTATGTATGTACCCCGCGATCTTCTTTTTTTTTTAACTTTCTTTTGCTTCCATATTTTCAGGACAAATCGCATCAACTTTTTTTTTCATTCTTTGTATTACATACAAAGCTTACGGAAATCAGCACGCGTGTGTTATCACGAAAGAATCGACACCGCGATAAGAACGAATAGATTAACACTTAATAAGGGTCTAAATCGTTGAGGTTAATCTCTTGTAACCATGCAGGATATTATACTTAATAATTGTTCTTGAAACCCTTGTTGTAAAACCTACCAGGCAATTATGGTCGATATATGTCGTGCATTTACAAAATTCACTCCGTGGATATTCGTTACACACACGGAAGAATTTAAATCTACCATGTATCGTCTTTACATGAAAAAAAAAACTTCGATCTTCTTCTGTACTAAGAAATTAGAATTATGTTCTTATTCCCGACGCGATTAATTCACATTCGTTGATTCATTTTTCTTAAAAGCTCCGTATCTTTAAAGCCGATTACAATGTAATCCCAATATTTGGGCGTTTACGTTTCACCTTCTAATTTTTTTTTTTTTTTTATTTTTTTTTTTTTTATTTTCAATGAGAGTGACAAATGAGGGATGAAAACGATATCGTTGGACACGAGAGACGGTTTTTCCCGGATGGAAACGAAACTAGAGAAGGAAGAGTATTATACGAAGAGAAAACAAAAAACGTATGTGGCGATCCCTTTGTGCTAGGTAACATACGCGTACATGCAGTATAAAAAAAAAAAAAAAAAAAAAAAAAAGGAAAGAAAACCCCCGCAGATAATGTCGTTTGATTTTATTTCAGTACAATAGTCGCGTCGAAAATTTTTTTTTTTTTTCCCACCCTCTCGTTCTCCTTCTCTCTAATCCCTCTCGTCCGGTAAATGCCCATATAACCGGAAGTAATACCGTTGATCAATCTCTGCGATATAACTGGAGTACACCGAACAAATACTATCTCTTCTTTTTTTCATTTCCACGCCGCGTTGTGTGTCATGACGGGCGGAAAAAGAAAGAGGTGGGAGGGGATGAAAACGACGACGAGGAAAATGTTTAAATGAAATTTTGGTCGATCGCTCCCGCCCTTTTTTGTTTTTTTTTATTTTTTTATTACCGTAACAAAAATTCTATTCACTGATACGCGTTGCGATATCGATGTGGGACACGGTTTAAACATGTGAATCATCCTGAGATAAATTCACCAACCACGTAACGCGACTTTGTATTATTATTACACGCTTCTCCTCTACCTGCCCGCACGCTTATCTGTACGGAGAAGTTTATTGTAGACTCGCAGGGTTTCGGAGAATATCGTGTTATCAGAGCTGCCACATGCTGGAAATGTATAGGTAATCGTCGTCGAAACGAGAGAAGGTCCAACACGAATATAAACTTAGTTAAACGACAAAGGCTGCTCTGCAGCTTGCGTTTCGTAAACTTTCGACGCCGTTACGGTACATGGGTATTTATGCATGTAATACGTGACGATATATGGTGTAACAGGGTACGCGTGTATGGGGAAAACCTAAGAGAGAGAGGGATTTATCTTTTCAATTCGATTCTTTTTACACCTGAAACAAAACTCCGTAAAAACAACTCGAATTACAATAAATATTTATCGCGCGATTGATACGCACGTAGTATTTTTTATTTTTTATTTTACGTTATTTTGCCCTTTTTTTTTTTTGTCACTTCGATGAAGTACGAAAATTTACCTCCCGATTTTATATACTCATTTTTTTGCCGTAAATATTTCACGTGTTCACCACCTTGGGTGTATTATAGGTTCACCGTATACGAATATATCGTTCGTTGTAATATATGCGAGTTTGATGCGAGGGAAAGTTTTTCGATTCATTATTTTTCACATTTTTTCCCATCCATTTTCGTGCGGTTTCATCATTATTACTTATAGAGACAGAGAGCGAGAGAGAAAGATGACAAAAGAATAAATAAAAAGAGTAATGGTGTTTCGAATTATTCGAAATGAAATTTATTATTGTCCGAAAAACTTTTTATATCCACCGAGTTAGAGAGAATTTGTCTTTAATAAATGTATATTTATTTATTTATTTATTGGTAACTATTGCCACATTTTTATAATAGCGTAGGAGTTGAATTTTTTTTTTTTTTTTTTTTTCTCCACACGAGCATTATATGCCAGCTCAATAATATATATATATATATATATATATGCGTATGTGTGTCGAGGAGAAAAAATTTGCAGACTTGAATACTAAGTACGGTTATACATATGCACGTATTACATATGCGGAATGTAATATTTATGTACGCGTCGCGTAGTTTCAGGGACGTCGTAAATTTTCCGACGTATGCTTGAACTGAAAATTTTTACTTCCCCATGGATGGTCTACTTGTCTCCCTGTGCATTTTGAAAAAAAAAAAAAAAAAACAAGAATAAAAAATGAAAAGAAAAGATAAAAAGTATTTCGAGAGAATCTCTCTCATTTTTCTTTATTTCCACGACTCGGAATGTCCTCCTTCCGTTTTCCCTGCAACTGAGTTATATTTCTTCTTCTTCTTCTTCTTTATTTCGCGTTCAGGATTCGCGAGCACGCCGCGTTCACTTTATGGCATAACGACTTTATATATCGTATACCTGGACTGTATATGTATAAATACACACCTGTATATACAATATGTATACATATGTATGTATAACTCTTAGTACGCGGCACGTGTCGAGGTAATAATGATTTACTCTTTTATTTATCTTGCAATTTTTATAAGGAAGCGGTAAAAATATCGCTAGCCGAGAGCAAAATACCGGGTATATATTATACATACACACCTGTACATATTGTATAATATCAAGAGAATGATGAACGAGGAGTGGAGCTTAAATCCTGTATATATATATATATATATATATATATATATATATTTATATATATAAAATACACTGTCGATTTTATTATTTTCTCAACTTTGATCCTACATTGTGTTTGAAAAACCGTGAAACTTTTCGCTTACGTTTATTAGAGAGAGAGAGAGAAATTTGGGAAAATGACAACGAATATTGAGTAAAAACGACAAACAGAAAAAGAACAAAAAAAAAAAAAGAAAGTAAAATGAATTAATTAACGAGGCAATCTCTTTTCCTCTACAATTTTACTGTTTTCAGGCGTGTTTAACATAACCGGTTTTCGGCGGTATGAAATTCGCAAAAAGTTTATTAAATTTACACGGCTCAAATTGAAAAGCTATAATTATTCTCTTCTTCTAGCATACTTACATACATATATATATATATGTATATATTATATGCATATTATTATGTATAAAACTCAAAGTTTTTCCGTCATATGTTCGCTTATAACTCCAGAACGACTGAACCGATTTTCATCCTTTTAATCTCTACGAATAGCCACAACGTCCGCCCACAATTTATGCTACATTTCGTTACAACCAGATTCATAGTTTTGGAGAAGTAAAAAATGTTTGTAAGCCAGCGAACGCTGACTAAAGTCTTATTGATAGAGGTTAGGTTAGATAAAGTTCTAGGTTAGGTTTTTGGGTTGAGTTAGGTCAGATATTGTCAGTCTTCATTCAATCGTTCTTAACTGTAAGCAAAATTTTTTCATATCAACAGAATCTTCATTTCATCAAATTAAATTTGAATGCGGGCGAAGCCACGACGGGATATTATACATATATAATATATATTATATACATATATAATATATATAGACACAGACACAACTATGCATTATAATTGCACGTAGATAATAATGTTGTTGAACGCGAAATGATACGAAACTTGTCATCGCTATCTCGCACGCACGATGAGGTTACATGAATAACGCAATTATTAAAGTGGGACTACTGTAAATCATGTAACATATAATATTATACGTTGTGTAACATGTAACGAGCAGACGTCGCGAAATCATTGTATCAAAAATTACGCACGCTCGAGGTTAAGGGGATGAGGTTCAAATCCTCGGTTCGTCGCTCGTGATTTCGTGGGGAAAGGAAAGAGAAAAAAAAAAAGAAAAAAGAGAAAAAAAATTAGAACCAACAAAAAAAAAAAAAAAAAAACAACCGTATCACGTGCGCAATTTCTTGATAATAAATTTTAACGACGCCCGTACAACTGCGTCGCGGTGGAAATGTACAGAGTACGGAATATCGTGTAACAAAATCGTCGGGCCGGCGGCTCGTTCTTACCGCATTAAAAATCCCTCCCTCCGCCTCCCGAAAAAAAATTAAAAAAAAAAAAAACAAAGAAGTAAAAAAATATGCAGGAACACACGAAAAACAGGGAACCGCGTAATCTGATGCTCGACTTTATCTAACTTGGATATAATATCCCCGTCCACTTCCCTTTCGTAACAACACGTACAACACAGGTATACGAATTATGCGCGCAATGTAATATAATAATAACAACACTGTGCGTGTACTACGTATATATATATATATGTATATATATGTATACAGTACATATATATATATATGTATATATGTATACAGTACAGGTATATAAACGTATATCCGCGTTTGTAAAAATGTCCGGGGATTGAGTGATGTTGTTGCGATGGAGTTTAAGAAAAAAAAAAAGAAAAATTGCCGAACAAAAAATTGAAAAAAGAAATTCGAAGCGATAAAATGTTTTTTTTTTTTTTTTTTTTTATCTTTCACCCCCCTCCAATTCTTACCCCCACTATCGCGGTAAAGTTTGGGTGTGACCAGAATTTGCTTTTTTCGTCGTTTCGTTTGACAAATAAGTGACCGCGGCATTTTCGCTGCCGCCAATTATTATAGCGCATGAAATCGTGAAACTGCATTGTGGGTCGGTCTTTCATTTAATTCCGCAAGCACGTTTATGGATAATCTCGTTTTACAGCATTTCCTCGTCTCTTTGTCTCTCTGTTTCTCTTCCTCCCCCTCTCTTTTCGCGCTATCCATATATACATATATATATATATACATACATATATGTGGAAGTTTTCCTCTAAATACGGGTCATACCCGATACAATTACACAGCTGAAAATGTTCGGTGTGCTGCTGCAGTCACTGCGATACAGAAAACAGTTACGTTTGTATACCTGGTTAAATTTATATGATATATATAGTCGATTAAGGTTATTGTTATTATTATATTTATTATTATACCAAAGCACGGTTTCATTCTCTCGCGTCTCTTTATACTCGTTTTGCTTTTGCTTTTTTGTTGCTGTGCGTTGTACTACTGATAAGAAGGTAGATTCCCCGTTTTGTTACACCTGTTATTCACGCTTGTGTAATTTTTTGCCCACATACGCGCCTGTCAGAGTATACCTATATATTTATATATATATCTTTAAATTTTACGCGTTATAAATGCCGTAAACTTTGTTGTGCGTAGATTTTTTTTCCTCCCATTTTTAACTGCTCACTTTGTATTGCAAACATTCTGCAATGTTCCTTCTTTGTTGATTGTTTATTTTTTGAATTTTTTTTTTTTCTTTCTTCTTTTTCTATCAAATCTGCACGCATTGCATAAATTTTTATATACTTCTATGTGTGTCGATATTTCATATCAAAGTAAAAAGTTCGAGCGCGAGGTGACGAATTTTTTTTTTTCTTCTTTCATTCGTCTCGTTCTAGAAGTAAAGAATAATTGATGAAAACGATGCGAGATAAAAAAAAAAAAAAAGCAACGTTTATTATATCGTCACGAGGGAAACAAACGTTCGTGCAGTGTAAATTTGACGGGTTTGAAGAAGAATATATTTATATATATTTCTACTTCTATCGAATGATTTTCTGATTCGAAACGTTGAATAAGGGAGTAGAAGAAAAAAACAAAATTCAGAGAGTGAAATTATTGAAATCCCGATGATCGAAATTCGATATCTACATGTGTTATACATGTAAGCGTACGTCGTGTATACAAAATTGGATCTTTTTTTCCACCGCCTTCTTTTCATCATTCCAATTTCGGAGTCAGTGACGTGAGAATCCGATCGCGATTAGACGAGTCGAGGTTTGGTTTAGAGGTTTTCTCGCCCTCGCGTGTTAGTAAAATAAAGGGATTTTAACAAGCTGACGACTGTGGTCGTAGGAAAAGAGGAAGAAAAAAAAATCACCCTCTGGCCCGCACGAAAGAATTCAGGTGTCGAGAGACGCTTGGAGGGGATGAATTTAAGGGTCAAACCGACAGCCGTGCAACTTTCCATTTTTTTTTTTTTTTTTTTTCTTTCTTTTCTTTTCTATTTTTCACCCCCACCCCCATCCCCCCACAGCTCGGAAACTTTTTCAATCCTGAAACGCGACAGCGGCTCGATTGTTGTTATTTTTTTGTTTTGTTTTTTCTTCATTCTACAGGTGTAATAAAAAAGTAGAAATAAAAATAAAATTGCGGGAAAGAGCTGCGCGACTGTTCAAGATTGAATCTCTTTTTTCTTTCATCTTTTAACCGATCGGTTATTCGATGATGTTTTTCTTCGACTATCGAAATTTCTGAAATAATTTTCCTCGTCTCTATTTCTCTCCCTCTTATTTTCTTTAAATTACTGTTATTCATTTTATTTCACTTTCATTTTATTGTATTTTTGAACCAACGACTCGTTGTACGAGAAAATTTTTATTTCACCAACGTTCGAACGCACGACTCACTTTCTACAATTGAGGCAGTCTCAATATCAAACCATTTGGGCATGTATATTTTATATTTGTAAATTGTCTTGATTATAAAAAAAAAATTGGTCTTACGAATAAAATTCAATCTTTCTCTCTCTCTCTCTCTCTCCCTTTTCTGATCTTAAGCTTCTCTATTTTCTCCGTTACTAACCCAATTGTTTATTTATACCTTTGGATTCACTATCCTAGTATGATAAAAATTGACATATTTCATTCTGCTCTATTATATTCAATTCTCTCTCTCTCTCTCTCTCTCTCTCTCTCTCTCCGACTCTCGGACTCGTATGAATAACCTACCTCTGGTTCGTTATCGCAGTCGCAAGTCAGCCTCGCGAAAACGTCGCATCTGCAAGGCGGTGCGTCGCATCTGTTGACGGAATTCGTCAGTATAGCCACGCATCCGTTGTCCGTCGAGTATAGTCCGAAAATCGTAGCGCTCATCAGGAGAAATTTCATCGGATCCATTTTCGCCCCCCCCCCCCCCCCCCCCACCTGCGATTTTTCGATCGAGATAGAAAATCGCTTCTTCTCTTCACCCCTCTTCTAACTTTTCTCACCCGTTAACGATGAATTCTCTCATCTCTTCTTTTTATCTTCATCTTTCGTTTTTCTCTTTCTTTTTTTGCAGGCGATATTTATGTATATATATTTATATATACATACACACGTACGTCTTTTTTCAGATTTCTTACGAATCGATAATTTTCTCTATCCTATCTCGATATCGTCGATCGTTGCAATTTTTCTCTGCGACGATTAACACGATGCGTGTACAAGCGTTGAAAATTAGACGATAACTGCATTTCGTCCCCGTTGAAATAAATTTCGCACACTCGATTTTTTCGGGGACTTTTTCTTTCGCGTACTTTTTACTCTCTCTCTCTCTCTCTCTCTCTCTCTCGGTATTTTTTAATCTTTTCTTTCTCCTTCTTCTTCTCTCTCCTTTCTTTATCCCAGATTATTTTTTTTTTTGTTTTCCTTGTTTCGCAAAATTCTTCTCGGCGAGTCGATCTTCTTCGTTCGGGGATAAAAACTTGTCCTTGTCACTCAACGCCAGCGGCTCAGCTGAAAGTTTTTTATACGTCAATAAAATAATGATGAAAGTTTTGAAAGAAGAGATTATCAGAAATTTAGTTTTGGAAAATCTTTTCTTCTTTTCAAATTTATATATATATATATATATATATGTATATATGTATATCTCGCAGTTGTAAAATTTCATACTCCGTATGTTTTCATTATTACACTTTCATACTATTTATTTCAATTGAGCGAACCTTCGCATGCGTCTTTATACCCTTGGAAGCCGAGAAACAAATGCCCGGCTTTTCCCCTCAACCCCTTAAATTATATATAAACCTCTCGGGGGAAGTAACAATGAATAATTTAAACGGGAAAAACGCTCCTCGCAATATCAAATAAATAAGTAAGGAAAGTAAAGTTTCGACTGTAAATTTATGGTGCCTACCTATATATATATATATGTAATGTATACCTAATACATATCGTTCCGCAAGTTTTAATCAAACTTTTTATATACATTCTTACGTATTAAATGAACATTCAAATCAAATTCACGTATATCGCTACGCCCGATTTTCCGAATAAACTTTACGCATAAGCTTTGCCAATTCTCTCTCTCTCTCTCTCTCTCTGTCTCTGTCTCGGGTAATTTTGTTCTTCTTTCTTTTCCCTCCCACACTCCCTATTTCCACCCTTATTCGCCGTTTGGCAAATTTTTCAATCAAATATTTACCCCGAGAGGCGTAACGGCAGTTTTCTTTCTTCTTTTTTTTCTCTTATTTTACTCGAATTGTTGCGAGTGAAAAAATTGTCGTCCGATTAAAATCACGTATTTTTTTTTTTTTGCATCAGGTATTTCATCGTTACGCAACGTAAGGTGACATTTACATTCCACGTTTCCCTACGTTTTTCATTGTGAAATGTTTTTTACTTTTGTAAAACATGACGTTATATAAAATTTCTAAACAGCATACGTGCGGAAAGTTTTCTTATATATATATATGTATATGTATGTATATGTATGTATGCATAAGAAAACTTTCCGCACGCTGTGAGAAATTTCAATATAATAATTGTGTACCCGGTGTGTAGTTAGGTAGTTGGGTACATATTACTTATAATAATACCTACGCGTTCAAACAGTTTGTCGAGTTGGCAGAGATTTACACCCTCTCTATAAGCAAGGGTAGAAATTAATCCTCAAACTTTCTTAGCGTGCGTGTTATATTCAGAAAAATTTTTGCGGTCAGTATTCGATAGGGGAAAAGATTCGAACGCTTTTCGCATTTTTTTTTTTTTTTTTATCAATCATTTTTTGTTTTTTTACTCGTAACAGGCGATTCGAACAAAAATTCGTCAAATTTTTTTCGTCCCAATTTCATGCGGTCATGGAATTAATATCGGACCGAGGAAAATTTCATTCCGAATGGTTACTAGAAAAATTTAGTTACTAGAACGATATTAATAATAATCATAATCGATTTTACCGTGTTAAAAAAAAAAAATTTACCGTTCAAATAATATCGGTTAATCGCGGATTAAAAATAGGGGAGAAAACTTTTCACTGACCGATTATACGTTGGCTTTGTGAATGTATGTTTCTTTTTTTTTTCTTTATCTTTATCTTTATCGCCGCGTTGCGTCTCTTTTTTTTAATGATTTTGTACGCGTGTAATATCTGTGTGCGCAGTTCGCGTATATCAGTGA
This sequence comes from Neodiprion virginianus, assembly GCF_021901495.1. NCBI lineage: Eukaryota > Metazoa > Arthropoda > Insecta > Hymenoptera > Diprionidae > Neodiprion > Neodiprion virginianus. The sequence continues at coordinate 4,034,126 of NC_060878.1, forward strand.
TTTATCTTATTATACGTGACGACGTTTTTTTATACATATATATATATATATATATATATATACATACACGAATATAATCAAAGACCCGCGCGTTTCTCGGTTAACAATAAGATAAGATAAAATCGATGACGAAAAGTGTGACAGTTTTATCTATATTGAAAATAAAGTGTAAATCGCAGAAGCTAAGCGGTGTGACGGCGTTATGAAAGGCGAGAACGAAAAAAAATTATAATTGTCAACATATTATTAACCAAAGGAGAAGCGTTCATTTCTTCTTGTTGCGATTACTATACAATAACATCGAATCGTTGTTCTCGTTAATAATTCGATACGAGTGTTACGATACCGTATTTTTCAAGAGACCAGCGACGTTTCATCGTTGGAAGTGAAAAAAAAAAAATAAAAAAAAAAATAAATCGAACAGCGTATCTGACACGTGGAAGCATTTTCGAGGAAATGAAAGAATAGAAAAAGAAGGCTAGGATGTAGAGATAAATATAAAAATAGATTTGAGAAGCGTATTAGATATGAGTTGGTAAAAAAGAAAAAAAGAAAAAAACTTAAACCTGTAAAAACTAAACTCGCATAGATAAAACTACTGGTTTTTTTGCACGTCCAATACAACTGTGTTTGCAGACTGTGCGAGGAGTACTTAAGGTAACGTCATAGTTATTTTAGTTGGTCGCGCGGCGAATACGTTCGTATCGAAATACGAGGAGCCGTCTCTCGTCGCTGTGCTTCTGCTTGTTTAAGAGTTTTAGACTTTAAGCGGATGTGTGATGCGATGTGTACAAGAGCGCGGATCAGAAATGATCGGAGAAAGAGGGTGAAGTTGGTAACGTTAATTTAACGAAAACATTCAGGGAGGGGGAGGAAAAATTACTATTTTTCTTTTTCAAGTTTCTGGATCAAAAGAAATTTTTAGTTCCGGTTGCCGCTCGGTCCTTGACTATTTTCATTTTTTACCACTATAGAAAAATAATAGTTAGAGGTAGAAAATGAACATTAGTTTTCTAGTATCCGTTACTGTTCTTTTCTCAGTCTAGTGACTTTGAAGTAGTTAAATTTACAATACATGAAATACGTTTTGTCTAATTATTTGCACGATTTAATGAATTTTAGAGTAAATTTCTGCCATTCCGAGATAACGATTTTACGAAACGTTAATCATCGCTTAATACAAATAGTTTCTAACTTCAGCTTCGTGAGATTCTGCGTAATTAAATTTGGACGAAATTAAACGAACAACGCGTTTAAAGGGTTCGTCGAATCGTTTGGCAAGAAATATATCCAGTACTACGGTTGTTTACAACGATATCGCAAAAGCTGGAGCGATCAGCTTTCCGCAAGTTCAAATCTGACTTTCAATTTTAACACCTGCATCGATAAAAAAATATATTACACGAGTTTGATCCTAGTCTTTTGCCGGCTTTCCGGTTTCCCGGTTTTGTGCCTGTTAAACATCCCCAGGGACATGTAATACACGTATTACACCGATTTATACATGTCTACATGTGTACATGTATATATTACACACACACACACACACAAAAGCGGAACCGCCGCCGATATATTGATCCAGAATCGAATTGAGATTCTGTTCGTGAATTCGCACTCAATCTCACATCCGGATAATTATTCATTAAATCCGACGCTGCGGTACAAAAGTTAACTATACATTTATAATGTATGTGTAAAAAAAATATATATATATATGTATATATATGACGTAGGTATTTCCTAATCTTTCTAGAAAAAAAAAGACTTGAAATATTTCTTTCACCTTGTTTTAACACCGCCTTTCTCAATTATAAACCGTCTTCTTTGTCTCATCCGATTTATGTGTACGTCTGTACAAATATATTTATATATATATATACATATATATAAGTATATATATGTATAGATAAATTTTATTTTCTTTTAAGAATATAAAAGAAAAGTTCGATAATCGGTACGTTAAAAACGTTCGAATTCAACGTTTCAAATCAACCGATTCCATCCTGAAGTCCGCTGAAAATCATTTCTGAAAAGAAATCCCGTATTCCGGCGACGTTGCGTGTTATCACTGTGTTTATTTTTTTATTTATTTATTCTTTTTTTTCATTCGAACAAAACACATTACATAATATTCAAAAAAAAAAAAAAAACTTGCGCGTTAATATTTTTACCAATTTTTTCTTTTTTTTCAACCTTACTTCATCCTCCGTTTTATTCATCCGTCATTATTACACCGTCCCAACGCACCAGATCATACTGCTTGTTTTCACTTTTTTATTTTTATTTTTTTTTGCCTTACTTTCCCGCCGCAACACAACGTGCAATTCGTTGTTCGATTGGAAAACAACGTTTGTTCGTTTAACCTGGTTGTACGAGGAAAAAAAAACTAAAAAACTACGTAAAACAGTTTTATCACAAAAAAAAAAAGAAAAAAAAAAAATCCAACGCGAGACGCGATAAACTCGACCGCTCGGCACCCGCGATATTCGCGGACTAGTTTCGCCTCGCGTTGCCGCGTTTATCACGCGACACGATCCCCACTCTTTCTCCTCCCCCTCCTCCTCCTCCCCCTCCTCCTCCTCCTCCTCCTCCTCCTCCTCCTCCTCCTCCTCCTCATCGTCCTCCCCCCCCTCCTCACCGATTCATCCGCGACACTCGTCCACTTTGGCCACTCGGGTCGGCTATCTCGACCTCCTCCCTCTCCCTCTCCCCCTTCCACCCCCTTTTTGCCCCTCGCGCCGAGCTTTCGACGAGCCCTCCTGTCCCTCTTCCTCCCCCATTTACCTATTTTTCGCCCCCCTCCTCCCTCCCCCCTTCCTTTAGCTCCTCCGCAAATTGTAGCACTTCTTATCGCCCGAGTTCTCTTTCCCTTCGTCGCTGTTCCGTTGCTTTGGAGAGGGGCGAAAGATAAAACAGATAAATTTACTAATCGTAAATTGCAAGTTTTTGAAGGGGGGTCCAGATTTCGGGAGTGATGTAAGCAAATCGCGTCTCGCTCGCATCGTTCTCTTGGTATGCTTTATCAAACATATTACGTCAAGTCTTGTTTACATAGCAATTATCATAGCTTGCCGCGAAAGCTGTCGGAGGAAACAACTATCAATCAGGGTGAAATTTATTAAATTTCCGTCCCTCAATACCGATCCCGTCCTTCTTTCTTTGCTCCGTGTCGTTTTTTTTTTTCTTTTTTTTTATGTTTGTTTTGTTTTATAACAAGGTAATTTAGCCGTTTCATACGAGATTTTATTCCGCACGGTACGTACGTAAGTACGTTGCGCGTGTGCGGATTTTGTAACGACGATTAAAATCGAAATAGTCCGAAAGCTGTACCTAGTCTTTAATCCCTTAATCCCAACGTACGTGTTTTTCGGCTGGCGAGCGGTGCTCGTTAACCCTTTTGATTAAAAAAAAGAATAAAAGAAAAACAAAACAAGCGAGAAAAACATTTTTGGTTCAAAATCTCGTAGGTAATTGATACAATGTTACACCCCGATGTGGTAGAAATTTAAGCTCCTGAGGCTTTACCTGTTATTTACGACTAATTTTAATTTAATTTGTTGCATGTATGATTTTTTTTCTTTCTTGATTTTTTTTTTCGTCGGGTTAGTTCGATAAAATTTTTCTTCTTTGTCGTTTATTTAATAAAGCAATAGAAATCGATCAGCGATCGCTATATCGATGTTTCAACGTTTCTCAATTGGATCCGAATTACGGGTAAACGTAATCTATAATTATTTTAACGACGAATCCTCGGGCTAAGTAATGAAAATTTTATCACGCCCGAATTCGAGACTGAGAGGGTCGGCATCACGTCTGGGATATTTTTCGCTCTTTTGCGTAAAATGCGAATTAAGTTTTTCACTTTGGTAATAATATATATGCGAAGAAGCTTGAAACGAGACGAAGCAGGAGGATGAGAAGGAGGTGGAGAAAAAGGTGGGGCAAAATGAACTGAGAAAAAGGAAAGGAAAGGAATGGAAAATTTTCCTTCTAATAAAGTTTCACCCTCTTATAATAATAATTCTCTTTTTTTTCTCTCTCTCTCTCTCTCTCTCTCTCTCTCCTCTCCGGCGCCTGCAGCACGCAGCTCTCGTACCTTTCTTTTCTTCCTTTTTAATTACAACACTTTTCAATTTTTTTTTTTATTTTTTTTTTTCTCTCTACTTTTTTCTACCCCCGACGCGCCTTTGAGTGACGTTTTCTTCCTTCAACTCTTGTGCAAGTCACGCGTTGTGTTTCCAAGGAGAAAAGAAGGAGGACGAGGAAAGTGGAAACAAAAAAAAAAAAATTTGGGGAGAGGCGGTGAAGAAGAAAAAAAAAAAAACAAACCTCTCTCTCTCTCTCTCTCTCTCTTACTCCTCGCTAAAAACTTTTCCCTGATTTTCGCGGTTTTGATCGCTTTTCGCGACCTTTCTCCCGTGTAATGCTTTGCCTTTCCCTCCCTCCCTCACTCTCTCTCTCTCTCTCTCCTCTTTCTCTTTTTATCGCTCTCCATCTCTCTCTTTTGGCACGGATATCCTCTCAGCCTAGAGGACGGCGAGCGCATTAATTAGCAAGTGATTAATTACGGTGTAAATAATAACGCTGACGTTGATCGGTATCGTCGTCTGCCGAGTATTTAAAATTCACGTAACGTTACATACGCGCAAGTATTATGTATACACTGTATATAAGCTACGTACGGTTAACCAGAAAACATTTTTCTCAACAATTATCAAAACTCGTCAATCCCGAAGTAGCGAATTTATACTTTTGTTCCCTCACTTTTGCGCGTAATTGCACAATTTTTTTTCTTTCCCCCGTCAAACCTCAATTCGGTTTCTCACTTCTCGCAAGCCTCTTCAAGTTTGAAAAAAAACAACGGGGGGGGGGGGGGGGGGGGGGGGACAATTAATGTAATAAAAATATATACACGTTTCCGGATGTATTTGAAATTTTTTTTCAATCCGTCAAAAAGCTTTTCAATCTTGAAAATTGTACGGTAAAATGAATGAATGAGTTGGCAAACGGTGCAACGAGTACGAGTGAAATTTGTTAAACAGCAGCGGTTTAGAGATTGCTAAAAAACCGTATCTGGCAAGGAATGCGGGGGTGTGGGGGGGTGGGGTGGGTGTTAAGGTGGGGGGGTGGGGGGCTCGAGTGACGGATGAGTGCTGGCGTTAAAAAGTAAACGTTAAAAAATTCACTCGGCTCGTTAGTTTCGCCCGGTTAGAAAATTAGGGTAATCGAGCGTTCCCTCCGGTCGTTTCTCTCTTCAATCGTCGTCGCCTGTAGAGAATACGTGTGTACAACGAAAGCCTCGTCGCGATGCCGAAAGCCAAATAAAGAGAGAGCGAGAGAGAGAGAGAGAGAGAGAGAGAGAGAGGGGAAAGAAAGTGGGAAAAGGCAAGGAAGTGTCAAAGTCGCTGAGTCGCTTTTGTGCTTGTGCAGAAAAGCAGAATAAAGATGAAAGGAAAGAAAGAAAGATGAAACAAAAATTTTAAGGTAAAAGAAAATTTTTCGATCGTACATCTTTTTGGACTTTTTCATTACATTTATAATATTCATCCTTTTTTTTTTACTCCTCATTGTCTTATCGACGATACGAGCGTATTGATGAGTCTTCAACGAGTATTTGGACGCGACGTTTCCGGTATTTCGACGGTATCACGTACTTCCGGTTTATCCGATTGATACGGTACGCGGTTATACCTGCTTGTACGGAGAATTCTGTTGTTCGGCAGAAAAATCTTTCAAGGCTTTTCGATTATCGCATAAAACAGTCCTCAAATTATACAACCCTGTACACTTTGATCCCTGTTGGTACATGTAATCACCTGCAAGTAATTTCGTCGGAGTGATGAAAGGTTTTGCTTCAATCGTGCGGAAATTGGCTCGTGATAATAAATAATAAAAAAAAAAAAAAAGAAAGAATGAGAGGGTGAGACAGAGGGATGAGAGAGACGAACGAAAATGGATAAAACACGTGTCGAGGAATATTGAATTGAATAGAAAAAAAAAAACAAAAGATTACAATCCGTAACATTGATTTGTAATTCTTTGATTCGCTCGATTAATTTTTGTCTCTTTTTTTGAAATCTGTGATTATACGATTGAAGAGATCGTCTGCAGAGAGAGAGACAGAGAGAGAGAGAGAGAAAGAGAGAAAGAGATTGCAAAGGATTGTTTATTTTTTTTCTCTCTCTCTCTCTCTCTCTCTCTCTCTCTCTCCAAATCCGTCGTCAATTTCTCGATTCAATTTTTTTTCCGTCCTTTCTTCGCAGAAAGGTGGAACAAGAATGAAACAAAAAAAAAAAAATCAACAAACAATCGAACAAAATTGTCCGTTGTTACTTATTTACAGCAAGTACACACTTTAGGTTTATTCTCGTATCGATATGTTACTGTTTTTTTCTTTTAAATATTTCGTTTCCGCCTATCGCGTTGTAATTTTTGTCCTTATTCTTTCTTCCTTCAGTTTTATCACATCCTTTTATTCTTCTTTTTTTTTCTTTTTTTTTTTATACAATTAATATTCCAACTCCCGTTAGTGTACCGACTCTTTTCGTACAACTCGTGGCACAGTAAGAAAATACGACACACCAAGTTTCAACCGTGCGCCGCGGTGGTCCGCGTTCATCTGAGTTAAAACCATGGCAGAAGAGCACCAACCACCACCACCACAGCCGCAGGCGATGCTGCATGAAGCCGGCGTCGCGACGCTCAGCGCCGCCCTCGCAACCAACCCTCCACCACCACCGCCGACAAGCTTCGATACGTTATACCCGATGTTTTTGCCCCGTTGAGCTCGGATATCAGCTTTACGCTTGTACACTACGGAAGTACGGTATAAAAAAAGAAAAGAAAATAGAAAAAAAAGAAAAAATCGCTCCAACGAGCAGTTTGAATTACAAGATAAACATATATGTCGCATTGGTGTTCGTAGATAAAATTTTATTAATCGCACATGTTGAAACAGACTCGCACTGAGAGAAATTTTTAGTTACGGTTACCGCTCGGTAACTTAAGGGGGTATTCTAGTGTAGAAATTTGAAAAAATCGATTTTTTTTTTTTATATTTTCAAAGCTTAACCTATCAAGAATGTGTCCTTAAAAGGACAAGTCAAAATTTCAATTTTTTTTCAGAGATATAGCTATTTTAGTGACACGTCGTCAATACTGGCTCGGCTGGAACGAATTTTACTCGAAACTTTAAACGCGTTTTTCTCAAAACTACATTTTTCAAAACGGTTGACATGATTTCTCAAGTTCTATTGAACCGATTTACTTGAAATTTAGTGAGAATCTTCTCAATACATGTCTCTATCGCACGAACTATTATTATAACGAAATAATAATTTTTACTATTTTTAAAAAATTCAGAAACGTCCAAAAAAGTCAAAAAAACGTATTATTTTTTCGGACAGCCGTAATTTGGCAAAAAAAAATTTTTTTTCAACTTTTTTTTAGTTAGTACGATAGCTGCATTTATGTAGATTAATAATCTTTTTTTTTTTTCTGATTTTGAAAATGCTTGCAATCGTGACAACATTGGCGCGCCATTTTTTTTCTACCCCCCACTTCAACAACTCATAGCACTTTCAATTTTGTATTTTTTGACTTGTTTTTTTTTTTTTTTTGTAATCGTGAAATAATAATAAACGCCTGATAAAAAAAATGGATGGTAAAAATATTTTTTGTTTTTTGTTTATAGCACTTCAAAAAACACCTCAAATTCATGCCTCTACACTAGAATACCCCCTTAACTATTTTCATTTTTTACCACAATAGAAAAATATATATATACTAGCAGCCCATCCCGGCTTCGCACGGGCATATAATAATATTAAGTAATAATATAAATGTTATTTTTCTAGAAACTCACTGTAAACATTGTGTATTTTCTTTTATTATATTATTATATGCCCGTGCGAAGCCGGGATGGGTTGCTAGTTATGCTGTTAAAATGTAGCTTATATGACACGTTCGTAGATTTACCATAGCAGCGCCATCTATTGATTACTTACTCAACCCAGTCGAAAGGTATCGACATCTGTTAGAATCATTCGGAGTTAACAGATAATTGTGACTGTCAAATAATAACAGACAAATAATTAGCAATATATTATAATTGCGACTATAATTTGAGATTTAAACTATCCTATCTCTCAAGTTGGATCGAACTGCACATGGTGTGCGTATTTTATTATAATCGGTTAAGTGGTTTAGGAGTCCATTGAGGACAAACATCGTGACACGAGATTTATATATATTAAGATTATACATAGGCGTACCTCGTTTTTCGTAATTTTTCTCAGTGCATGCGCATACGCGTAGTGAAAACCTGAGATACGTAATAACAATGATAATTGTAGAATAATAGAAAAGAAATGAGGTGAAAAGCGTACGACGGAAAAGAATCTGTCGCCAAATGAAAGTTTTCGGTACAATATTTCTAGAACGAGGATCCCTAGTAGGGATAACGAAGCGGGTACCTCTATCCTACTTTAGTTGGTCTCCGGGCGAAAAGCTCCTGCAAAGCTACGGAGTATAGTTGAGACAGAATTATTTCGTGTTACTGCTGCTGCTGCTGAAGGTGCAGACGTGCATACATTCATACCTACATCTACACCTATGCGTATATGAGAACCGAAGAGGAGTCCCACACTTGAATGTTTACACACATACACACACATATATATATATATACACGTATACGATATGATACGGAGAGGAGAAGAGGATCTTTCCCATCCTTCTCGTTACGGAAAGTTATAATTGTTTGCAGAGGTCTATATGCGATGGGCACACACACACACACACACACACATGCGTACGCAAATACCGCACGCCGGCAAAAGAAAATGAATTCCCTCGCAGCCTTCTCTCATGCAGATTGCACCGTTAGGTATATAATTTCCCTTGTTCCTAAACCTTGCAATAAGCGCTTTGAGATTCCACAGTGTCGTTTTTTAATACATCTCTTCAAACTTTCGAACGTTCCTAAATGTTAACTTACAAATGATGGTCTGCTTTCGTTGTACGAAATGAAAAACAAAAAAACAATGAGAACAATTATGTGAAAAGTACGTATGTTTTTATCAACTCGATACAGATAGTAGTAAACAATTTATCCGAATTGGTCCGGGAAAATTATAAGAATTTTCGACAGGGAATTTCGTGACGGAGATTTAGTAGCTGCCCTGATTTACCGTTAGTGAAGTTTTTAAAAAAATTTCCATGAGTTTCGACCTGTACAATATGGTACGAAGGTTATGTTGGGCTGTGAAAGAGAGACGAGGCGTCTCTTCTCAGAAAATATATATCAGGCGAGAAAACGTTTAATGGGATCGTCGTACGTGAAGGAACGCGATATCCTTTCTCGTGCAACTTATTCTTTTTGTATATAGCGTAAGCAATGCGCGTGTGTCAAATACGCACACGTATGCGTATGTTGTACAAACTTGTTGCCAGTTATCGATGAGGTCGTCGATTTACGACACTTGAACTAATTTCCAAAAGAAATGGAGAGTAATTATTATCGTTATCATTGTTGTTTAACGGGAAAATGATTCGGACGTTGCGAATTACTCGGTAGAAAGGATTGAAAGACGACGGGATGACGTGATTGGTGAAAAAGAAGCTGATACCGAAAAGAAAAGAAAACGACAAAGAGATATTCACGATCTAATTTTCCGCCGCTCGTATCTTTGATTTTTTTTATTTACTTTCTTGATCGAACTGCAAAACGAGTGTATTGCCGAAAACACTGGAAGCGGTTGCAGAACCGCGTCTGTCAAATATTAGCCTTCGTGATTTGTTGAATTAATCATCCGACGATGTTGCATTAATGCGCAAATCCCAGCGCCAGAGAGAAGACCACTAAATTCGCTCTAAATTCATTGAATAATGTACAAATATCGGAATACCGAACGACTATTTTCTAAATCCGTATATCACGAAAATTAAAGAGAATACGCGCGTGTGTTAAATAATGTATCAAAAGTATCATACGTATGCACGTGTCGAATGATTCGGTGCGTTATTTGCATATATTTTCGCTGAATAATATCGCGCTTGATCGATCGATCGAACGAATAAATCGTCAGGTATACACGAAGGCTCTTAATTTGCTAAACATCTCTTGGAAGTTATTTCAAAAGCTTCCGTAGAAAAGTTCTCGAAACTCGATTTTGGAATAAATCGTTTGGCTTTGTTATGTCTGTGAAAATCGAGGAAACAAACGGAAAGTTAAATAACGAGAATCAAAACGAGGAATCACTTGTACCGTTCTCAAAGTAAATAAAAAATAAAGTAACAGGCTTTCCAAGTAGACTTTTCTCACGGTATGTTTTTCATCTCGGTCATTTTTCGTCATTCTTCGGTTTTATATCCACCTTATCCTTACATTCACGCCGGAACTTATGCGCAGATTCGCGATTCTGTCCCAGAATTAAGGGCGAAACACCAGAGACGAAAGGTTGAGATTTATGGCAGGCGGAAAGATGAGAATCGAAGAGCTTTCCTCGTCGTTCTTCCTCGTTTCCTCGCGTTGTTCGGTTAGTTGTGTTATACCTTGTAGGTGTCCATGGACCAAGGGTGTCGCCGCGGATTAACTCGCCTCTCTCTCTCTCTCTCTCTCTCTCAGTCTCGGCGTCTCGCCCTCTCGCCTTCCTGATCCTCCCTTGAGGATTTGCCGAATTAACCGGCGCTCCTCGCCGCTAAAATCCGGGCACCTAAAACCCTGACCGCGGGACAGCTGCCGTTGAGAGCTGGTTTTCACCGGACTTAAATAGCGCGCGGATCGCCCGATTGGCCGATGCAAATTAAAGCCGGTTCTAAGCCAGCAGCCCTCCGCTCAAACCACCGAAACTGGGAAGGCTGTGCACAGCTCTGTGGAAATCGATGGAAAGTTCGAAAGCTCGGCAAGGAAATTAGGGAGGGCCTGTAATGTCCGAGATAGATGGATGGATGGATAGGTGTTGGACAAAGTGTACGCAAGTACGTGATGACAGAAAAATTAATTTGCGATACAGCAAAAATAGAAAAACGAAAGAAAGTAAAACAGACGGAAGAAATAATAAATTGAAGTAGGTAAAATCGAAAAGAAACAAAAATAAAGAGAAGAAGTTAAAGTTGTTTCCAGCGCAGAGCACGCAATGGTAGGTTGAGACAAGGGATGAGATGAAATGAAATTAAAGTTTGGGATAAGAGGTAGAGTTAAAATTGAGAGAAAAACCAAAAGCTAGAAATGAAAAATGAAAGTCAGAATATCGGCTATCACGGCAATGATAGAGATGAGAAGAAAAGAAAGAGAGCGAGAGAGAGAGAGAAGAAACTAGGTATCGGAAATCGTTTCGTTAATCGATACTGTACGATAATTTCGCAACGAGATTGATTACAGTATTTATACATAATTTATATGTGACTATTCGTAGAATTGTTATGTTCGTAAGATGCGCAAAGATCTTTTTCAATAACGTAAAAATATAGAAACACTGAAACGACGAACGAGAGCTTGGATATAAGATGAATTGTTTCAAATCGCTTAAAAATTGATGAAAATTTGTTACATAGATTCGTTTGATTTTATTCGCCGATGATTTTACATTATATTCCAAAATTCCACCGCAACACTGCTTGTTTTTTTTTTTTTTCAAGTATTTCATTTCACTGCAACGTTACATCGATATCGATTACGATCAAGAAATAGCAACATTGAATGGACTAGTAAAAAAAAAAAAAAAAAAAGAAAATCCTTTCCAGTAACTTTTGTATCCATAACGAAACGAGTTGTAAAATCGAACGATTCTATCAAACTTTAGAACAATTTTTGAACAATTCGATAGCGATAGCATCTGTAACTTGTTGTTTAAACCTCCAGTGTTTTATATTTTCGCATCTTTGTAAAGAAGTGTGAGAAAAAAAAATTACACCATCTCGTGATAAAATTACCCAGAATAAAGTATCGATTTTTGTCGAACCGCGATCTGTTTAATCGGCCGATAAATTGGCAACGATCGATGCTAAATTTCGTTCGCGTCAGACGTTGTAACAAAGCTTCTGGCGTTGATTCTTTGACTAGGCAACCGTTCGTGCGGGTTCAATCGAATCAAAGCTCCTCGGCTCCATCCAGCTTTTCAGAAACTTTTACCGCGCTCACTGCGCAACTCATGTACGACACGTAACGTAAAATATGACTCTATCCACGTTTTGCCACACTCAGGAATGAAAAAGGTTTACACGTAGACTCTCAGACTCCACTTTTCCTTCTTTATGTGAAATTCAGCGAACCGTTTCACGGATATTGTCTACAATACTCTGTTATATTACCTACCATATACGACAAGTCTGACGACGATGGCGTGTTAAACTCGAGAACGACGAATGTTGTCGATAAAAATTATGGGAAACTGAGCTGATGAAAACGAAGTATAGAAAAATGATCCCGTTATGCCTTGTTTGTCGCTGTATCGTTAGAATAGTCGTAAAATTTATTGTTATACGGTTTTGAAATTTGTTTTTTCTTTTTTTCATTTTCGAAAAGTCGGTGAAAATTATTGCGATAAATTAAGAACTTTGAATACATGCCGAGCAATTTTGCAAACAGCTTTGTAATAGTTCTGACAATTCTGTTTTACGATCAGTTTCGTTTAACTTTGTGTATTCGGAGCAGACGGGTTATCGATCTTCTCAAGTTGAACGAATTTTGAAACAACGTGGACGAAGTATTGAAATCTTTCAATAACACACGTTTTCCACGAAATTCGGTATTATTTAACCCTTTCAATCACACATCATTCTCTGATTTTTGGCGTTGCTGATTACGAATCATAAATAGCGATAAATTGCAAAGAAATACGTTTTCAAAGTTCTCTAAACATGCAAACAAAGTATACAAAAGGGTTAAGAGGATCTCGTCAGAGCGAAACTTCGTTCTTGTCAATTCTATTTATCTTTTTCCTTTACCTTAAACGGGCAATGTCGGAAAATGAAGGTTAATCTCCAGGTGTCGTTTGTAACGAAAGAACAACGGAGAATTGGGAAGAATCGTTTTATCCTCGCGTTTCATTGTATACGTAAAATGTACGCCGGCAAAAGTATGACGTATTTTTCTTTGTTACAGGCCTCTCGTGCTTTTCACACTAATTCGGCATCGTATTTCACGTGATACGATTTGTTTCTTTCTCTCCTCATTGTTTCCTTCTCTCTTTCTTTTCTATTCTCTTACTTTATCGCAAATGTGGAAAGCTTAGCGGTGTTTGTCATTTTTTTTTTCACTCCCTTTCTCCCGCACACTGTATAAAATAAAAATATCTTTTCGTTTTATCTGTATATGTATTATACAGCGTGTTACGGTGTTACTGTACTTTCCTAGGACACCTTGTCCGGCATGCATATTCACCTTTACGCACACATCCCTGCATATCGTGTGTGGTACGAGCGAAGAGGCGGCGGCGTTCTGTGCAGTTTCACAGAAAACGAGCGTGAGTGAGTGAGAGAGAGAGAGAGGGAGGGAGTGAGAGAGATGGGAAGAGAAAAGCTCTCGGTAACTTCAGAGTAATTAAAAGTGTAGAAGAGCTAAGTCAGTCGCTGTACGGCTGCAGTTCTGGGCATAATTCACAAACTGCGTATCTTTTTCTTTTTTTTTTTTTTAATGTAATACGTAAATTATAAATACGTACATGCATACGTAAAATAAGCAGATCATGTACACAGAAAAGCCGGTGTGTGCGTAACTTTATAAATAACTGGAGATTGTGAGATTTTTACTCTTTGCTACGCGGTTCTCTTTTTGCGTTTCCACGTATCGTAATATAATATTGTGTATGTATACATATACATTTTCATGTGTGCTACAGTGTTTAAAATGAAAAGAATTTTCCATTTTCCTATGAGCAGATTAACATCGAGAGAAATTTTTAGTTCCGGTTACCGAGCGGTCCTTAACTATTATCATTTTTTATCACAATCGAAAAATATTGTTCCAAGTACAATAGACGGGTGCCAAAATCAAATTCTCTATTTTTTTTTATTACAAAAATCAAAACGGCTGGACGTTACACTTGACCCACATTGTCCAGTCTTTTCGAGGTTTCTTTTTATATCAGGAGTAAGTATTTTATTCATCTGCTCGTTGGAAAATGCATACGCATTCGTAATATACATATATTACACACACACACACACAAAAGTGTGATTTTCGCACAGCTTTTTCCGATATTACTTATTTTGCGTTTTTCTTTCATTTCAGTCGCTGCTTGTATTATACTCGTGAGATTTCTCTTCCCCTTCTCCCTCATTTCTCGTTTTTCTTGTTTCACTTATACTTTCATACACGTAGTACGATCTTGCATTCATCCTCGACTACTTCGTCTTCTTCACTTTTTCCATTGCACTCTCGCTATATCTTTTTCCCTCCTCTTTGAAGCTTCGAACCGTCGACATGAAAGCTTCCGCGATTGCGTGATGATTCTTGTTCTTCTTTCTTTTAATACTTTTCTTCATCGTCGCGATACTAAACAAAAATTTTTGCTCAACGTTTATATCTACGCGGCGCTGAATAGGCGAGCTTTTTTTTCCATCTACAAACTGTCGTCTTTAACTTACAAAATTATATAAGTGTACAAACAAGAATAAGCAATAAAAAAATTAAATAAATAAATAAATTAATTAAAAAGGGGATCCTGTAACTTTATACTGTAACGTTCTTCGTATTATAACATTCGTCGAGATATTCATATTTTACAAGAGAGGGCTTGATTTTTCGTATATCCTGGTTTTTTTCTCAATCTTTGTGTCTTTTTTTTTTTATCTCGGCTAAAAATCACACTCGCCCGCTTACGTAATACATATTATTATTGTTATTGTCATTATTATTATACGTATGCGTCCGCAGAGCGATGGCCGCGTCGTTATCTGCGGCAGCAGCTGGTTCTCTTGCATCGACCGAAGACTTAGTAACCCTTTGAACTGCTGCCTCTGCAGAGAAACTGGTGATCTCATAACCGCCCTCATGATGTACGGGATATTTTTCTTTCCCTTCCTTTTACTTTTTTTTTATCTTTTGTTTGCGCTCGTTTTGTATACCAGAACATTCAAATTTCCCGCTTCATCCTGCCTAACGTTTTTTTTTATGTACATGACATTGCGGCACTTAAAAGAGAAAATAATTTAAAAAATAATTAAAAAATATATACTTGCTTGCAATATTAAATGTTTCGATGATTCGTTTGATTATTATTATTTTATTTTTTTTTATGAGGATTACGTAGTACGCGAAACTTGAGGTTGAGTGTGTACGTTATATATGTATATTATACCAGACCTTAAGTTTACCCAGGAATAGACAGATAGGTGAACTTCCACGTTTGCTGCTGAGAAACTTCAGCTTCAAGTTATACCTATCTCGTGACTTCGCATTATGGTTGTCTACTTGTCTTGTGGGTTATGTATAACATTATGTAAACTTGAACAATGGGGTTCGAATTGCGGACAAATACCTTGCTGGGTGATATATTGATGTAGAATTTCATCTAATTGTTAGAGCAGAGCAAAACGGCTATTCGTTAATGTGTTATTTCAGAACGTTACGGCAAACTGTGCGAGTGTAGGTTTCGGGTTTATTGTAAATATATTTATACGTTGGTCAGAAACATTCCTTGGAACGTATGTGCATGGTGGCCATATACCTGGAACACCGTGAAAATCTGTGAAGGAAGAAACTGGAAAATATCAATTTTCTTTCATGGGAATTAAATTTGATTTCTTGAGGTGATGAATTCACATTATTTTTTTTTTTTTTATTGTCAAGAAAAGAATAATGACTTTTTTTGTACGTTATATATATATTTTTTTTCAATTCAAACTGAATTTGAACCGAATGTAGAGTTGACAACAAGTTGAACGATTCAAGTTTTAGTAACTTAATAGAATTGAGAAAATTTCAGAAAAAACGAGGAGATTTAGATCCTGGAAAATCTGAAAATGCGATGAGATTATTTTCCCAAAAGTTTGTGGCCACTCCGACTGTGTAACATTTATATTATTATTATATTGTTAGTCTTGCAATAAAATATAAGCTGAGAATGTATCCGGAACACGTGCATTTTAAATGGGAAAATCCACCCTCTCACAGGGGCACGAGTTAGAGTTGAGAAAAAAATGTGAAAAAATTTCGAAATCGTTTTTGAATTATTTACAGTTGATTCGGGGCGTGACCCGGAAAAACATCGTCAACATCCTAAATAAGGACAATCCTGGTGTATATTATACGATTACATCAGCGCACTGAGAAAAATTTCATTTGTTACAGTAACTAGAAAAATTGAGTAAAACGGGTATCGTTAAAGAAACTGTTTGAATATTGTCGGAATTACGAAAAACGAGGTACGCGTAACCATTTTGCGCTATCGTCGATCCTTTTTTGGTTATTGCAACGCTTAATCAGTTTCTGAGGTTTGCTCTAATTTTTTAGTTAAACAAGGCTTTAACGTCAATTTATCGTTGCGCGAGCGTTAAATTTTCGCAACAGTTGCTGGAAAATATAGCAACAGCGATCGTAACGAGAAAGAATAGCAACGGATACTAGAAAACTAATTTTCATTTTCTACCTAGAACTACATTTTTCGATTGTGGTAAAAAATGAATCAGTTAAGGACTGAACGGTAACCGGAACTAAAAATTTCTCAGTGAAATATCCTTGACGAGTTTTTTTTGAGCTCGTCGAGTAGCCGGAGTACAGGTTTCATGGACCGTTGGCGAAGCTGCGTGCCAGACGGCATTGTGCGAATAAGATGTTCTAAACTCTAATTTGCCAAAGTTTAGCCAGGTAGAGGCTATCGTCTTAACGACTCGGGGGAAAATGGGGAATTTTAACGACATCACGTAGCGGTGAAGATGATAATCGTCTGTTGGGTTTATCTCTGTTCTACGAATGACCGACCAAAGATGTCCTCGCCGTGTTGAGGAAATAATATCCAACTTGGAACGCGGTATCGAATCGTTCTAACTAGGAAGGTATACCAGGATTTCATTCCTTCTTTAATACGTTACAGTAGGCTAAAAACTAAGCGACGCGTTTTTTTTTTTTTCTCATCTGCCGTTAAACATTTTAAGGGGGTGAAACCATCCTCCGATTTGGCAGTTATTTTTTTAATTGAAAAAATTACATACTTCATTTCTCGTTACGAGAAAACCTTTCCAGTTGGATTGGTTAAAAACTATTATGTTCTTGTGGGTGAAACTGCAAAATCGTCCCTTGACATGCTTTACTTTGAAGGGTGGTTTCACCCCCTTAAACCGTTTAATGGCAGATAAAAAAAAAAAAGAAAAAGAAGATACTTGTCGCTTAGTTTTTAGTCTACCGTAAGATGTTACGGAAGAAATCAAATCGGTGAGATCGTCCTGGGATACCTTCCTTGTAAGAGATAATTAAACAACGGTGTCGGGCGAATCGAGTTACAAGATAATACGAAAAGTTTCATCGCCCGCGAGTCAAGGATGACGCGAAATTTGCATTCATCCCAACGCACTTGCTAATGCAATTAAAACCCGTTGCAGGGCGCGGTTTCGGAGGGTGGAGGAGGAGGAGGAGGAGGAGGAGGAGGAGGAGGAGGAGGAGGGTGAAGGAGGCGGCGCACCCTTATAGCTTTCACCAATTAGCCCCCTCGACGCGTTGTTGTGTTATACAGTCGAATTGTGCTGAATTTCAGTATTCTAGCTGTATTCCCAAATGTTACGACGACTCCTGGTCTGACTACTCGCGCCTCGACGCGTTTAACTAAACGTGGCATTTGTGTGCGCGCCACTTCTCCACTCGCACAATGAGCAGGGTTGATACACGCACGTTGTGTTCTGCGCATACACGTTGGGGGGGGGGGGGGGGGGGGGTTAAAGCTTGGACGATTCAAAACCATGGCTAGTTTTAAGGAGTTTTTTTTTTTTTTATTTTTTTATTTTGTAACGAAAACGGAAACACTTTGATCGATTTGAGTTTGAGAGCTTCGTCTAAGATCTTAGACCGTCCAAGCTCAATTTTCCTCCCTATGCGATGTGATTGTATGGTTTTGTTTGTGTCTGAGCATTCTTGGCCCGACCGTACAGGCATATGCATATCTCCATTAATTCTCTGCACCTCAGCTGTGATATCGGAAAATCTGCATACCGCAGACGGTGCGTTGAAACCGATTTGGTCCATCTAATGTAGTAGATATACTCCGTGTCGTCATCCCGGGAAACTCGGAGGACTTCAATATCGGGTTAGTCGGAATGCGGGCAGACGGGAATTTGACCTCTTGAAACTTGTGTCCCTGAACTGTTGGCCTCTTTTCAAGACGAAGCTTCATGCACTGCATATAGATCTGGTTATATCGGTCGATTGAAAACTTTGTCCCGGATGTTACAATTGTACAGATTTCTCAAAGCCATCGATAATTTTCACGAATGATTTCCTTACGTTAAAGAATACTTGTCAGTTAGAACCGATCGGATCATTCTTACATGTTCCGTTTGATATTGTTGGTTACAAAATTCAAGGATTCCTTTGCCCAATGTGGTTTGTGGCAGTTTTTCACGTATGTAATACTCTCACCGAACGCACCGAACGAGCTTCTCCCGGAGTTTCTGTAACAGCATTTGTATCAATTTTCCATATGAAAGGTACCTTGTACGTGGCTTGCGTTGTACACGTAGTGTATACCGGTGTGTGATGATTATACGTGTACTCCGTACCTCGAAGACACGACGGGCGACGAGGAATACCTGCATACAAAATATACGGAATGTGTACTTGTAATGGATGCTTCGTGTCTGAATTACAAAATTAACTTTGTGTGCTGAGTAATGAACTAGTTATGAGTTGGGACAGCTCGGGATGGCGTGTTCCGTCTAACTAGCTTTCAGCGTGTAAGAACAATCCCCGTACGTGTGCGTTCGAGAGAAAGAGAGACGGAGAGAAAGAGACAGAGTGAGATACAGACATGCAAAATACCCATGTTAACCCGCAACATTGTTGCGGATTGGTGGAAGCGCGGTTAATGGCAAAGCCCAAGTGAGCCACCCGTGCGAAAAGCTTCCCCCTACACGTGTGCGAGAGCTTTACGAGACTTGGCCTTGGCCAAAGAGGCACACGTCGCCATCTCGTTATGGTCACAACGATACCCCGTAGTACGAACCTGTGTCTACCGCATGGTTTTGTTGCACTTTGTTCTTCGTTACTTGTCGCTAGTGGCGTGCATGCGTTGGTTATGCGTTATGTACCTAGCTTGTGTACCTTTCGGAACAACGGACCAAACTTCCAATGGTAAAAGTTTGGAACATCAGGTTCGTAGGGTCTTGTTGAGTGGAAAAAATTATAGCCAAGGTTTTCGTGGTACTCTTCGAGTCGAATCGCACTTGAGGTTGCCCATGACCCGACCATGTGGTACTACGTGTACCTCACACTCCTGATGTGAAAATAATTTTCTCGTTTCTCACGGGTTATCCTTGCCGCGGATACTGGTCTTTCGAGTGGCGTGAAATATGCTGGTTCACTCCTGAATCGCCGGGCGGATATAATGAGATTGGATGAAATCAGCCAGAGAGCATAGTTTTCGCGAGCTTTAGATTGCGCGCGAGGCAGCAGGTGGAGGAATTCCGCAAAACCGTGCGGGGAGAGTATCGTCTGAAAATTGAAAAATTCCAGGTCGATGGTATAATAACAGGTACTTTTTTTTAAAGGGGGGACCTTTCCAACTTCTTCCTTATCCACATCCTATCAAAATTCAATATTCAATTCGCACGAATATCTGTATCGGTTATTCGAGGTAGCCAATATACCTTCTCTTAATCGACGACTTCTCTCTGGCACTGTTTGATACCTACCTCGCTTTATTCATTCTTTATCGGGACGTGTCTGAAAGCGTCTGATGATCGGGTGCTATATGCAGTATAAAAGAGAAACGGTAATTGGTTGAAAGCTTTATTCACAGGGCTGCAGGCCTGTCGTCTATAAGGATGGAAAGAAGAGGAGAGATGGATGTACTTTTTATTACGTCGGTCGATAGATCGATCGATCCGGTTGTCTACGTGATATTCCATTATCATCAAAGTAATTATACGTGTCAGTTTTTCCGCTCTACTTTATTGAAAGTCCAGGTTTCGATATCGCTTCAACTCCGTTTTCACTAGTTAGCTACAAAACTCCTAGGATTGGCTTCACTATGAGATCTGTACCGAAGTGTTTCGCTACCCTTGTGCATACAACCGCGTGTGATTATCCAAGGGGACGATAATATCTCTCATCATCGCTGGTCGATGAACGGTGTCTTCCCTTACCTACCGCGGTGGTGAGGTACGGTATGGGCGGGCATGTACGCTGCACGTGGATTTTGAAGTAAGTTTAGCTTGTGAGCGATATACCGCCCCAGGGATATTAATGTATCATTACGAGGTTACGGCCGGATGATGGGTGCTAGGGAGAAACTTAACCGAGAACCTGAGTTGGATGGATGGATGGATGGATGGATGGATGGATTGACGGAGGCAGGAAAAGAGAGCCAGTACCAACAGTACGTGTCTCGTTGTTGAACCGATATTTCTTGTTGAAATATACAGAGAGGACGAGAGTGAAGGTTATGGAAAGAAAGGTCCAGACGGAGATGGAAGTGTATGTATTCAATATTCTTCTCAAATAACCATGTATCTCCAAGGCTCCGAATCATCTGGCCAGTTGAAAAAACTCCCACGTCATTCGGTGGAACAGTCGATGCCCTCACGGTTTCTCATCCTTCCGGTCACATAGTTTGTGTTCCCTGCACTCGAACGCTGAAACCGTATAGTCTGAGTGAAATTCCCTCTCTCAACGCGTCGACGTCTCTTGCTTTTTTCGTCATTCGGTTCTGCCTCGAGGTTTGGTAAAACGTTAATCAGTGTGGAAAAGCTACTCGTTCTCTATGCGATATTATCGTGAAATCACGCATAGTGAAAAATTTCTATCCCATATTTTCTCAGTCAAGCTCTGATGATGCATATAACATGGGTGTGTATATTCGTTGTACGTATACTATAACTACTTTCACGCGTGGGATATTCTCGGGATATTTTCGTAGTCGGTCGGTTCCACGCGTACCTTAGACGTCTTCATCCCTGAGCTTATCGTATCTACTCGTACGGGTATAACTCACACGCAAGGTGTAGACGGGGGCGAAACATTTTCAGAATATTTTGAAAAAGCTGTAAAAGTGCGACGAATAAGAACAAAAACACTAGGAGAACCACACTTGACTCCTCGAGTTCTTTTCGAATTCGTACAACGCCTCGAGTGTCAAAAATTGCGTCCGACGTGACGCGATCACTTATATAGACCAACAAAAAGCCGGAGCATTTCGTCCGGATGGTCGATACCCGAAAGCGAGATATCCCTCGGAATGCACTTAAGGTGGAGCATGAAGAGCGTGGTCTCTCGCTATCCGCTTTCAAACCTGTAACTCCGTCGTCGAGATGAGGATGAGAACACTCGGAGTACCGCGGTTAGTGGAGACCTATCGAAATACACTCGAATCGGAGGTGATTGGGTTGAACACGAATTCGATGACGATCATTTCAATCGACGGAGTACGCGAAGATGGGTAGGCGGGCTGGTGGGTATCGGTTTTAGGATTCTTAGCACGAAACCGAACCGAGTGGAATTCCGTTTGGGTGTAATTCGGTGTTGCCGGGTATTGGGTTTAAAGAATTTCGTCCTCTGGTGTCTCCGCGCGACTTTGACGAGCCCGGAATCCCGGCCTGATTACGCCGCTTGTGGCTGTTCCACCCTGGGGAGGTTGGAAACCAACCAGTCATGCCCTGCGACCGCTTTCCCGATGAACTCAATTTACATATCGTATCTATGTACCTAACCGAGACGTCGACGGTTCCTGCACGGAATCTGCACTGTTGCCCGGGGCCCATCGCTTGTAGCGACGGACAGCCTCGTCCTTGGTGTTTACCTCGTCAACCTGCAGGATGCCTACATCCTGCGGAACAGACTCGCACGCGTCGTTTGGTCAAGGCACGTAATTTCGTACCATGGAAATCAAATATTCCGCTATTCCGGGCGCACTTTGCACGTTCAAATATTGCCCCCGATGTTTACACGCCTGCGTGTGTTACTCGAACATTAATTAATTCACAACGTCGATCATTTTCCATCCTCCGATATTTCTACGTTTATACATAATGTAATCAGTGCTGATGGGAATTTTGTCGGATAAATTTGGAAATCTGAATAAAGTATTTGGCGAAACTTGTTGCAGGTTCGTCTTTGTCATTCAGAGGTTATTTTTTTTTTGAATTTTTGCTCCTTAACCATTTCGTTATTTCGTTTTTTCTTACATGCGATTCACTTGAAATTTTGCATACAACGGCATTTGGGCTTGCTGATTACGAATCTGATCTCGAAATTCGGATATTCAAAACGGTTGATCGAATATGGTGGACGTGGATTCAAAAAGTTATTTGATTTTGATAAAACTAAATGTTACGCGCTTTTTTGGGGTCACTGAATACGAATCTGAATTCTAAATTTGAAAATTTCAAATGGAAACAAAAACGACAAGAAGAATGTGAAAAAATTCTGTAAATTTTCGTTTTGTGTGTATTAAGTGTGCGCAAAAATTGGCATTTGGATTTTCATGGCAGATTAGCAGAAAATTTACACTCATTTCTCTGCACATGCTATTTTCGCAACGAATAAATGAATAAATTTGATATTCTTTTAGACTTGGAAATATTTAAGGGACCATGTGATACCAAAAAACTGGGGAGTTGTTACCAAAAAACCAGTTGAACGAATTTACAAAAATGCAACAAAAAAAAAAAAGTGGAACGCTTAAAGGGTTAAACGGCGGAATTGGCACGTGAAAAAATATACTTGTCTGACGTCTTTTTACGTACTGCAACATATCACGGAACCAAGGAAATCGGTGAGGCACACCTCGGCTACTTTCCTTCTCACTCCAGATGTGTACAATCTGTGAGTGTTGTGAGAAGAGGATGAAAAATAATTCTGTATGGGTGACGAGGAAAGCACTCAACGCTCGGTTGTTTACCTACCCCGTTACAGCCTTTAAAACATACACACGTGTACATATGTATATATATATGTATAAATATATGTATATGTATGAATTTTCTCTACAGAGAAGAAGTGAGTTCTTGTAAAGCAAAGCAACCGCCTACCCACCGCGATTACGATGCCGCGTGGCCTTTTTGCTTTCCTCCTTTCACCTTCTTCGTCCGAACGCCGCCGCGACGTTCAAATAGAACTTTTAAGACACTCTTCGACCGCGTGACTCGGGTTTTAATCAAACTTAAACCTAATGCATAAGTCAAACGGTGATCGCTACTTAAAGCGGTAATGATGATCGATCGGAGACCAACGTTTCAGACCCTCTAATCTTCGATAACACCGAAGATTGTGAGGTATAAAAGAAGAAGAAAAAAAAGGTATAAAACCGATCTCAGAAAATTCGCGTTTCGATTCAGAAATGCCTTAAAACTATATTATCAACAATCCTGTCGATTGTTCGGATTTTTTCAGGTTTAGCAAAAATTTGTTAGATTGATTGGGAAAAGATGATTAGGAGTACATTGATTTTTTTGAACTTAAAATTTTCTGTTTCGCTTATAAAAACAGGAAAGAGATTTTTAAACACGTAGTTTTCAGATTCCGCAAGCTTCTCGTGAGACTTGTGGGTTGTGTGTTTTTTTTTTCTTCCCTTCCGCGTTTTCCTTTCCCTCACTTTATTGCCAGAAGATGAAGCAGTTTCGATAAGTGCTAAGTTCGTAAAGATGTAATCTGTGAAATTTTGAGGTTGATTACGGTTTGGGAAAGTACCGCGCGTAGTACAGAATCGAGTCTCGATCGTGTTCCTTGATCACCTCGCCTCCCTCCATCTACACATCAGATCGATCTTTACTTCTTTCTCACCCTCGCGAATCAAGTATATCTCCTCTTGTTTATTTCCCTCTCTCTCTCTCTCTCTCTCTCTCTCTCTCACCCAATCTATTTTTCTCCGATTCGCACAGCTGTGCAAATTAAGTTGGTATACACAAAAAATCTGACGAAAGATAAATTTTCAAAATTCTCCCGATGTGCATCCAACGATCTTATCGCTTCGTTTTATTAATCGAGCCCCGATTTTAGCGAGTTTAAATTTTGACGGAGAATCTCACGTTGACGCAAAAAACTAGAAACACGCAAGAGGAAAAGTCATTTTGACGAAATCGTTCAGTTTTGGCATAAAAAAAAAAAAAAATAAAAAATATTCCATCAAGTACTTGTTTTTACTCGTTTCACAACCGGTTTCCAGTCGACAATCTCTTGTCGTAGAATCGGCAAATAAGCTTTGCAAGGTTTTTCTAGTTTTCTAAGCGATGCGAAATGCCTTCAGAGCAAAGGGTGGCAGAACCAGTGACGCGAACCTTTATTTTTCACGGGCTTTATCACGCACAAAGTGCGCCATTGTTGTGAGCTACGGGAAGTGTAAAATCACAGGAACGCTGTTCGATATTTGAATAACGATCGAACGCACGTTGTCGGTGGTTTTTTCCTACCATCTGAAAATTTTCCACACAAGCATGCACGTCGATTATTATTCCACCAACATTCGCTGTCTAGTCGTTGCTTTACTCTGCAATGAATTACGGTCGATTATTATACCGGAATAATTATATACGCATACGAAATCATAATATTGGCAGGTATTTTCGTCTAATTGGACAATCTGTAACAGACGATGTCCATTTTATACCCTTTAACCAATTGTCCGCCTGCATTCGTGGATTCAATTTATCACTTTTTTTTTTTCAATGGTTAAAATACGCTGATCGGTCTGATTTGTTATGCCGAATCAAGGCTCTCGTGAAGAACGGAAATAAATTTTTAACCGTTTATAATTTTTTCTTTTTACCTGTTTCTCGTAACGGGTTTTCAAGCAAACCGTCTCAAATTTGAACACATCATTCCTCACACCATTCTTCATCTTGTTACGGAAGCTTTTCCTTTTCGAAATATTCAAATTTTTCGTTTAACGAAAAAGTGTCGAAAAAATAGTCCTAATCAGTTACTTTTTGTTCAAACCGTCGACATTTTGTCAATTTTGTTAAAAAAAACAAACCAAAAAACAAAAAAACGAAAAACCTCCATAGCAAGTCAGCAGATTTCATACTCATTAATAATCTTTTCACAAATTTTTATTTAAATAATATTTATACGGTCACAATTGTGTACACCGTGAGGATTCCTTTTTCGTCAAAGTCTATACGAAACAAATGTAAATAAAATGAAAACGAACGTTGAAAATCAGCTACTCTTCGACCAGTTACACTAGAATGGTCCCTTAAAACGAAACTGTGTTTGACCTTTTTTTTTGAAACCAGGAGACACCGATATCTGTTTAAAATTTTTACAAACTCGAGAGTTGATAGCTCTGGAGATTTGTACTAGCGTCAGGATGTCGAGTTCAAGTTTTGGGGATCTCTGCGCGATTCACACGAGGATGAGATATGTGCGTACCTCGATTACTTCTTTAGTCTGCCCTCCAAGGCGGGTGCGCCGGAAGTTTTCGCCACTTTCAGATGGCGAGAAGCGATCTACTGTGGGAATAAATTTACCCGGGGAATTGAAAACTTGGAAACTTGTAAAGGGGGTTCCAATATCGCAACGGCAGCCTCGTAGCAATGCTTGCGGATCTGTTAATGACATTTTACCACTTACGATACATACATATATATATATATATATATATATATATATATATATATATATATATATATATATATATTTATATCGCTTGCTCGCTCCCTAATTTCTGTTTTTATCATCACCGTTTTTTTCTTTTTCTTTTTCACTTCAAAGACCCCCCGAACTCGTACCGCGAAAATACTCTATCAACGGAATTTTTTAGAGGATCGTTGCACCCCATTTTTCCTGCGGTATAATAAATAAAATGACATCGTCTGCGACACGCGGTGTCTCGTATAAACTAGTCTTAAACTCAACTGCAAAAGTTATACCTACCCACATAACCATTTCTTCCTACGAACGGTTATTGCTAACTTCATCAATTTTCCACGAGACGTGTAATGTATGAGTAATTACGAAAATATACGGGTATGTATAAACTTTGCCAAAGCTTAACACCGTGTAACGTCATTTTCTTTTTTCTTTTACTTATGTCGTAAAGACGTATCACGTCGAATTTTAGGATGAATCCAAAAAAACAAAAAAGAAATTCTTATTCTACTTGTACAAAAAACTAAAGCAATCGGTAGTTCCATGGAATAACGAGACTATCGATTAACTCATTACTTTCGAATAATAAGGAAAGTTTGTCCATCGGTTTCCGGTCATTATACATTATTTCGTTTTGTTCGACACTTTGAGTTGTAAGAATTCGTCAACAGATTTTTTCCTCTCGATTAGTCTAATTTTTGATGAATCACAACGAATAAAACGGTGCTTAAAGAATCAGAGAAATAAAAATTCTTATCGCTAAACAACCTGGCAAGTTTCTTGCTAATTTATACCCGTCGTTGATGGATTTTAACGTGATTGCGTTATTTCCACCTGTTTTTCAAGACAAAAACCCGGCGTTCATTTTAACCTTTCTATGTTCTTCGATGTAATTTTTTTCTTCGAATTTATTTAGTATTTTGGTTTCTAACATTACATTCCGTTGTAAAATATGTTGGTTTTTTCTCTTCTTCTGATAAATGGTTCTGGTTCTGAAGAGGCCTCCTTTCGTTTTTTGTTTCTTCTTTCTGACCTGATTACCTCATAAAAACAATTCGTACATTATACATTATATGTACATGGAATTTGGTAACAAAGCTTTGCTCCCATACTTCGTTCAATGGCGACAAGTTCCGGTGGAGGTTAAGTTAGGTTCATTTTTAGGTTAGGTTCGATTCTAGGTCAGGTTCCGATTTAAGTTAGGTTAGGTTAGGTTAGGTTAGGTTCCGATTTAAGTTAGGTTAGGTTAGGTTAGGTTAGGTTCCGTTTTAGGTTAGGTTCGGTTTAAGGTGAGGTTAGGTTAGGTTACGTTACGTTGAATTAAATACAGGCGCATACCATACGTATAAGGGAGATACTTGAATGGAAGCAGAGGCGAGAGAATCGCAGCGTACGTAGGTACTTGTGGATTTAACGAGGGTGACGATTTGTCGTCTTATTACAAACCCGCTGGTGCGATTCCGCTTTTAGCTCACATCAGTTCTCCGCGGTTTATTCGAGGACTGCTGCTGCACCGCAGACAAGGGTTTGTTAAAGTTCGTCAATTTATTCCTACAGGGCTTGAAATCGATTGTTTTCCGAGGGATAATCTTCGGACTTTCCTCACTTGCGCTTCTCTGACATTTTCGGTAAAATCAATCTTCCGAATTGTAATCAGGATTGAAGATGTAATTTTGTTCAGAAATTATTTTTTTCTACCCTTGTTCGAAAAGCCAAAAGTACATGTCAAGTGTTCGAAAGGTGATTGTTTGTCTTTTCTCCTCTTGTATGCGTCTGGTTTTACTCTCTCTCTCTCTCTCTCTCTCTCTCTCTCTTCATCTCTCGATTCTATAGAGTTTCACGATTTAATAACATTTACAACACCCAACATCTGACAACCATGGCAGGTATATAAACTCCCGCACTGCTTAACACTTGTGTGTACACGGTAAATTTTTCCGGACAAATAAATATACAGAGTTTTTAGTTTCTTTTTCTGCTTCATTCGAACTCTTTACACCGGGTGATGTCTTTTCCTATGTTTTTTTTTCTTTTCTCTTATTTTTTCTGGTTATTTTTACCTTCTTTCGGTGAACGTCAAATCTCACCGGTACCCTAGGTTTGTTTGTAGAGACGGTCATAGTGTATGGAAATCTAGCTGTATCCTCGCCCAAAGCTACTTGTCAGTTCTGTTTCACGTGCAGTATACCATTTAACGAATCGTTTTTCTTGGTACATCATTTTATCCGTCTTGGAATCGGTGTAAGCGTTGTCTGGAATTTTTATGCTTTTATCCGGAAAGGAAGGAAGAGGCGAGAAACACACAAAAGAAAACAAATATTACACGAATTGAATTATTCTTGGTAATATCAGTAGAGATGATTCGAGGAAGAAGTCGTTGGTCAAAATTCTGTTATTTAAAATTGCACTCGTAAAAATGGTGAACTTTTTTATTTATATACGTTTGTCTTTTCTTCTCTTCATAACTATACGTATTTTATGATATCGCTGGGTTTTGCGTGCAATGTGTAATAAATCTGCAATAAAAATCCTTCTTTCCTTGTCCTCGTTTATTTGCGATTTCTTTTAAATTCTATCGCATGTTCTCTCGTAATGGAAAAAAAATTGAACGAATTAGATGGAATAAAAATTAATCCCAATGCTGTTGTTGCCGTTGTGCAGCAAGCATGGAACGAACGAATTTCAACGAATAATTTACACTATTTCGCCTCGACTAATTTCTGCCAGTCATGCAATCTGGACTCAACTGCTTCGAGCCGAGTAACGTTGTAGTTTTACTTATCAGTTTTATATCGCCTCGAGTTTTATCGCCTGTAAAAATAACATAATCCGTCCGACGTAGAAAAA
Organism: Neodiprion virginianus; assembly: GCF_021901495.1. NCBI lineage: Eukaryota > Metazoa > Arthropoda > Insecta > Hymenoptera > Diprionidae > Neodiprion > Neodiprion virginianus. The sequence continues at coordinate 4,062,708 of NC_060878.1, forward strand.
GAATGAAAGGGAGGGGATCGAAACAAAACTTTCTTTCACTTCGTCAAGTAACGCTTATACATACAGACTTGAATTATTGATGCTAAAAGGTGAAAAATGTCGATGGAAAAATTATGTATTTTTTAGTACCAAACACACGTGTCTCAATTCCAAGTTCCCCACAATTTTTCCGCCACTCACTTTCATTATATATATGTATATAGATCACCGAATGACTCGAATAATAAATTATGATATATATATATAGATATATATATGTATATAAAATATGGTTTCCTTTTTTACGGGCACGTCGAATGAAATAATTTCTTATTATAACTTAACTAATTCCCTGTCGTTTAACGGAGCTCTTTGATACCATACCTTAAAAATATATGATCATCCTACAATTTCCAATGACCGTTACATAAATCTCCCTCTTCTCTCTCACTTTTTCCCATCTTCATGCGGCATGCAATAATTTCTCGACTAAAGCTTCTTGTGCACAATATTTAAACTTAGTCCTGCGCATCTCGCCGAGCTCTGAAACTAATTAATCCATTAACTCGTCCTCTCACCTATGAAATGTATATTTTCGAGTTTAATCTTTACCTTGTTAAAAATTGGTCGATAAAAGAGAACAGAAAGAGAAAACGGTCTTCGAATAATAATAGCAATAACAACATCGATTTGTAACCGGTTTCTTTCTCATCTTTTTCCGTACAGAAGAAACATGTGTTGCAATTGGTTGTTTTTTTTTTCTTCTATTTTGTCGTTTTTTTTTTTTTTTTGAGAGTCCGAAAGTACAATTCTTTACGTAAAACGTGGACGTAATAAAAAACGAAATGTAAAATATTATAACAACGCAGAAAATGTGCGGTAGGTAGCCATTGCTTAAATATTAATACGTATAAATAAGTAATCATACTAACTATATCAGTCGAGAGACACGTGGCAGCTTTCGACCGATGATGACGATGATGATGATGGTTTTATTAAAAAAATCGAACACACTCGAATGACGATCACTCAAATCTCACCTAACCACTTTTAACGCCTCTTCGAACGACGTTTCAGTCTTCGGTGATGCAATTTTTATTTAACAAGCAAGCATGCATGCATAATTTATTCGGGTTATTACCGAAGGCCACTCGAACTCACGGGCCATTTGCAATTTGTTTACATTCTAATCATTCTACAGATGATCGTTATTATTTTGCGGTAAGAGAAACCTTGAATGTATAAGCAGCGAGAATGACGGTTTATTTTTAATAAATAAATTTGCGCAGAGTGCGATTGAAGAAACAAGAACTTGAACGCAAGTAAAAACTGAGATTGAGTATTGGACCGCAGCGAAACGGTTCGTGTTTTTTTTTTTAACTCACCGCTTACACACATTGGATCACTGACAAAATGCGTAGAAAGGCAGAAATAAAGGTTAAACAATTTTAAAAATACATGGGATTGGAAGAAAAAGGAACGAAGGAAAAACAGATCAATTTGCGTACAACGAAACCGGCAGATTTTCGCGGAATTGTCGTCTCCTGCTTCGAATCGTATCGTACGTATCTTAGGTGTAATAAAACCAGATGCAGGAAGTTGAAAATAAATTGCAAAAAAAGAAAAGAGGAAAAATAAAAATCCAGCCAACAACGATAGAACTGTGAGAATTATACGGTTCGCGTAAATTTCTTTTTTCACCTGTATAACTTTGTTTTTGTAATAACTACCTATTTGTTTCAGTGTTGATTAATTGCTGCCTTTATAGACTGCGCGCCTCATTATTGAATTACTAATTATCGCTAATTGACAGAAACGGGGAAAATTCGTGGATGATTAAATTCTTAGGTTATAGTTTATTATTTTCTTTCCCTTTTTTTCGACGCAATTTTTTGCAAACGAAACATGAAGTGCAATTCAATTATTGGTTGAAAATCGTTATTAGATTATTGGTGTTTTTCTTATCTACATTTTACTATTTGCAGTGTTTTGGTAATCTTTGTAATCTTTGCCGTCTCTGGAATCTTTGTATATCTTGTAATTTTTTTTTTTTTGCAATACCTCTAATCTTTATGCAATCCTTGTAATTTTCATGTAACATCCAACCTGCAGTCTTTTTGGTAATCTTTGTAATCTTTGCTGCCTCTGGAATTTTTGTAATTCTTACAATCTCTTTGTAATCCTCGTAATCTCTTTGCAGTCCTTGTAATCATTCTGCAATCTGTGCAATCTTCGTGTAATATTTCCAGTCTTCGTCATTCCTTGTAATCTTCGCTGTCTCTGGAATCTTTGTAATTCTTGTGATCTTTTTGTAATTCTTGTAATCACTTCGCAATCCGTGTAATCCTCGTGTAATTTTTGCAGTTCCTTCATAATCTTTGTAACCATTGCTATCTCTGGAATCTTTGTAATTCTTGTGATCTTTTTGTAATTCTTGTAATCACTTCGCAATCCGTGTAATCTTCGTGTGATCTTTGCAGTTCCTTCGTAATCTTTGTAACCCTTGCCATCTCTGGAATCTTTGTAATTCTTGTGATCTTAATTTTTGCAGTTCCTTCATAACCTTTGTAACCTTTGCCATCTCTGGAATCTTTGTAATTCTTGTGATCTTTTTGTAATTCTTGTGATCTTTTTGTAATTCTTGTAATCACTTCGCAATCCGTGTAATCTTCGTGTAATCTTTGCAGTTCCTTCGTAATCTTTGTAACATTTGCTATCTCTGGAATCTTTGTAATTCTTGCGATCTCTTTGTAATCCTCTTAATCTCTCTGCAAACCGTGTAATCGTCGTGTAATCTTTGCCATCTCTGGAATCTCCCGCAGTCCGTCTAATTTTCGCATAATATTTTCAGTCCCTCGGTAATCCTTGTAATATTTGTAATCACTTGTAACCGACGTAATCGTAGTCGGTGTACGCCACTTTTGCATAGTGATTAAACCCTCGGTGCATAATCGGATCCGGCGAGTCGCGCGGCACGCGGAGTTTAATTTTCAACGGCTATTACTTTGCCGTCTGATCCGAGCTCCGCGTCTCCAGGATCCTCCGGGAATCCCCGGGTCGCGTTGCCCGCCGCACTGGGACCATTACTGGATGACGTATATCCGGCCCTTCTGCTACCTGTTACCCCGTTACCCTGACCCCGTATCGTCCTCTGCAAGCCGTATAAAACCGGAAAACGTGTCGTGCCTCTTTTTATTCCTTCAGACTTTTAGACAATTTCCAGTGTTTCTCATGCAGGGAAAAAATTCCTTTTTTGTAACCAATCAAAAAATATACTTGTTGGAAGAAACCTATTATGGGTTGAAAATCAAATGGAAATCACATAGTTTTGCGGCTGTAAACATGTGAAAATATAATGTATCTTAGATTTCTTTTTTTATTATCAGTTATACGTGATATATTTTCTTGTAGTTATAATCAAATTATGATGACATATTTAACTGAATCAATTTGTTTGATTACTGAAATTTTAGACAATTTGATTTATCGCGTGATCTGTGGAATGACAAGTATAACCGAAAAGCTAATAAATTTTGCAATTCAGTCGGACAAAAGTGGTTTCAAAACAATTCTCAGGTAAAAAGTGGTGAAAAAATGTGAGAAAAACCCGAGACTCGTCAATTTCGATCTTTTTCTGAAATTGTGTAAGATATCGTCGAAGCAAATGTGACAAAAGATTGGTAAAACCTCACGACGAGGAGGGAAATTGATCAGCGATTTAATTCATTTCAGAGTGACGAGTACGGATGTGTTGTAGTTATATCGTAGATATATGTATATACAGGGTGTATAATAAGGGAAACAGAATTTCAGAGCTGACTCGAGGGAGTTGCGTTGAAATTACGCCGTGGAATGCAAATCAGTCCCCAGTCAGGGATAACTCGACAATGAGATGCGACGAGGTAGAAGGAGAAGGAATAGGTGGTGGAAGGGCAACGGGAAGTCAGTTGACCTTGAAATTGGGGAATTTGGTTCATTGTCAATTTTTACTGGAATTTAGTACCTCGCACAAGTGCCCCGTATAATTTAAGGGACATAATAAGAAATCGAGCCCGTCGCCGAAAAGCCAGATTTCTTGAAATTTCCTCTTCTCTTCGACATTTCTCGTCGTCTCTAAATTTTTTCTCTCATTTCCTTCAACGCTCTCTTTCGTTTTCCGCCCCCATCTTGACACGGCGGGTGTAGATATTGAGACGCGGTAATGCGACAGTCCCCCGGGTATACATACCCATGTACACAAATTGTATGCGTTATATCGTATGTATTATGTCTACGTACACTTGGGGACAAGGAATCTGAGACGATTAATTTTTTACACCGGACAGTTACGTTGGCAACACAGAGAAACCTACAGCGCCACAGTCGGCCGAGCGCGAAACAAACTCAATCTCAATAAACGTAACGTAACCCGTGACCGTCGAATCTAACCTTAGAATACGTGTCGATCCAACAATTCATTATCGCCGCGGTATTCTAAGGTTAGATTCGACGGTCACGGGTTACGTTACGTTTATTGAGATTGAGTTTGTTTCGCGTTCGGCCGACTGTGGCGCTGTAGGTTTCTCTGTGTTGCCAACTTAACTGTCTAGTGTAAAAAATGAGCCGTCTCAGATTCATTGTCCCCAAGTGTACATCCAAATACCGATACTGATCCGGTTTCGCTCTGGTTTTTTTGCGCGAAGGGCGGGAAATTCCGGGCCGGAATACGGTACAAATAAACCAGAGGTACAGGTAGGAGGTTAAGGATTAACCTGTCGCTGGGAAGAAGGCACGGGGACAGCTTAACACCGCCCGCATACGATAAAAAACTCAACCCCCTCCCACCGACCTATCCATTTTTTATTTTACGTTTTTCCTCTTTTTTTTTGTTTTTTCCTTCCTTCTTTTACCCACCAATTTTTTTATACCCAATTTTTACGCTACAAAACGTCACCACAATGTATCATGTGTTATAAAATATTATTAACATCATCGTTTTCCTACATGCGGAGTTTTTTTTTTTCTTTTTTTACAAAAATAATTTAAAAAAAAAATTCTAAAAAAATAAATAAAAAAGACGTCGAATTTCGAAGTATTTATGGTATTTGATCTTACAATATTAACCGATTTTTATATTGTTGGCGTTACAGAACATATAATTGGGTTTGTGAACTTTTTCAGATAATTATTGAGGAAAAATGCTTTAGTGGAAAAATGCGTGATTACAGTTTAACGTCGGTAGCGAAACTGTTTTTACAATAATAGTTGGTTGACGCAGGAACCTTATTCATTGCGTAACAATGTGAGAGCTCAAAAATTGTGTTCACCCTTTGTAACAATATTACATTATCGCGTTTGCTGCTGCTGCTGCTGCTGCTCTTGTTGATTGTGATTGAAAAAGATATGAAGGGGAAATGTAGAAAAAGATGTATCGATGATCATGTTATTGAGGGATTGAGAAAACGTGCAGAAAGCGAAACGTCGACGATACTCGACCTCGGCATCCAACCTCCGAGTGTTGGTTCAACGGATCTTACTCGATAGGTCGAGTGGCTTTGGTCCATCGGATCCGAGCACGGGGTCGTTCTCATCCAACCGCGTATATACGCACGAAATACGCTTTTTCCGCACCCTTCGTAGTGTATTTTATATTTTAGCCTCACGGAGGCTTGTTAAACTCAGGCGGAAATCGATAGCTTTTTTTTTCAACTTCATTAAGAAGAATGTGCCAATCTTCGTTATTCTGCAAATCGGTACGTTCGTCGAACCTTGCATACGTGATTACTTTAATTTCAAAAAATGCTGAATAACAAAATATTATACAACAGGTATGTGCCAATAAAAATTGGGGGGGGGGGGGGGGGGGGGGGGGGGTTCGCTCGGTATGGATTGTTTGTGCAAAAAAAATGCCGGTTGATTCTTCACATTTCAATTTTCTTTCGAAATTAAACTGTTCTTCGAAAATTCGCTGAAACCGACGTTTTAAAAATTTTTTTTTTTTTTACCTCCGACAAGTAGATTCGGTTGCGATTATTTTTTGTTTCTTTGTTGTTTTTTTCCCGCTTTACCCCAAAAAAATGAATATCAATCGGCGTAATCTTGACAAAGTAATTAAATAACGATGACCGTGTAAAATAAAAATCTAGAAAATGTATAGACTGTCAAATAAGCAGTCTCCTTGACTATAAACTATAACCAAACAGGTAGGCGGTGATTATAGTCTTGCTGATTATACGTACAGCAAGGAGGAAGCCGATAAGCTCTTAAGGTTCGCAAGCTCGGGGGTATATATTATATAGTATAATACACAAGAGGGGGTAGAACCTATTTTCAATTTACTGCTAAAACCACACGCCTCTGCAGAGCCTGCATGTTTCTACATTCGCTTTGCACAGGCTGCAGCGTCTCGTTTATACATATACATACGTATAACTACTTGATCCTACAGGGGTGCTAACAGCCCAAGTTATTCTTGGTAGAGCCTGTAATTCTATACCCTACCGGGTATACAGGTATACATATTTATATATATATATATGAGGCATTCCATACCAAACCGACCTACGTATTTTTTTATTGTCAATCACGGTGTAGAGTGTACAAAAGAAAAGAAAAGAAGAGAGTAAGAACATGAAAACCAAATTTTCTAATTAATATCCCTAATCGATTGACTTTAAATTTTTCTCACGAATTCTTTGCTGAAGAATCAAAATTTTCATACCAAGATTGAAGCGGGCAAGTTTTTTGGTTTAGAAGCTACCGACGCGAAACGAGTAATTAAAAAGGAAGAAAAAACGAATGCAATATAAACTTGTATTTTTGAAATTCAGATTTAATTCGGTTTTTCTCATTTTTTAATTGCTTGATTTGCCTTTAGCTTACAAACCAAGAGCCTGTTCATTTTCGTCTCGGTCTCGAAATTTCGCTTTTTTTGGATAAAGAATTAATGAGAAAAATTTAAAACCAATGGATCAAGGCTATTCATTCGAAAATTGTGTTTTTGGGATTTTGCGAGCAGTAAAAATCAAACGAGTGATCAAAAAAATCTGAAACTCAGTGAAAGATGATTTTTTTTCAACACCACACCGTACTTGAAAATGAATCGCCGAGGTTTGTGGAGGAATGCATCATATATATATTCCACGCAGTTCTCTGTACGAGTTTACGAGAGACTATGCCATTGCCTATTTCGCTAAATCGTAAGCAACCTGCCATTATTAGAGCCAATATATAATATCCGAACCCCGCGAGTTTGTTCGGAAATAAATTTCACTACCAATAAGACGTTTAGTATGTTTTTGTTTTTAATTCGTGTCAATTTTGTTCTACGCTAGCTTTCGAAGAATATATATATATATTTTTTTTTCTACAACTCTGTATGTAGATCGACAATCGAACGAGGCGAGAATTGCGAGAGAAAAGTGCTTTTGAGAGGTATTGCGGAGGTGTATGAAGATGGAATGAAAAGCTGCCATCCAACACCGGCTCCCTTGAAGGGTGGGGGTTAAATCGAGTTTACCTTCTGCTATTAAAATTTTTAATACCCGATTCCGGTGTATGTATTACGGGCTGCGTGTAGTATAAGCTGTACAGGGTCGACGATAAAGTGAAGAAATGAGAGAGAAAGAGAGAAAGAAAGAGAGAGAGAGATAGAGAGAGAAGGAAAGGGGCTGAAGATATCGGTAAACAAGTATGTCATTAACCGTTGGCTACCCGAGGCATTTTTCATTATCGGAAAATGGCTCTGCGTTGATAACAAGTTTTATTTCACGTTTTTCAATATATTCTTCATCTTCTTCTGTTCTCTTCTCTTTGGCTCCTCACCTGCCCTCGACGTACATCCACCTCGCTCCTTAACGGTTCCTCCACCACTATTATTCCGCAATTTCCATTGAATCTGCGGTTGGAATATATAAACTCTACCGGTAGATGTAGAATCGTAGCTATATACATATCACATCCTCAAGGATAAATAGCTCAGAATTTATCTTATGCAGTTTTCGAGCTCCTTCCTACCGGATTATCCCATTCCATTATTCTTATATATATATACATATATATATATATATATATACGGACCAACCAGACTTGGCGAATGCCCGCCATCTTTTCATCCTCCCTCTGAAATCTCTCTCTCTCTCTCTCTCTCTCTCTCTTTTCCTTTCTTTCGCTTTCTCTAAATCCGAGAAGGGAAAATTCCAACGACCGTTGGATCTTCATTTATTCCTAATTCTATCGTCCCTTTTTCTTCACCCGTTTACTCTCTTCCGTCTCGCACGAAATATGTATACGAAATATAGCTACGTATACCTTGTATATTTATACATATGTATGTACACCCGATAGTAAGATGCCCTGGAGATATAAACGCCTCCTGTCCAAACAGGAGCTCTGAAAAACGAGTCAAAAGATATCCATTTGTCGCCTTGTTAATATAACACTCGAGTCGCGTAAATTGTTTCAGCTTGTCTCTTTACAATTTACGTTTAAACCTAGCCTTCGTTCGTCTCGTTGCTTCTGCCGTTGGTTGGTTGGTTGGTTTGGTACTGTTTGTGGAGCCTTGCCATCACGGTGATATAATACACTCGAACTCCATCCTAGACTCCTTCTTCTATGACTCCCGAGTCCAATGCTCAGGGAAGATACTTTGCTCGCGAATGAATTATGGACACACTATACACGAATAACCGAGCAACAAGCCGGGGGATAAATTGTGTGATATTAAAGTAAAGCTCCTAGCTACACCAGCCTTTAGAAATCCCCCCCGAGTCCATTTATAGGTGGATTATATCATACACGAGTATACGTATGTATATAATGTATGTACATATCGTGTGTATACATCTATGTAACGATATGCATATGGCGCCATATGTGGATACGCCAAGAGGTTTTATGATACTCGAACCAGATCTGACTCTTCTTTTTTCATTCTATTTTTCTAATCCGCAGTGAGCTTTGCCTAATTCTTCCCTACTTTAACATACAGTCTTCCATACGAATGTGAAAAAGCACACTGTTTTTATGATCTGATCGTTATTTTTCTGTTTCTTTCGCGAATTATGGCTGCTTTAGTTTACTACCCTCAGGTTGACAACGGGTCGTCATGCTTCAAGGCAGATCAATACTTCGTGAATAATTATTATAGAAATTCCATACAAGTTACGTGCGGTCAGTTTAATCCACTTGAATCTGTCTCAGTTTGGTTCAAGCAGTCATATTTAAAGTCATTTTTCCAATTAAGTCCTTCGAATTTAAGTACGCGAATTGTTTCGATGTCATTTAAAGTGGTTCCAAGTCTTTTGAATTCAACTTCAACTGTTTGGAGAAGTTTATCGAAATGACTCAAAGTCGGTTCGAGATCTTAAAATTGAGTTGAAGTATTTAGATGTTATTTAAACTGCTTCGAAACCTTTCGAAGTTACTCCAAGTGTCATTAGGAGTTACCTCAAATCACTTGATTCATCACATCCCAATATACGAGAAAAGGAACCACATCAGTCGATTCAATTTCATTCAGAACGCAATTCTGTTCGTGTCTCTCAACCTGACCCAAGAGACGTATATTACACGTGAAACCACGTCGCGTAGCGGCGTCGAATGTTCAGGGTAGGTACCTATACGTAGTTGTTTTACGGCTATCAGGATCTTTGCGGTTGCGGTTCGTCTGGGCCATTCGACCAATGGGTTGATCGCGTTTGCATCCTTACGGTCGTTTGGCCGTTTGGTCGTTTAAACAGGCAAAACGATCGCGCTCTCCACACTATCTGCAGAGGCCACAGGAAAAAGCTTCTCGTATTACTACACCAGTGCCAGTAGTGGTATGTACAACAGTTACGGAACCTCGTGTCACGTTCGAAATTTCTACTCCGTGTACTCCAAATCCAGATGCGAATGTACGCATGATGCAGTCCGTCATACCGTTGCGTGTACAAGGAACGGATTCACGCACTGATCAAAGATCAGATTTTTTAGGGTTCCGTACATCAAAGAGAAAAGACCAAGGGGTTAATTATTCCTGACATCCGATGTACGCCATTCCGTGAATCGTGTGAAGTCTCTTGAAATCTTTGAAATCTTTTGTTGCGATCTACGAAATCTTTTGAAATCGTTTGAAATATGCTAAAATCTCTGGAAAATTCACTGAAATCTTTCGAAATCTAATGAAATGTTTTGTAATTTCTGAAATCTTTTAAAATCTCTTGGAATCACTTGAAAACCTTTGAGATCGTTGGAAACTTGAGATCCTGAAATCGTCTGAAATCATTTGTAATCTTTTGAAATCGACCAAAATCATCTGAAATCTTTTTAAATCCTCTGAAATTCTTGTAATTTTCGAGACATTTGAAATCATCTGAAATCTCTTGAAATATCTTGAAATCATTTGAAAACTTCTGAAATTATTGCAATCGTTCGAAATATTTTGAAACCCCTGAAATCTCTGTAATCTTTCGAATACCCTTGAAATCCCTGGAATCTTTTGAAACCTTCGTAACCTTGAAATCAGGTGTACATTAAATCCATGAGTGACCAACCCCTCAGAAAAATGGAACCCTTATAAATGGAACGGGTAGAGGTATCAAGTTGAAATTAATATCCAACATTAAGGTATATGTACCTTTGGAGGTGTAAAAAATTCAAGGCTTTAAGTCAACGCAATCAAAAGATACGCGCACTTATGTCACATATTTTTATACTCGTAAGCTCATTCATAGAAACCTAAAAGGTAACTTCCCGTTGACCTAGAATCATGAAATTTGGAGAGTAGCCAAATCTCACAACACGAGTAAAAGAAAAAGTCCGAAAATAGTTAATGTTTAGTTATATAACATAAAAAAAAAGTAATTAAATTTGTATGGAATCCTAAAGGCGCGAGTCTAACTCGCACTTGTCCGGTTTTTCTGAATACATCGCTCCCCTTTTTCTCTAATAACATATCGTTTCTTCGTGTTAGTATTTAGTTTGAAAGTACATATAGGTGAGTTTAAAAAAATTTACCTCGTTTTCTTCTCAATAACGATACCTATCCATTGTTACACGGATAATTGAAATTCGATTCGGCTTTTAGTCACCATTATCTTTAAATAGCTTTGAATAATTAAAGACACGTGTACGGACAGTTGAAACGTTGCATAGTCGGAACAATCAGTCATGCCCGCGTTTTCGAGGGGCGGAGGAACGGTGATTACGACTGACAGGCGACGAAAGCGGCGTGCATGGAAATCTGTTCCAAATTCCTGACCGTCATTTCTGACGAGCGAACGACGTGCGCCAAAAGCCGTTCCGTAATGCGATTTCAAGTGCAATTTGTTGCGGGATCGATATACCTTCAAGCAGGATACGGGTCATCATAATTTAGGGTCGTCGTTAATTTCCAAGGTATACTTACCGTCACTGGAATCGTTAGATAACGATGAAAAAACAGTGTCTGAATTATTTCAGATTTTTAGCTGGATTGGAAAGGATGCCGAAATTGATTTAAAATTGATGAAAAAAATTTCTCAAACTATCGTTTCATTTCGAAACTGCGGTTTAATTCATTTTAATTGGTTAAAAAAACTGGAGGACTCTACCCTTATTTCCTCTTTTTGGTGACCAAATTAGACGTATCATGTAAATAATAGTTCTTCATTTTTTTACTCAAAAATTGAGACATTTTTTTTCCTCAATTTCAAATTGATTTCGGCACCCTTTCCAGTCGAGTTAAAAATCTGAAATAATACGATCGAAATATCGATTCCAGGGGTGGGAAGTGTTTGGAAATTAACAACTATCCTAAATTATATACAATATATGTAATATGTGTATTGTGTATATACATGTAAGTATATGTATAATTTGTAACATTTCACCGCAAAGAAAACGGTCCGCGGATTTTCCGAGGGTGGAAACTCTGACCGGGAATCGAGAGGAATCTCTCGTATAATCATCGGCATTTCTGCGGAATTGCAGATATTTGATGCTGCTTATGCGGCTGCAGAAGCCTAAGCCACGAATCAATGAAAACTAACAAACCGGGCCGAGTGGCTATGCAGATACAGATACGCAGCCCCACGCCGCTAATAAACGTCCTATAGCTGGGCGTAACTCACGATAATTATCCCAATTACTTTGTTCAATTAATTAGTTTCCATCCTCGGCTTCGGGACGAAAAGTTTTCCATTCGATTAACCCGCCCTTACGCAATTCTGCATATTGTTGGTTATGCTTCTTTTTTTTTATATAATAATTGTGTAATATTTATACGAAATAATTTTTTTTGCTACCCTTTCGTCTTCTTCTTTGTTTTTTATTATATTTAGGATAAAATCAGATGTGAAATTTGATTTCTATAAAATTATATAAATAATCGCGATGTTTTTTTAATTGATATTCGTCTGCCTCGATGTTGAGGAAAATGATTGTTGCTTCGAAAGCAGTGATCGACTTTGGATAAAACAGGTTTTCAATCTCCGTTCTATCGTAATTGTTGGTTTGTTTCTTTGTTTTGTTCTCACGGGAACTAATTTTCGCTCAGACTGTACTTCGGCGTGCGATACGTTCTTGAATTCTTGTTCCCTTTTCTCTGCACTGTTGAACCTCCTTGAAAGTGGCGTGGAAAACTTAGCTCGAAACTTAAGACACCTGAAGTTCTAGACTACACGTATAGGTATACACTCGTGGCACTTTAATCTAGGCGTTTACTTGAAAATTTCCTCACTCGAATTATCGGCGATACGTTTTACCCCCGTTTTCTGTCCGTACATGTTATGGAGGATATATATGGGATATATGTACCTACACGTGTGTGTATATACGTATATGTACATATACCAAACCCAGAGCACTTGAATAAATTTTTTCCCCTCCTCATATTGACGTCAACTCTGCAGGATGACAATAGCAAGTAATTGTCCTGAGCGCGGAAGTTCGCAGGGTTGGCATAAAATTTTCGCCCCCTATTTTCATTGTCGAAAATAAAAATCCGCGGCATCAGTTCGCTGATTAGATTTACGGAATCGTTCGAATTGTCAGGCTCTATAAATATTTCTTTTTTTCTTTTACTTTTTTTCAATCTTTACACGAATTTATTTTGATTTTGCTATTTTTCTACCCTCAACCGAAGCGTTGTATAAAATTTCTCCGTTTTCACTGCCGCACAATATTGCGGATGGCGCATGACGCAAGAATTTTTAAACAGACCTTCTGCATTTTAACGCGGTTCGAGACGGTGCAATTTTCCATCCAGCAGAGTTTGCGGAGTCTCGACTGCAGTCAGGAACGGATAGGGTGGATGGACGGAATGAGGGAAAGTTGGATGCTAGACTAGGAGTGTTACGAGAGTTGGGTTAAAATCGAGAAGGCGTGGAGGGGGGAGGAGGGATCGGGAAGTCGAGAGGTAATGAACTAATTCCTACGATCCAATCAACTGAATTCGAGTCCAATCTAATTCTTTTCATTTCCCCCCTTTTCTATCCCGAGATTCGTTTTTTGGCCCCTATATGCGGCACTGCCGTTTTCGCCTCAGACCCAGTTCAAAGATCTCTGCTGAACTAAACGAAATCGAACAAGTCGAAACGAATCGAATCGGAAACTCGTACCATTCAATGAAACTGACCTGCAGTCTCTCTACGCTGCACTGACCTCGTCCAATTCTTTCCTACCCTCCCCAATTCCGAGGCCGGGTTTCCTTCCTGTTTGTCGATACACTTTGCAGTATATAATATCGTCCATGTGATGCTGGTTCGATTTTTCCAACAGTAACAAAACCGGTGTAGTTCAATTGTTAAAAATAATCCGAGGAACGAGTTTTCACCCTTATTTTATTTGTCGTTGGGACGGTGGAAGCTCGTTTTTCATTTCTATTTAGATGGATCATGCAAGGTTTTTGAACATGAACAAAATCTAGACGAAACAATGAGAGCCGGTCACGGTAGTCTATGGTCTAGAAATCATGTAGGTATATTGCATGACTTACTATTTTTATTTTCCTGGTTCAGAGCTCGTGACAGAATTACTAACATAAAGCTATCCAAGGCCTGTTTTGTATTCCCCCCGATCCACCTATAAAACTTTGGTAGATATACACGGGGAGCGGAGAAATGGGATCATTCTAGTAAAATGGAGGTCAATAAATAACCTATATGAGAGACAAAAGGTATAGAAGAAGTAAAAGTAGAAGAAAAAAAAATAAATCTGTATCGGTGCGTCGTTCAATTTTGTCTCAAAACGACAGCGTAGAGGATTATAAGGATTCTAGTTTATTCGGATCTCTTTTCGTAGCCGAAAATCTTTGGATTTTAACTTCAAGCATATCATATGTATGGGCGGGATTAGAAACTCGAAGAAAAATAGGAAGCTAAAGATGCCAGAAAAAGAAGAGAAAGAAGTGTATAAGTATCCGGGTAGCGGAGTCCTTTATCATTGTAATTTTACGCTCAAACGAATGCCGAAGATCACGTTCTTTATACAAAGGTATATACCATTCTCAGCGTAGTTGAAGCCAACTTTTACCAAGTTTGAGACAGGGAGACATATACCTATGTAAAAGAGGGGGAAAGTGAATGATTTGTGTGCCAAGTCCGATTGAGAATTTTACAGAATAAAGCCAGACTCCGCTTCTCCTTCTTCTTCGTCTTTTTCTTCGGTCCGTAATTATACATCATATATTAAAATCACAGCCGTGACTTTCGATCCGTTGTTATCGTTATTTTTTGATGCAGAATAGTAGCAACACAAGACCGATTCTGGGAACAGATCCCTTTACCGACATGTTACCGACATGTTACCGACATGTTACCGACACTCCTAATGTCGGTATAAGAATCTGTATGCAGGACCGTCCCTGTATTACTACTCAGAGTTATCTCGGCTAAGAGAATGATATTTGTTGCACCAAGCAGATAATCAAAGACGCGCATCTTACCCGGCTGCATTGTTCCTGCAACGGCATAGCACCACCACCATAAGCAGCAGAAGCGACGTCGTAAGTAAATAGAGCCCAAGTCTCAAGCGAGTCAAGTTTCACAGTTAGTTGTTTAACTGAGTAAGAGCGACGTCGGGGTGGCCACAACCAACGCCAGGTAACTCTGTTTATGAACTTTATGACGGGACCGAAACTTTTCCCATAAACCCGCCCTCTTCCCATATTATACGCTCTACACCAAACAAGGACGAACGAGAAAATCCACCGCTTCAACTGCGTCGCCTAACCGCATCCAAGCCACCCTCTGCAGTCATGTTCGGTTGAAAATGTTCCCGAATAGGTACTTACCATGACTAGTTTCTTGTGCTCCTTTCATTCGGTGCAGTCTTCATAGAGCTATTTACTCCTCGTTAGGTATGTACTTCATTCTCTGGTTTCCGAATTGGCGGAAGACGAATCTCTCTCTTTTTTAAGAAAACACGAGACTACAGAGGTTTCAACAATTCTAAATCCTCAGAAAAATGACCTCGAATCGAACCATGTGATAAGTTTCCAATGTAAAATGATTCGCGATCAAAATCTCGCTGACTTTTGTTACCGATCGGTGCCTTTTGTCGAAGCTCGTTCACTTCAGATCCTTTAATCTGGCGGTGAGTTTATCAAATGACGCGCCACAAGTGTTACTGCAAAAATGTCACCTTGTCGATGCAGAAGTGCGATTGGAAGGGGGACCGCATGGCTGGCACAGTTTGGCCCAGCATGCATGTTCCAAAGGTTACGTGAAGCAGGTGGAGGTGGTGGTGCAGGTGCAGTGATACCGTCACCATCGGAAAGAACTGGTACACTTTATATGTGACCCGTACTCAGGTGAAACGCACACCGTTGCAGCCTTCAAAGAGTCGCAAACATTACCTCAAAGAGAAAACCGACAAACGAAGTGAAACGAATTATTCATCTAACCGTGTTTATCGATCGCCGCTCCAGGCTTGGGTTCAGACTTTATTTCAAAATTTTTTTTATCTTTCAAGTGCTAGCGTTTGCCTATTGCAAGCTTATGGAAATGCGCACGTACGTGAAAAGGAGAAGAAAAATGGTGCCAGAGGTCCA
This sequence comes from Neodiprion virginianus, assembly GCF_021901495.1. NCBI lineage: Eukaryota > Metazoa > Arthropoda > Insecta > Hymenoptera > Diprionidae > Neodiprion > Neodiprion virginianus. Next base: position 4,078,678 of record NC_060878.1, read on the forward strand.
CATTTTCGTCTCTGATTTCCTGCATGGCGGGAAAAAGTGAATCCGAATGAATTCGTCATAAAGTTCGAACGGTCGACATCCTTTGTACACTTTGTCTCCATACTCTTGCCAACTTGTTCCTACATCGCATGTAACCCAGTTCTGACCTAGAACATCCGCAGCATTCTTACCGGTTTGAAAAGACGTTCTTCTTTCTTTTTCTAACCATCTCCTTCTCCTTCTCTATCTCTCTCTCTCTCTTACTCTCCGTCACTTGAAGAATTTAATCCAAGATGCAAGGCAACTGCGAGATTCTTCCCGTCGCGTTGCCTCGGATGCACCGTGTTTCTTCGAAGAATGTAATTTTCATGGCTACTTTGCACCGTGAAGGGTAGAAAATTCTTATACCTACTCTTTCTCTCGCACAGTATTCGTGCATGGAGGTCCAATGACGCGAGGACCCTCAAAGCCATGACACGAATAACGCTGCTCCCCCATCCCTTGTACCTTGGTATACTAAAATCGTGACTCCCCCCCATCCGGAATCCCGTTATCGATTCCAGTGCACTGACCGATGGGCGTAGTTTTTAACCGTAGCAATATAGAAATTTCATCCCACACAACCGCCGGTGCAGCAGTTCGCCAACTCTCCGGAGGAATTCCCGCACGCTACTTTTTCCTTTTACTCATTCTCCGTTATATCACATGATGCTTTTTCACACTGCTTGGTACTAATATCACGCATACCTGAATCGCGGGCTAAAATATCGCATCGGCGATATTGCAGGGCGTGAAGTTACGCAGCGGGTGGTTTAAACGGATTGTTCTTTGCTTGTAAATTGTTTCCGGATGCGGTTTGTCGCTCGGTTTAACAACGTTCAACTTTCATCTTCTCAACTCGAAACTCTCATCTTTCGGTCTCTGCACTTCCCGCGTTACGGCCTTTGGTGGTCATCGATTGCAGAAATCGCGCAGCCACAAAGTGTTACGACTTCGGACGGTGAGTCGAGAGCTTTTACTTCTCTTCCTACTCTAACCCCTCACTTTTCCAAGGTACAAAAGCCGGAAAGCAATTCGCTTTTTATTACTGGTACAGGGGCTGTTGGCCCTGCACGTATCCGCAGGTGCATAGCATATATTCATTCATGCCGTGCGGAGTTCAAACGTTTCCCCCGATTATGTATCGATGCGGGATTATGTTTGAACAGGAAATGCGAAAATATGGATTATTCCGTACGGGAAGTATTTACGAACCCTCTCTCTCTTCTTCTTCTCGTTTTCCTTCTGCATGTGAAAGCTGTATTATATCTCTGTTTGATTCCCGGATTAAATAACTCCAGCTTTCATGAACATACGTACGAACCATGTATAATAATAATAATAACAACAACAACAACAACAGTACTGAATTTCTGGATAGTTTTATCAGAGAATGATTTACAGAAAAGCTTTCTTCATCTTTCATCGTGACCACAGCAAAAAATACTAGATATCCGAAAACCAGTTTTGAACGACTGAAATTTCAAAATTCTTGAATGAAAATTTTATGAAATATCGTTCAAACATTGTTATTTCATATACCTTAAGTTTGAAAAAAGTAATTCTTTTATTATATCAAAAAAAAAAAAAATTACAAAAAATATGCTTTTCCCGAATCTTCGAAACTCACGTAACTCCTTATCAGCTCCTATCGAAGCAATTCTTATCGGCTATTTTTTGTCAATCAATCGATCAATTCACCACGAGGCATGATAATTCCGTAGTAATTCGGTCTTGTTCGGACACCATACAATATAGCAGGTACCCTACGATTCCCATGCGATACCAATTCTACATGGCGGAGTATACGATCGGGCCGCCACGTCTTTCCCGCTTAGCTAATAACTTATTGCCTTCGAATGTGTTCCTCTGTGTCCCAGAGGATGTCGATAACATTGACCGTCGGAAGGCGATTGTTTGCCGGGGCGATTCACCCTGTTGTGCCGACTAATGGCCGTCCGATTATACGCCCTTGGTCGTCCCAGGGCAAGCCTCCGTGTGGAATTGTTTACAGGTACCTATATCCGAGGACCGGTGTAGAGCTTTTCCCTTTAACGACGTCTTGCCCCCAAAAATCCTTGGATTTAAACAACAGCGGGGTGAAAGTTTCGGGAAGAAGAATAAATTGGCGTTATTTTACAATCGGGTAAAAAAAATGTCAGCCGGTACGATGTGTGAAATCGTTTATGTTGAAACGAAGAAATTATGACAAGGATAGTACTGTACGACGATCACGATCGTATAATTCGCTGTTTTTAACACTACGAAAAATATTGTAATTCATATTTTTAAGCCTCCGGCTCCGCGTTCCTTGCATATTTCATCGATTTCGATGGATACTCAAACTCTTTGCTGGAATAACCATTTCAACGGCGTAACTTTACGGATGAACAGATCTTGATATACATCGCGAACCTCCCCCCCCTCCCTCCCTCTCTCTCGCTCTCTCTCTCTCTCTATCAGCCCGCTGCTTTCCGAACCTAAATCATACTCAAAGTGAGTTACCACGCAAATAGAAGAGCCCAACACCCGGACCAGATTCGCTTCTGTAGTTCAGGTTCAGTTCAGTCAGCGATGAATAGTTAAGCTCGGTTTATACCCTTCCAATGTATGCCGGCCATCTATTCATCTATCCATTAATTCCGTATATCTGCGTAACGACTGGATTTCGAAATCAAAACTGTGTCGGATTTCATCGACTCGGTGAAATATCGACGCCAGTAAAATTTGTATACAAGTGATTGTTTTTTGTTTTCTTTTTTTCCTTTCCTTTTGGGACAGTTTTTTTTTTTTTCCGCTCATTCCTTTTTTCGGAACAAGTCAGACTTGTTCCCCGGTAGTTCCATTTTACGGGTAATTTTATTTCTGTGTAGTAATAAATAAATAAATAAATAAAAAAAAAAAAAAAAAAAAACCAAAGAGAAAAGACGAATGTACTTACTCAATAATTGATATTGAACTAACGATCTTATAGCTGAAACTCCAGTTCGTTTGTCAATAACGAATTACAGGCATGAAATGAACCTAATTGAGACCGAACACGAATTCGCGTTGTTGATTTGTCCTTTCTCACCGTCCCAAGCGTGTGGAAAATTTAATTTTTCCCGAAACGGCAGTAGAAAAAGAATAACGGAATTAGAGAAAAACGAGAAGGAAGTAAAAAAATGAACGCTCATTGACTGAAATTTCGTATTCTCTGTAAATTTTGAGTTTAATTATCACTTCGATATCCATAATTTTTTTCATATCACAATTTTTTTTTTCTTTTTCATGAAAAATAATTCTTAATATTTAAACTTATTTCTGCTATCGAATATTAAATATATATATATATATATATATATATTTATATCCGAGTTAATCCGTGCAGGGTTAACTCGTTTTATTTTTAAATTACATATATTCTAGTCGCAAATTTCGCCAATTTGTACCGGTTTGCAATAACAGACAGGAACTGCATCGACGCTGTGTGTTCGTACCTGTATTATTCAATACAAGTGGTCCCAAGGAACGGGGATAAAATTGCGGTGCAATCTTGACGAATGTAGTTTTCTCCGCTTGCGGTTTGGCGGTAAATAAAACAAGATAAAAAAAAAACAAAGAGACAGAAAAATAGAAAAAGATGGCAAGAAGAGACACATTGAGATGAAAGAAGAGAGAAGTTAAAAAGGAGAGGATATTACACGACTGGCGAAAGAGAGAGAGAGAGAGAGAGAGAGAGAGAGAGAGAGAATGATATATTTATGAGATTTAAATCGCCTAAGCGGTCCATTTCCGAGGTTTGCATTATTCACGGACTTGCCGGGCCTGAATGTTTTATAGGAATCCTCTGTTCTCTTCTTTTCGCTTCTCTCTTTTTTTCTCTCCTTGAGTTTCCACGCCTCTCCATCTCTCTCTTTCTCTTTTCGTCAGCAGTTGCGGCCAGAACGTCAGGCACTGGATCGGATTCCGTGAATTCCGTGCGGTTTCTTCCGCGTTCTTCTCCTTTATCTTCTTTTTGTTTTTTTTATTTCTCTTTTTGGCGGTATTAGCGAAACCGGTCCCCCACCGTCTCATCCCTCACGAGAAGCCTGCACAGCAGTGAAACTGAATTGTAATTTTTTGGCGATTTTCCCTGCACGGTTTCGGTGAAACTTCCCGCTGCGCGGGACGCTACTTCGGTATTCCGATAGTCTCGCGGGCCAACTCGGAATGCGAACTTACACGCCGATGGCCGACGTCCAACGTCTCAATTCGGAGACTTTTTTTTTTTTTTTTTTTTCCACCTCTTCGATATTTCTTCTCTCGTCGATCGATCGAAAAGCTCGAGAAATAATTTACCACGAAAGTCTGACACATTACAACGGTTAACGGGAAACTTGAGTCTGGGTTTCAGATGTCAAATTTTGATTTCTCCCGCGTAACTGATTAATGAAAAAATTGTTTTATTAGATATAGTTTGCTTTTGTAGACAGCAGAAAGATATTTCGAATTTCAAGAGAAACCACTTATTTCCTCAAACATTTATTTTAAATAACAATCAAACAATCTTCAGTATTACATTTAAATCACTTTTATTCAGGAATAATAATTAACAATAAATTGTAAATGCAAAAGAAATGATAAGCAAAGTTTAAAACTGAATATTTTTTCTACTTCTTCTATTTTTTCGCACGGACTTTCTCGTATCAAACTCCAAACGTAATCTCCCACCCGAGACTAAGTTTATCAACGTAAAAAAGACAAAAACAAACTTTATAAGTAAGAAATAAACGTTTCGTTCATTATTCGATGTATAGAATCGAAATTAATGTATTTCAATAGAAGCTCAAAAAAAAAAAAAAAAAAAAAAAAAACCTTTCATTTCGTTAACCTGTGCAATTTGCTCCGAAAGTCCGACAAATTATTCGCAAATACTTTTGCTCAACAATTTCCGATCGTTTCGCGGCAGGGGGAGGGGGGATGATACGCCATTATTTTAGCAAGCTCAGAGCGAGCGGCCGGCAACTTTCATCAAAAGTTCCCCGGTACCGATTCGACGCGTCTCACGCTTTGTGTCGTCGAGCTTTTTTTCTTTCCCGTCGTCGTCAACGAACCACGCGTAAGAATTCCACGAACGGTCTTTCCATTGCAGCTTCGATCCTCCGGGGGGGAGGCCTTCCTTAGCCTTTGGGGAAGTCTATTCGACGGGGTGTTCTCGGAGTTTCCCCCGCTATCAAAATACCGTCGTGAAACTATTTCGCGAATTTCACCTCGCTAACACCGAGGACATACGGTGGGATGGATTTCCGACCTGCTTGCATCCTCCGACCCCCGAACCCCAAAACCCCAAACCACCCTCTAACCTCGTGTGTTAAACACCCTGGTGAGCGGAAAAGAGCTCGGAATGGACGGGAAGTCGGCTGAGTAGAAACTGAGAATAGGGAAAGCGATCCTGACTGCAAAGTCATTGTCGGAGGAGAGAGTTGATCAGATTTTTCCTACGACTATCGATCATTTAGGCAGACCGATCACGGTAATTCACCCTTCGCGTCTTGCCAATTGAATAAATTTATCAATTATTCCGCCTGCATTTGTCCAAAAACCCTCGTCTGGTCTTTGCGTTCACTTGTTTATTGAATTGTTTGTATCTGCCCGCTTTTTCCATCCTCGAGTTTAACCCTTTGGGTCATAGGGGCGAGTATTCTTATCAACTATTTTATATCCATTTTTTTTTTTTTTTTTTTTGTACATTTAGAGAACTTTGAAAATATATTTATTTGCGGTTTTTTGATATTTTCGACAGTATACCGATAAGTTTTCAATACTCGAGAATAATTATTGCGATATAATGTAAATTATTATTGTTGGAAATAAATTGATTGAAAAAAATCGTGACGATTGATTGACGATTGCGAAAATTCCTGCATACAGTTTTGTGACCGTATTTGATGAAATTTGAAATTTTCTTTCGCTGTATTGAATCCAATATCTTGAATTTTTGAAATCTGATTCCAGATTCGTAACCAGCATCCCCAAAAATCGCAGACTACTATCTTGATACAAAAGTTGAATCAGCACAATAACCTGCGACTCGAAGGGTTAAGAAGCTGTATAATAAATTTGCCTGCGGCTAGACTTGATCATTTTTTTCCCCTCGCAATTCAGCCCGGGTATTGTAGGTATATAAATTTATGCAAAATTTTGCACGGGTTGTGTGTTGTACGCACAAGCAGAAATAACTTCCATACCGGACTGATATACTATACATTCAAAGCCCGAAGGTGTACAGTCCGTGTCCAAAGTCTGTTTTACACGTTCGTTATATTTTCAGTATTTTTCCATCAAAATTTACCGATTCCGCACAACTTTTATAGTTTATATTAATTTTTCAATTAGTTATTGAGTTTTTCGGTGACAAACCAATCGAAGTCTTTTCAATGTCAGTATACAGTCGGAATTAAAGCGTAATTCAAACTTCGCTAAACGTCCATTCGAATCAGCGAATTCAAGTATAAAACTTTTTTTTTCTCATCACCTTGACATTTTATCTCTTGTATGCATATTTTACTGTATCAAGATTGGACTCGATGTAATTGCTGTTCCACGCTGGCAAAAATTTCATCTGTCATAGTAACTAGAAAAATTGAGTAAAACAGGTATCGTTAAAAAAAAAGAACTGTTTGAATATTGTTGGAATTACGAATAACGAGCTACATTTTGCGCTATCGTCGATCCTTTTTTGGCAATTTCAACGCAAAATCGGTTTGTTCGGTTTACTCTACTTTTTTAGTCAAACGAGGCTTTAACGTCAATTTATCGTTGCACGAGCGTTAAATTTTCGCAACAGTTGCAAGAAAATATAGCAACGAGAAAGAATAGCAACGGATACTAGAAAACTAATTTTCATTTTCTACCTAGAACTATATTTTTCGATTGTGGTAAAAACGAAAATAGTCGAGGACCGAGCGGTAACCGTAACTAAAAATTTCTCTCAATGATGAATAACAACGATCGTATTTTCAAAGAAATCGAATGCCCGAAACTGAGTCTGGGGAATGTTTTCGGGTTTCTGGATTTTCGCTGACCGCCGGGGATGAACATTTGCGGAAAGCGATTGCGTGCCGAGTATACGTAGGTGTGTACCTGGAAAGTATTTGCGGGGTTGTGCTCGTATGTATGGCGGAGCGGAGAAGCGGATACATCGAGTTTCCATAGGACGGCGTTCGCCTCGTTGGGTTTGGATTAAACTGTAATTAGAACTGTGTAATTGGAACGGATCTGACAATGTAGCTACTGCTATCTAAAATCCAAAGCCACAACGAACCCTTTTCACCCTAGGTAAACCCCTGCGGAGAACGCCTGCCTACCAATGAGCATTTCGGGAAACCGAATCCCGGCGTCCCGACGCAACGCGACGCCTCGAAAAGCTGCGTTTTACCGCTCGATTTATCTCCTCCCTCTTTTCCTGTATCACCCTGCGAGAAGACAATTCTGAAATTTGTTTGAATAATTTTAACGATTTTAACTCCTTGTCATTCATTTTTATTCACGAAACGTTCGTGTGATAAAGCGTTTCGACTAGTTCTGCATTTTTGTAACATGGAGGAAAAATTGGGTCTTTCGGTATTTTGCAAGTTTCAAATAATTTGCACACTCAATTTTGTGCAACTCGTTTTTCATATTATAACCTCAATAATTCTCTGGCAGGGAAAATTGCAAAGAGTGCAAAGAAAAAATATTAATATCAAGCGGCTTTAGATTGGCCGTAAACCAGTCCTTGAACTTCTGTTCTCACACTGCAGTTTCCGAGCTTACAGAGAGAAAAAAAGAATAATATCCAATTCGAATTTCGAACTACGAATTCAGATTTGTGATTAACGATTTTAAAGCTCTCGGATACCGTATTAATTGAAAATAATGGATCGACCATTACAAATTTCGCAAATCTGATCTTAGGTTCGTGATTAACGACCCAAAAGACCTCGCGGTATCAATTTTCATTCAAACCCATTCATCCGTTCTCAAGATATCATCATTTTTATTTGATTTTTTGGAATCTTATTATTCAAATAATTGAAAAAGTACGGAACCGATCAAAGCCAAAATCCAATCAGTTCTAATTTTGTAAAAGCCGCGTCGATTGAGACCAAAATCATTGAAATCCGGTAACTCGTTCTCGAAATATCGTCGATTAAAAAAATTGATCACATGCATATTTACACACACGTTCATTTGAAAATAATTGAAAGTGATTCTGTAAATCTCAAAACGTGGAGATCTGGCGAAAACTCAACTTTTAATTGTCAGGGTGATTACAATGACTTCCTTTTTTCTCTGAAAACAGAGAAACGGTAAGTTAAAAAAAAAAAAAAAAAAAAAAAAAAACAAAAAGAAAAAAAGAAAGAAAAACACAATTTATCCGAATTGAATTCTAGACGTGGACGGAATTATCAACGTATCGAATTTTATCCTATGTTATATTAATTGAGGTGTTAGCCGAAGAAGGCTCTGCACTGAATAATGGACGAATGGTGGGTGGTCTGCCTTCGAGCCGAGAGAAAATGATAATAATAATCAAAGCCCAATCTTACCTTCGACTTCGTTTCCTTCATTGGACGAAAAAAAAGAAGAAAAACAAAGCAAAATAAAAATAAAATCGCATTCTCTGTGCATTTCGATTTATTAAATTACGTGTTTCCGGTGAACTGGTATAATTGTGGTGTATTTTATTAATTGAAGTTCAAATTGGCAATCTGCAAGCGCGTGTATATTTTATTTATATGACAATTTTTTTTTTTTCATTCCATAGACGAAATATCACTCTGAACATATAAAAAAAAAAAATTCCCACCAAAGCCTAGCTCTTAATTTTAATTTTAAGTACTCGCTAAATGAATTTGAAATTTTCCTATTTAATTAACACGTAGAAATAATTTTTTTTTTTTTTTGTCAATTATCTGTAGCATCGCGAGTTTCATGCTATTTAATTGACCAAATATATTATAAATATATGTATACATATTGCGTAATGTAAATTCGAGTTTAATTAATTAGCATTGAATTTCTCACTCGTCTCTTTTTCGCTATTTCATCGCTCGCGAAAGCACGGAGTGTATAATGAAAGAAAAATAAAAATTTTTAAACCCTGCGGAAAACAACGTCGATATGTGTAACGGTAACAACGTTCCCTGCAGCATAAAACCAGCGTTTTTTTGTTAGATGCGTACGAAACGCAACGCAAAACAATAACGACGACACATTGTTTTTCGTATTATATACCTCGAGAGAGATTCAATTATACCGCGTGACTAGCTGCTCTCACCATGCTTGAGGCATGAATATACCTGTGTTCACATTTGCATGCGAAAAATCAATCTTGTTGATGCATTTCAAGCGCGAGAGATTCGTGCGGCGTTCAGCGAACGAGGAACCCAAAATTAAAAAATGATGATGATGGTTTTTGAAAAAAAAAAACCAAAAAAACTAGGCTATGAAAGGTTAACCCTTTCAGTCAAACATTTTTCCAATCAATATTTTGGCCCGAATTTTGTCACGCGGGGGTTTTTGGGGTCGCTGATCACGAATCTGAAATCAGTTTTTGATAATTTTTAAATCCAATATGGCGGATGTAAAATCGAAAAAACTATCGAGATTCGATTATTCCGACCGAAACTTGATACTCGTGGGTTTTTGGGATCGCTGATCACTAATGTGAAGTCGGAATTTGATAATTTGTAAATTCGAAATGGCAGATCCAATATGGCGGGTGTAAAATCACAAAACGATAAAAATTCTATTATTCTGACCGAAATTCGTTGCGCATGGGTTTTTAGGATCGCTGATCACAGATCTGAAGTCAGAATTTGATAATTTCTAAATCCAAGATGGCTGATTTAATATGTTGGATAGAAAATTGAAAAGTCTAACGAAAATTCGATTATATTCTGACGCAAACTTGTTGCTCGGGGGTTTTTGGGGTCGCTGATCACGAATCTGAAGTCAGAATTAGTAATAAACTGTGATAAGGCTAGAACGCAGAGCGTCCCACTGTGATTGAAAGGGTTAATAAATTTAAAACAATCGAACTCTCTTTCCACGTTAAAACCGTGCGCGCCTAGAGCGATAATTTTCATTATATATATATATATATATATATATATTACAGTCTTTATCGAGAAAAGTAAAGAATAAAATTGGAGATGTGAGACGAGGGGGAAAAAATTAAGACATAACCTCATTATCCCACCCACACGGAAAATCGGCAAAGTTTTAATTGAATCGGTCCGACCGAACTGATCTATTCGTATTTCGTACCGCGTAGCGTGAGCTCCTGGAGGATGAAACTTTTCAACCCATCTTCTCGTTCCATCGAACCCTATTTAGTGCGGCACTATCGCTGGTCCGGATAGGTTCTCGAGTATGTCGGATTCTTCCCGCGGCGTTGCCTCAACGCGTAAGCCAGCGATCTAGGACGTCGGGCTTTCGGTTAATCAACTCTGATCAACCAATCAATTTCAACGAGCGAATACCTCCCGCTATGCACTCTGCCTGCCTGCCTTATCGCCTTTGCGTCGCGGGTCAAGAGTCTTTTAGATATCATTAATTACTCACGCTCGAATGATCAAAGCCGGCTATTTTGCCCGCTATCGAAGCAGCTTTCCTTCATTCGTCTATTTTAATCTTCTTTATTCCACGTTTTTGTATTTCTTGTATTATCATTGTAGGCGGATTTTGTCACGCCCGATAACGTGGCTTAACTCTTCGAATCGTACATTTTTCCTTGCGGTCAAGTTCTTATTAATTGACACTGCGGTCGGATCTGAGGAATTCTCAAAATTCAAAATGCTCGATCTAATATCAGCGAATAGGATCAATTTTTATATCTTCAGTCAGCCATGTTGGATCCGCTGTATTGAATTTTTAAAATTTTTTCCAGGCGCAGTTGTTTATCTGTTTAACAATTTACCAGTTTTTTTTCTGTTTTTGTTTTTTTTAAAGTAATCCAATTACCGTCCCGGAAGAGACTCATTCAAAATTGAATAATCCGTTTAAATACCGGAGAAAAACACAGAATGCGGTACGGAAATTTTATTCTAATTCATTCGCCGAGATTCTGGGCATTTGTTTTTACTCAACGAATTAGTCCATCCAGTCAGTAGTTGCATAATAGATTTTCGATATCTTCGATATTTCCACCGAGGCTTGTTGAATTTGAAAAAAAAAAACGAAAAAACATCTTAGAAAGAGTTTAAATCGAATTCTATTCTTAAAAAATGATTTACGAAACAAAAATCAATGTGAATAAAATATATGCATATAAAAAAAAAAAAAAAAATACGTACGAGTAAAATTTAACGCCTAAATTTCTACGCAACGATAAATCGACAAATTATTTTCAATTTCAGAAATTGTGATTGGTTTTCGATCTACGTTTTCGTATGTTGTGCTATTTCGTTTTACCGTTTTTTTTTTTTCCAAATTCTTAATCATATCCCGTGTTCCGCGGTTAATCAGACAAGACAGTGACTGTTTCTCCTACACGACAGCTCCAGGCAAATCTCACGAGTCAGAGGCAATGCCCGGTTTAGTTTATTACCTATCGCTGGACCGTCAACGGATTCTGCATCGGTACCGACAGCGTCGATCAAACTAAAACGTCATTCTCTATTTTATGATCCGTACGTATTATAACCTCGTTACAACTCCCCGACGGTCACCGGCTGTACGTTACTCGCTGGTCTAATAATAGAAACCACTCTGCCATGAGAACGAGTTATGTATTGCATTGTGGATACAGAAGGTATAAGTCCCGTGTCTGACTCTGTTGGGTTTGCAAGTTTGCTTGATATTATTATATTCAAAGTTGCGAAACAATTTCTATCATTCTCTATTCCATTATATGCGATATAACAAACACATGTGTGTGCGTATATGTGTGTGTGTGTGTGTGTGTACAATCGAGCAAAAAGTTTGTCTATCTACGACGAATCCAATATAATGAGACCTCGCGTCGACGACTGTATGATTAGCGTTTCATCATTTTACTTGCTAATTTATCATGCCGCCTTTATGCAAAGGTGAAACGTCGAGCTAAACAAAGCGGGCGTATTGTCATTAAACTATACACGATGCATGTCACGGATAATGCGGGTTTCGAATATGGAGCAGCAGCTTTGTACAGTCGTCAAATTAAAAATAGTCCGTTCTGATATCGTTTGTATTATTCATAATTTAAATGCATTACGCGTATGTGATGTACGCGGCATTGCATGGAATTGGGTCAGAATTTCAAGAGTCGAACAAAAAAATTTGACGGCGCGAATCCTTGAATAAAAAAAAAAAAAAAAAAAAAGAAACCTTCCTCTCGCAAGGGTAAAAAGATTTCAACCGTCAAAACGCAATTTTAATAAAATACAGGTTTTCGTATCTCTGAGATTCTACTATGTTTAAAAAATTTTCTTGCGACATCACGGATAATCTTTTCTGTTGTTTTTTTTTTCTCTTTGTATAAAGATTTTTAAAACTTTGTATAATTAATCAAATTCTTGTTGAGAGATTGTATATTGCCGTTCATTTTTCCGCATCGTGAAAATAAAAAAAAAAAAAACAAACAAACAAACAAACAAACAACGAGAAATATCAATTCGTCTTACCTCGATAATTTCGCACGATTATCGACGTTCAATTACGTTGAGGTATATCCAAAATTGATCAGGCACTCGAAAACCAAAAAAAAAAGAATCACTTTCATTCAGTTTTCACTGCACCGTAATCGCGTTAATTTAACTTGTACGATTCCGTAATTCGCGGTCGCGCATCGCTTCCTTCGATCTTCACCGCGATCGATGAAAAGGATCGAAGCTCCGCGGATCGACGGCGCGTGCGTCTGGGTCAGACAGAACGCCTCCACTGCGCGAGGCATTGGCCAAGTGGTTAATGCCTGCCGGAATCAGACCCCGGGGGCCCAGGGCCGTACCTTGCGATGCTTGGCCCCCGACTATTCCATTCGATTATACGGCTTAGCCTCGTTTTTTGTCCGACTCGAGCCGAGTGTGATGTAATTTTCATCCTCTGATGTAAGGCTGTTTCATTAGGCTGATCCAACTACCGAATTACGTCTGTTGTTTTATACGAGGTGTGTGTGGGAGAAAAGTTTTGAAAACTTCCGGATTTTTTGGTGGCGAAACTTCAAGTAAAGATATGAAGAAAATGAGAAAATTTAGAAATCTGAAGCATCAAAATTTCGAATGATCGAAGATTTTCAGTTTCGTGAATTTACTGATTTTATCGATTATGTGTGTTTATATTTACCGAAAATCTTGTATAGATCGGAAAATGAGCTTTTACTCGAAAATTATTTCGAGTTTATCGCCGATCCGCGAGCTTCGATAATATAAACCAGAATTTGAATAAGCCGGGCGTTTCCTCGGAGTATTATTACAATGTACTACACAATCAATTTTTACGACGATCGTTGAAAGTTTCAAGAAAAATCCGCGCGTCTTTCTTCCATGTGTATGTTGGTGTGCGTAAAGAGTTCATAAATTCTCTTATTATACCTCTTCCATCTCTCAACTTGGTTATATCATATTCACATAAACTTTACACCATCTTATATGTAATATCCGATGTAATTCATACAGATTTTAATCAAGTCTGATGCTTGTATACACAGTGTGAGAGATTTCATGTCGTAAGCGGAACACAGATCAGCCTAGAAGGTGGTTATAATATTATCAACATCATCTTTCTTCCTTCCCTATTTTCTTTCTTCTGTATCGTATTTTCTACGATGCTTGTGTCAAATTTTATTTTAAACTTGAAAATAAACCGCGCATGCGCCAAATCATTCAATCTTATTGGTCGGCGAAATCTTCCCGCAGCGATATTCTTGTCCGCGATGCAGGCCGGCCAACCTACGCAAAATGTGTACGTTTGAATTTTCAAAGAGCATAAGCGTTAAATTTCGATCGTTCTTTGAAGAATCAACTTTCCGATCCGATAACAAATGCTTCCCAAACCTTTCCGAGTCACTGCCTCGATTATTCGAGATTCTAACCTCGAAAATTCGTATCGATTACATCGCCGGCAGAAAGAGTTTGACAGCCGAAATTCGGAATGGCCAGCCTGCACGAACAGCCAATAAAACACGCGCATGCGCGGTTCAGTTTCAAATTTTAAGAGATTGTCTCGGTATGTACAACTTATTACTCGTAACGTACTCGTTGATATCCTACTAACATAAAAAGCGTTTTGATCTTCTCGAGTGGAAAAGAAATCGCGTTCACGTTTATTTCTGATATTCCTGATGCTCGGAGATGATGGAAGCTCTGCTTAAGAGGGAGATGGGATTAAAGTACTCGTCTTTGTGTAGCTGTCGTAAGAGAAGCGAGTTACTCGAGTGCCGTGATCCGCGTATTTTCACATTTATATATATGTATACGTCACACGAACCCACTCAATTATGCTTTAATTCGTTTTAATTTTTTTCAATACATTTTTTTCCCCCCTCCTGATCGTCAAGAGACGCTTCTCAGAGACAACGCGTGTCAGAGACGAGCACCAATACAGCTCGTTATTACATTATATCTTATTATACTCCGTACTCGCGTGTGCAGGATTGTTGTATGATATCTGGAGTGCTTTAATCAATCACGATTTTCTTTCGACGATCGTGCAGTTCCTCTGTTTCATAATTACGACTCTCGATTATTCATCATTGTAGAAAGTATCGAGTGATGGTGTTGAGAGTAATTCATGGAAATTTGCCATCATACTGTTATGGATATAGATCAAACATCTTTCAAACAAAACAACAAAAAAAAAAAAAAAAATAACGACAAAGCAGAAGTTTGTCGAAACGTCTCATTGAAACTAATCCAGTTACATATGTCTAAATTTAAATAAAAAGTTACCTTGCTACTGGAAACAAATTTAAAGAAACATTGAATTTTTATCACAAACACGTCGTCATATGTAACACCAAGAAAATCTTATTGTTTGTACTTGCGTTTACTTGTTTAATTTTGTATGAGAATATATTAATATTATATTCGTTGCTCAAAATCGTAAGTTTATCTTCTATAAATAATTACAACGATTCTACGTACATGTCGGAGTTATTTTCACCAATCGACGAATTTGATTAAAAAATTATACGAATCGGATCATACGGCATTTTCGCATAAGAATTAATTTATGAGTATAGAAGAAAAAAAAAAAAACATCAGAATCGGACTAATGTTTCGAAACAATTTTTCTTTTCAATCGTATTTAAGTAATGTTTTTATTCATGTTGAACTTGACGGGCTTTTCCATTTTTACTTTTTTTTCTCAACTATCGTTTCCTCGTATTTTTGGTTCGACACGTTCTCGACCTAAGGGGTTTCGGGATAAGTTTAGGGTTTGGGAATTTACCGGAGAGAGTGGGAGTGAGAGAGAGAGAGAGAGAGGGAGAGGGAGAGACAGAGACCGTCGAAGCAAAGTGTTTGCGAGACGTGACCGAGGCTCTGATCATTCTCGGCTGTCTTAGACAGGCCTTGAATCCCTGCGTCGTGTGTGTTTCGCGTAACACGTGCGTAATTCGCTTTCCTCCAATTTGTTATCCCCCAGTTAAATTCAATCCAGTCCTGCAATTTCTAGTTGTCACCGCAGTCAGTCACTGTACAGGCTCGGCTTCGTTGTCTTCAGCCAAACAATTATCGTCAGAATTCCTCATCGCCTATGTCTAACTTGCGAATTATTTTCTACTACAGCTGCCTCGTCAATTAACCATGATTTGATTAATTTCCAAGAACCTCCGTGTGATACTGATTAATCATTCCTCACGCAGCTGCTGTTTACACTGGAATATTCTTTTCCTCTTCGTTTCTTTCACAGTGTTACACGGCGTAAGGGTAAAATTTTACATTTTATATTTCGCATACAATATGCATTATACGAGTATAAAATACGTATACGTTTTCACGAATTATTTCCTAATCATACACAATTTACGATTATTGCACATTCCTATCGACAAAGGAGATGGAAATTTGTAATATGGAATTCATATTTTCTCTTTATGAAAAATCTGCTACCCTATAATATTACAACCGTGAAACTGTCGTATGTAAATTTATGCCCAACTTTTCACGTATAATGCGGATACGGACGCTATTGTGAAAAGTTCAGTTTAAAAAAATTATTCGTTGCGGATATAATTTTTTTTTTTTGTTAAATTATGCTCTGCCTCTCTATAAAATTATCCCTAAAATTTTTCAAAGGCTGCAGGGAATATTTTTTATTCGGTGTGACAATTTGAAATAGTGTTGACTTCGTCCTGGTCCCCAAGCTCACCACCTCGTTTCGCTCGACGAAAACATATTTTCACGTCCCGCTTTTGAAACGGCTTTTATTACTTATTAAAACGAGAAAGAAACTTTTGCCGAGTTTTGCAGGTACACAGAGAGAATCGAGACAATATGAAATCGGGGCTTTTTTATCTCTTCTTTTATGTTTTCTGCTTCCTCCTTTCCATGTGTCACTTGACGTTATCATTTCACGTAAACACCACATGTGGCGTTGATTAATTATTGTTACATACTACTAATTGTTGTAGCGTATATGAAGAAATTTGAAGACATAGATAATTTAACCAAATTTCACTCGACATTAACTGCGTCAGGTGAATTTAAATCCTGGTTTAATTGCACTCCTGCTGTACGGATTTCATTTTATCCCAATTACTATGAAGATTCTTTCTCCGAATTCCAATTCCTTCATATTAATCCACTATATATCAATTCATTTTTTATTTTACGGCAAACGAAGAAAAAGGAGAGGAGAAAACAATGCGTAGCGTTTTAAATATGCCAGTGGAATTTTCAGTGTTTAATTTCCAATACCCACACATAGACACACCACGGTTTATTCTATAGAACCGGGAAAATAGTCGATGTTTAAAATTCTAAATACACATATAATATCTATTAATTTGTCGATATTAAGTTATGTAGCGGTAAATATTTGCGTGCCTAAATAGATTATAAATAGATTACAGCCCGTTTTTGCAGCAAGATATTGTAGAAAATTCGATTGTAATGTTGATGCCGTATAAAATATTGAAAACGTTTTCCCTCGCTGCAGCCGCATCAAAAATTAACGATCAATCGGTTAATGTTGTATACATAAATGCTTGAATCGTCACGGCGTGCAAATTTTTTTTTTCATGCTTCACTCGCTGCATTCAGAGTCGCGAAATAATTCATCAAACTTTAACGATTGGATTCTTTTCGCATGATCAGCAGATTTCAATTACGCTTCATCGGTCTTCGCTCGATGCCTTCATAATAAATTCGTGTATAATATATGTATATATATTACGTACATATATATTATATTCATATTCTTCCACCGCGTGACACGGATCGCTGACCACTTTGTCCGACCGGAATTGAAAATTGAAAAGTTTCGGGGGAAAATTTTGACTCAAATGAAAAATATAAAGGGTGAAGAAAGATGAGAAATTGTTTTATTAAAAAGCGAGACCGCAAACTTAGGTGGAAAAACGGATGAAGAATTATACTTTCCCTTTCTCACACGCTCATTCCCCGAGTGTAACACTCGCCATAAGAGAGTGAAATTTAAAGAAGCTGTGCGAAAAAGTTTGGCAGGCTTGGACAAACAAGTGATTAATTAATCAGCGGAGGCAGGTCTGGAGCTGGCGAAAAACGCGACGGTCTCAGAGTGAGTGAAAATGAAAATCACGTCAAGGGTTGCGAAATAAGTATTGTTGCAGATTCCTACTACCGACACTTACCGATATCTTACCCAGATATGTGGGAATCCTTCTTTGCGATGACGTCACAGCGATCAACCCCTGTTGTACCGACTTGAAGGTCAAAATCGCTGTTTTCGTTAACCCGGATGCCGGTCACCACAGAGAAGGGTTTGCGTCTGGGTAAGATGTCGGTAAGTGTCGGTAGTAGGAATCTGGATCCAGGACCCTCGTTGTATCGCTACTGTTGCGTCACTTTGGGAAGGCAAGTGGAAAAGACGTCATGTCGACCTTAATATATAATACTAACACAGAATGGAGTGAATAGGAACGAAAAAAAGCTTTTAATTTTTCCCTTAGGTTCGTCTTTGAATTCATTCCCATATAATAACAATATTCAGGCATTGCTCACACGTGTCCTTTTACAGTACATACATAGTCGCGAAATTCATCGCTATACGATGGTCATCTCATCACCGATTCAGCACTTTAAAGCGACTGGTTTCCATCGGCTGTGGAGTGCGAAATGAATATTTGAGATGCTTTGCGGACTAGTCGATATTGCAGCGATGCATCCGAGTATACGCGAGACTAATGGGGTCAATTAAGACGGGGATGCTGCGCTATCCAATATACATGAAACTAACAGCCAACAGCCACGACGATGACGACAAGATCGCTAAAGCTCATTAAGCTCATGTAGTACTCCCACACTTACCGACCGAGCAAACTCACCCTTTTCCTTCCTGTATTAAATAAGCAAACGAACGAAACAGTCCAAATTTAATGTAGGAAGCAAAAGGGCGAGCTTTCTCGGTCGGTGAAGGTGGGAGCATTACATGACCTTAAGTTCGAAAGTTCCTGAGGAGCTTTTGTTGGTTGGAAATTCTAGCGGCAAGATCTGAGTTACAATGCCGCTACCGCTGGCAAGAAAATTTGCTATATAGTTGCCGAAATTTCGGCGAGTAGGTACAATATCACGTTCTGGGTGCTATGTGTGTATATGTATAGGTACGTGTGGTGTATAACCTGCAAGAAATTATACCCCACGTACATGCAACGCACCCACTTCCGCCATTGTTCGAACGAGTTGTGCCATTGTTCAAACTTGACGGCATATTGTTTTCGGCCCGCCTACCAGATGAAAAAGTTCTCTTCTGCTCATGAGTAATTAAGCTCGCTGTATAGCGAGTGCAGCGCGTGGAAAAAACGCCGAATCACGTGGGATCAGGGCGTATGTCAGTTCGCGAATTTGAGGAGGTTGTTTCGATGATAATCAATACATTTTTAGCAATTTCATTAGTAAACTTCAAATTATCGTCTTCTTGAACTGTACATGCCGATTTTAATAATAATGAAACAATAAAATAAAAAGGATCTCAAGTAATTAACAAGCTGCGGCTTGTCAGTTTTTCATTGCAAACGTTCTATTCTCAATAATCGATTTGGTATTTATATATTTGTTAATCAAAAGCAATATTATTGAAATCTTGAAAATTAAAGATAGTACCAATGTGAAGAAAAACAAAATGAAGAACAAAAAAATTGTCCGGATATGATTTTAAAGAATATAATTGTCTTCTAAATCAAGTGTTATGAATACGTTACATTCAAGACTTTTTTTCACCGTTCTAAAACGATTCAAGATGTAAAATCCTTATCCGAGTTCTTGTTCGTAATTTTCGGTCCCCTTTGTTTTGCATTTCCAACAGAGCAACCGCAACTTACGAACCCTTTAATTAGATTAATACTCAACGTTTGATTATCTCGTCATAAAATGGTCAAAAAAGTATTGATTTTCAACTTGAATTGACAAATTTTACAATTTCATCTACGTCCGGCTAAGATTTGAGGCTTGAATTCGGGAAAACTACCCGTAGCGTCGTCCATTCGACGAGCTTATATTGAAAACGGTGCGGTTCGCAGGATCTTCCTTCTGCCATCATCATTTTATTACACCCGCGTCGGGAAAAACGAAGGAATGACTGCGTGGGACAGAGTCCTGTAGACAGCAATATAGCAGTGGCGGCAGCAGCTTGTTACGGCGTTGATAAAGCACCGGGTGGAATTTTCCCAGCTGCTTTGATTCTTCTACCTTACCTTTTTGCAACTCTGAATCACGATGAGCTAGGAAATCGAGGACAATCGATTCGATCTACTCTGATTAATAATATATCGAAGGATAATAACAGTCTGTCTGGAAAATGAGCAGCAGTTTCTGGTTACGAGTTAATAGAATTCTGCAGTCATTTTTTACCGACAGAGTAAGAGGTCATTTTCCTTTTTCTTCTTTTTCCAATATCTGTAAAATCTAAGCGAAGGCGCTGACCTGAAAATTTTTCACTCAGCTAAATTCTTTATGCAACGCCGAACACTGATGTCGTAAAACTTTATTGTTCCTTGCGAGAACAAGATCTGTGAATGTATTTCTAACAGTATGTGATAATTCATTTTCAGGAATACACGTTTCTTGGCGTCGTTGTTGTGTGAAAGAAAACATTCTTAAATATATATATATATTAATAAATTTCGTATCTGATCTGATCAGTGACGCGTGAGCTTTGATAATAGTCAAAACAGTAAAGACTGACTGTAGTATCCCCTTAACCCATTCGCTTTTTTGTACAGTTTCGATTTTTATTTTTTAAGATTTTCTCGAGATATACTGCGTATTAAATAATTGTCAAGTATATGAAACAGGGGTAAAATTTTCTGACAAATCGATTGCCGCTATTTATTTTACAGAATTTCTCTCACATTACGAGAAAACCGCAAATTATGACAAAAAAAAAGAAAAGTCAACTTCTTAAACATGTCCAAAACATCACAAAATCATCCAAAAAGTGTTTCTTTACTCAAATAAAGACGTTTTGAGTAAATATTTTAATTTCAAAGCGAACGAGTCAACGTCGAATCCACGCTCCGTTGGCATATATAAACGCTTTAATAAACGTATCGGCAATTACCTCGCCTCTAATTCTATCCTGTAACGTTAAAAGGCCGTGTCTGGTTGGCTTTTTGGCTGGCCCGAATTCCGAGCCGCACTGCATGCCATTAGGTAGTTCAAGTGCGGCGTTAAATCCTGGTGATTCATTGGGAAATTTGGCGAAACGGAGCTTAAGCTCGAAAGTCCAAAGCTGAAAAATTAGCCGTCATTTGTTATCCGGTTAAATTTAAACTGGCGAGAGGGTTTCATCCCTCCTCTTATTCTCCTTCTTCTCTTTCTCGTTACGTTCCAGTCTCACAGTACACCACCGCCTATCCACCACCTTTACCTATGTGTTTGTTCGAGGAGTGTGTCTGTATATAGATTTATCCGTACGTTCAGGGGGTGCGAACACACATTTTCTCCGAAACCCTTTCGTCACTGTCTCACCGGGGTCTCGTTGCCAGCCTTTAAGCCTCGACGCGTCGTCCAAGTCCGAGGGAAAAAACCGCGCCCCAACTTTCATCAGTCCTGAAAGTAGATGAAACGACTTTCTTTCGCTTCTATATACCAGCCGCAGCTGTAACAGAACGTAGTCCATATTTTCTCCCCTTTCTTTTTTCACGTGAAATCGGTTATAAAGGGTCGCGATTTCGAAGCAGCTTAACTGCAGCAGCGGCAGCAGCAGCAGCAGCAGCTTTGAACGAAGTCTTTGCAGTTCTCTCACATATCTCTGGGTATACAGAGAAATAATACGTTTCGTTTCACCCTCGTCTTTTCTCACCCCCTCGATTTTCATCACATATTTCATCTCTGACCACGAAACTCAATAACGACTCCGACTCATAAAGGGCACGTCGTCATGCGAACCGGTGGCCGCCGCCAAAGCGTTGTAGCAATATCAGAGACTTAAACCGTGACTCTCAAGGCTCTTGAAAAGCTCAATATGACCGAATTCTGAAGCCCCCTCTCGAGTTGCGCTTGGAAATGCAATATTATGCGCGAGCAGGACTGACTTTCGACATACCGGGTTTGAAAAAACACTTTGCGTCACGTGTAGTGGGCGGAATTAGATCGTGGGAATGATATCGCGATGAAAAATCGAGCCACTTATCGATTATCGTTAAAACATTTACAGTCCCGCCTCGCGGTTCTTGGTAAATATTTATTACACCGTATCCGAGAATACGAGAAATGGTCCAAGAACACGACGACGAGTTCAGCCGAAGTTCTAAGACACTTGAAGTTTTCCAGTTAATACGGACTCTCGTAACGATTCTTGCTCATTGGATGAATCCAATCCGGAAATGGAATCTGACATTGCGTATTCAGTACTCAATTCGGATAAGTGATGCGACCATCCGACGTCTCGTGGAAAGTCAAGTTACCTGCAAAGGTATAGAGCTGGATGGATGGGTTGGGTGGGTACGTACAAAGTCGTACCTCTAGTCGCGCTGCGTTGCATATCTGGGCGAAGTTTAACTACGTACATACCAGAAAACTACCCAATTGCACTGCACGGCTTTAGGAGTTCCAGTCTTCTAGTTTGCCGAAGGTGTTTCGCACCGGGAATTCGCAGCTCGTTTCGACGACGCGTTTTCGTTCAAAGAGAACTTGCTTTTCCAGACTTGACTACGACGACGACGACGACGACGACGACGACGACGACGAGGGTGACTTTATCTCGCGCTTTGAGACTTCTCGCTTATCTTGGTCTCTCACACTTTCTCGAAACTCGAAGCTCTCGGTCGGTAACACAGTTTTTTATCCTGCAACTCGCGGATTGTTCAGGCTTGACGTATTGTTCTAATTTACTTTTTCTCTTTTTCTCTCTGTGCCTAAAGTGGATTTTGCAAAAACAAGCGCACTCAAATACGCTGTCGTAAACTTATTTGTTCTATTCTAAGTAAGAAAAAAACAAAGCGTTCTCACGTCTCACTCGTTTCTCCATTCAAAGTCTCGTTATGCGATGCTTAGTTATCGAGATATATTTTAATCGCCAAACTTGCCCCTATGCTCTATTAGTCCCCCTATCCTATCTTACTTTTATAGATCCTGAAATATTTAAATTTTACAGCTTCTTCTGATTGTTATTGTCTTTTTTTCATTATCGTAGTTACTTCTGTGATCACTGTCATGTTTGTATTTTTTATTCTTTGTACAAAAGATGATGGACATCTTACGGCCTTGTCCAAGTTGTAATTTGTATTATTGTCATCTGCTTGGACTATCATTGACCTCCGCCCTGTAAATGCCCTTGGTCTATGATCAATAAACTTCTCTCACACTCTCTCTTGAAATATTTCACGAGTCCATTTTCTCAGCCTCCGCGGAACACCTTGATCAATGCTTCCTCGTCTTGGGATAAACTCGGTCCACTTCGCCCCTCGATTCTCGTGATTAAAGTTGCTCGGGTCGATTCTTCTATAGAAAAGCGAATTTAATTGGCTTTATTAATTATCGTCTGAAGCGCCCGATTGATCGAGTTACTCGGTGGACGAAGGAATTCTACTCGGCGCTGATGCTTAACAGGCCATTCTCCCTCTCTCTGGTAGTATCGAATCGTACTTTATTGGGACAGAGTTCCTTCAATCGTATTACATCTCGGTTTGTCTGCGATCATACGAAGTGGCGCGTGTATTCGGTGTTTAGAAATTTAGCTAATCCGTTGTGAAATTCTTGCAGCTTGAACGAACAACTCCTCACGATTGACGATAATCGCTCATCCCTCTTCGCTGAAACCTCCTCGCTCTCGGTCCTGCGGAGACGCGGTTCGATATCGAAACAAAGGGGATCGGGGCTTAGGACTTGAGGTATCGGTGCTGGTAGATTTTCACGATAAAAAAAACAAATACGAACAGCTTGTATTCGCTTCGCGTTTAAAGTCTACGAAGGGGGACGGAAGACGGCTCAGAAACGATTTGAAGACACCGGAAATGGGTTTTCCGACCCGCGCCGAAACTCCTCTCTTCTATATATACGACTTTTCAGAAGGTCGGAGTTTTTTCAACCTTATATATAGTGTATATAATATACGTCAGGCGCCTACACGTGCGTGCACAGAAGTGTTGAGATATTCTTGGAGACGCTGCTGAAAAATCGAGGAAAGTGGGTGAAATCGGTGAATAAACAAACGTTCTGAACGTAGTATTGGTATTGATCTTTAGTTGGCCTGTTTCAAAGAAATCCGTTCTTATTGGTAATCGTGAACGAAGAATCGTGAATTCATTGACTTATTATAATTATAAATAATCAGTGAATAACTCACCCTTTTTCAATCAAATTTTACAATATTATTCCACAATATTTCAGAGCGTTGTAATGATCGACGTTCTCTGATCTGCATCCATGTGGGTTGTGTTTAGCATATTCGAATCTAGAGAATGTCTGTGAAATGGAATGGTCCTTGATTCGAAACAAAAAAAAAAACATCATCTTTCCAAGAACAACGCAGCGTACACAGTAGCGTTGTATAAAATATTTAGCGATGAAGGGATATCGGCGAAATAGTCTGGAAAATTGAATTTGCGAAACGAGACTGAGTTCCCCCCCGTTTGTTACGTGTAGGTAGGTAGATGAAATCTAATTGCAAACTGGGAGCGGAGTGACGTCGGACTCGAAATTACAGAATTACATCTGTCTCCGTATTGTCGTGCACATGTTGAACAGCGTCGGATCTTTTGCCCGTGATTGCCATGGCTGAGGAGTGTGCCGAGAGAGTGAGAGAGAGAGAGAGAGAGAGGAAGGCCCTCGTTCTGAAACTCGGTCTCGAAATCAGCATGCAAATTCCTTGAAATTATTCCGAGTGTCCGTTTCAAGACTCGGATCTCTACGTCCTCTCTCGCGATACAGCGCAAACCCTTCGATGATCATCGACCCTGCAGCACAGTTCTCGGGTGTGGAAGGGAGCAGTTATTTGGATAGGCGAACCTCCGCAAATAGCCGGCTCGTGTACTTTTGGCCAACGGACCACCTGCTAACCCTTGTCAAAACAGAATACACGGGTCACTACCGCCTGGCAAAAGAACCCGAAAATTCTCCGCCTTATTACGCCTTGGCATTCACCGTCACCCTGCCGCACCTGGTCCTGATGGTGACGCTGGTTGGTTCAGGTAATTAGAGCTGAGTGGTTTGCCGTTTTTGGTACTGTCACGTTCTGTCGAGGAGAATAACGGAACCTTTGAAACCGATTGGCTCGTTACCTGCATCGTGCATCACGCGTGCGTTGAATCTCATGGTATTCAGTGGTCCCGGAAATGTCCTTCAATTTTTCTTACGTCCTGGAAATATTCGATTTTTAATGTCCTTGAATTTGTTAGGGATTTGTTACTGGACACCATGGAATTGATACCGTACACCTCAAGCTTCGCTAGGTCATCCGGTACCTGTACGTGTCGTTGGTAATTGATTAGCGAGAAAGTGAATTCTAGTCAACTAATCGATATTCTGCAATACAGTATTCTGCGGTGGTAAGAAGAGTTCTCGAATCAGTAAAAGGACTCCCTTTCAAGATACCGAATGGGCTTTTCTGCCCACCTAACCATCTTGTTAGCGAGGCTCTGCACCATTCGTCCGACCGGCGAATACCTTGAGGCGAGGGGGTCAAGTGTGTTTGTGTGCTTCGTTTTCACGTCTACACGGTATACATAGAACGACACCGGGAGTGCGAGCGAGGAATGACAAACGGTAAGGGACGCTGAGACTACCTTCTCTTAATAGTAGGTATCTCGGTAAGACAAAGAGGCAGAGATCCTCTGGTCGGCATGAGATGAGAATAGTCTTGCGATTGTTTGTACTGCAGTCTGTGGACGGTCTGAGCTCGTGAACGGGGTGAGGGGACGATTTGGTCCGAGTCAACCGGTGGATTTATCCTTTTATTCGTCTGACCGAGCTCTAAAATTGGTGCCAGCCACTTTAGCCTCCATTATTTACGGCCGGTTCTTATTCTACTCCCGCGGTCCTGGTCGGGTGTTTTACTCGAGAGAAGCGGGCGGTCTCTGTCCCTTGGCCTCGGCTTCGACCCATGCGGCGCATCCTCGTCGTTCCCTTTTACAGTTGAAACAACCGGGTCGAAGGAGGGAGAAAAGCCACTATTTCCAAGTGTTTTTACCACCATCGGCTAAGGACCGAATTGGACTCCTGCAGGAGTCCCATCAAGTACCCTGATCCGTTCACTCGATAGCTTCTTGGACCGAGGCTTTGGAACTGAGTGAACGAAACTGATACTATCGACCCTCGGGTCGTTCTTCACCACCGTCGAGTTTCTATCAGCTCTTCTTAGACTCGCCTGCGAGCTGCTACTCGGTGAAATAAATTGGAAAACAATCCAATGGTTTTCAGCCTGTAGCTTCCGCCTGTTTCTCGGTGTGTCAGAACTATAAACTCTCGTCCATTGGTTCTTGCGGCAAAGAGAGTCACCACTGATTAACAACCTGCGCGAGGTTTCTCGAATTGATCCCGTTTTTACCGCGGGACCCAAGATACGTGAGAAGAACCCCTTCGTTGGGGCTAATGAAATTTACTCTCTTCCGTATTCTGCGATTAGCACGACTCTCGAGGCAATAACCTTAGCCGTTATTGACTTCGGAGCTGCTTACTCCTCGGGCAAAGCCGAGTCGAAAGTCTGCCTGGAATTCTGATGCATCGGGTGTGACGACATATCCTGCATTTTCTCCTAGTGCACTCAGCGATAATCCCACACCATACACCGAACTACGTTGCTTTCACCCGCGTTACGAGGGTGCAGGAAGCTGCACTCCGTGCTCTTTTATCCCCTCGAACCACTTGCCTCAGGATCGGGTCGCGACCTGATCTTACAACGCTTTTCTTCTTCAGCTATACTGACGTTCGATTGGGAATCGGGAATACTTGTTGACTCTTTGACCCAGTGCAAGTGCACACTTCTTTCTGGGATCCATAAAGATCCAAAGTTTTTAACGAAGTATCGAATCGCGGAGCAATTTCTATCTCCTTCTCTCTTCTTCTTCTTCCATTTCCTTCGCTCTCTCTTCTTTTACATACCTCAAGCGCATTGGTGCCCAGCCAGCTGTATCTTGTTTACCCAGAATTGGCAACGCGCTCTCGAGGCATTTAAGAGACTCGTTCTCGTTCCAGCAGTTGTAGAAGGAAAAGCGGTGCCGTAAACCGATGGGATTAAAATAAATGTAGAGTGGACCATCTCCTTTAAGTGGCTTGGAAATCGTACCAGTTTCAGGACAGTAAAAGCCCATATACCTTCGGCTATTCTTTTCTTGACAATGGGAGTTTAATTTCTTCTCATTTTATTCCGTATGCGAACCGCTTTATCTCAGTAAACTGCCGCATCCAAGATGCGCGATGATATGGAAACGGCGATTGGTTCGTCGGTACCTTCAGGACACCGTAACGACGTTGATTGTAGTGAGAACGAGTTTAGCCACGACTGTTCGGGATAACAGTTTACTTGATCGAAGCTGCGTTCGGTCCGGTTGTCGTGTCAATTTTTCATCTTGTCCAGCAATTAACCTGCGACTTCTCCTCCTCCTCCTCATTCTCCTTCTACAATTTTGTCTATCCTGTTTGATAATCTCGACGCTCGCCAGCGGCGGGATTTCTTGTTCCCGATCATCCAGAGACCACTGCCATTGGCATTCGGACAAAGCGATCTCTGCCATAGCTGGTCAATAGCCACAGGCTGTCCTCCGCACCCCAATATGCAATTATTCCGATCAGGGAACACGGATGCCTGTTATATCCGCGCGTGCGCGAAGGGAAAATGGTCAAATATCCTTTAACGATATTGGACTTGTAACATACACATTGCCTGAAGATAAATTAAACAAACAAACTGTGCGAAAGGATTTGACAGGAGTTTTATTTAACTTTCATCGAAGAATGCACCGTTTGATTCATTGTATGATCCAAAATGGGCATTAACAATTCATTCGTTCATACAGCTTTGAAATTCTTTCAAAAAACTAAAATACGCCTCTTTCGATTATCCTCTTCGTCACCTTACTTTTCTTTAATAAATCTGTATTTGACTTGTCTTGTGTTAAATGTGACTCGGCAGTTTCCGCAGTTCTGTGGTATTAATCTTGTCGGATAATTTTTCAATTATGGCAGTGATTGGCAGATCTTATCAGACCTCATTAATCTATAAATCTTATTAATTTATGAAAGTGTGTACAGCGATTAATCCAACTTTCTCACTTCAACGACAAGCTGTATGCTTGTATGACTAAATTGGCGATTTTAAATATGTGAAATAATCGTTTAAATTTATAAAGAAATTCCAGCAAAAGCCATTACATGGGATGCAAAGTGGAAAGCACGGCGGATCTTAGTTTTTCATTCGGCTAATTTGTTTAGAGGAAATGTCAAAAATTGCGGTATTTCGGATCAGATCGAATCTTCCAAGTCTCTCGGCTGTTTGGTTATGCTCTTTTTAAACGACGATTGCTTATTGTAGACATGACTTTACTCCCGCGAGATGGAAGTTTCCCGCGGCATTAATTTACGCCTTGTTTCCCCTCCAGTCAAATTCAGTTAGTGTGCTCGTAATTGTTGCGGTGTTTCTTGTACCTGCCTGTTATCCATCTACCTTATAGCTGTTCACCGCATCAACTTTTCACGAAATCAACTTTGGCCAACTCCTTTTCTCCTCACCTTCATGCTCGGTAGCATAAGCGATGAAAGTTTTACCTCAACGATTCTTGTTTACGCCACTGTTCATCGAAGTCAAGATGGTTCTATTGTTCGTAAGAAAAGTTCGAGCGCTCGGTTAAATTCTGATATAAAAGCGACATTTGAAATTATTTTTCTGAAGCACGAAAACCGTTATCAGAAAAAAAAAAAAAAAACACAAGTCTCCTACGACTAAAACTCATTTTAAACTATCCGCATGGTGTAAAGTTTTTCATTTAAAAACTCCTGCTACTTCAGCAGATTTTGTTTGTTTCTTTTACAATTTTATTTTTTTTTTCTCTCTCTGTCTCTCTCTCTTGCCGACCAATTTTAAATCCCGCTGACATTTGAACGCGCCGCCCAGCGATTGTCGGTAGTTGCTAACGCTGTGATTCTGTTCTGCACAAATCAGCCTTGATTGTGCAACGCTGTTGTTGACGAAATTGGTACGAGGAAGAGCGATCGTCCAGCCTCTGGATCAGCAGCAGCGTTCTCAAGTTCGTAAATCTATCGCACGATTCTCCGTTTGTTCGGCCAGATAAAGTTTGACAGAGGTATAAGAACAAAAAACGGCTCACTGACAAACGCATTAGTCACTGCCTCTATGGTGACTAATGGCCATACACACGTATATCTAAATACGTACACCATGTACCGTTGTTGTGCAGGTAGAGATTCCGCATCATTTGCAGATAAAAACAACCGAGTTGCAACGGCGCTTTAACCCTTTCAGTCACAGAGCTACTGTAGTGGCACTCTTATTTTTTTAATATTCCATGCAAAATACTTTCTGTTTTTTGTTTTTTGCATTTTCAGATAATAAAAATCCATACTTAAATCATGGAATGATTTGGATTTTTTGTGAATCCGCAATTGTTTATTGATGTATACTAAAGACGCTTGGAATTCATTGGTTGACAAACAGAGATCTCAGAATGGACGTTAGATTTACAAAATTCAATGCTTAGGGGTAGTTTTCACTCTCCTTAGGGGTGCACATAGATATTATCAGGGGTTGTGCACCTAGTCGCAAAAATAAATATTCATACAAATCTCATTCAAGAACACTGTCTGAAGCAATGTCGATAATTCACCCCGTTTTCACTGAATTTTAGGGATTGTTTTTTAGTTTTATAAAATTTCTTGCATCAGATTCGCATTCAGCGTCGAAAAAAAAAATGGTTTAAACCAAATTTCAATGAAAACGTAAGCGGTTTATCGATCAATCAATAATCCGCATCACCTTCACTTTGCGCGCCTACCTACGTAAGAATAGGAAAAATAATGTTCTCTTTTTCGTTCATCTGTTTCAGGTAAGAATCTTTGCAACAAGCTCATCCATTTCATCCCTTATCTATACCGTACTCATCTCTAACCGTCGCAAAAGCTGCAGAGGTGCTTGTTCAAGGTAAAATGTTTCTTATTAAACGCCTCGAGACTCCGGCCGCGTTTATTATGTTCCATGAAGTCTCGAGGAACGATGCTGTAGCAGGTGAATTCTCCATTTCGGCACTACCTCACGTGTTCGAAATACCCAATTAAGCGGCTACGCGAACCTCGAATATACAAACACACTTCTCGGCCGGAGACTCCAACGATCTCGGAAACCGTAACAAACTTCGTCCCCCGGTTTCCCGGCGATAATTTAACCCACCTGAAATTCACCCCCTCCCCACCCTTCGTTTAGTACGTAAACTATTTCCTCCGTTATAACAGCACATGGCGCAGAAACAGTTTTAATTTACCGATGAGAACATTTACATTTTTCAAACACCTTTCAGGAAAATTGCTCTTTATGTACGCTTTAATGTCAATCGACTTGGGAATCTCTGCACAAATGTCCATGCATCAGACGTACATAATTTTGATTCGGAACGTCGTTGGAACTATTTATGGTGACCTTGAGTTGGTGAGATTCTTGTGAAAAAAAAATTGATAACTGAGGATTTTTGCAACACCGAATGGCTCTAAAATGTTTTCCTTAACCTTTTGAGTCGGACGTTATTGTGCTGAGTCACCTTTTATAACAGGATAGTAATCCACAGTTTTTGGGATCGCTGATTACGAATCTGAAATCAGAATTCAAAAATTCGAGATGACGGATCCAATACGGTGGATATAAATTTCGAATTTGATCGAACGCGGTCAAAAAACTCTATGCAAGGGTTTTTGAGGTCGCTGATTGGACTCGCCGTACTGAATTTTGAAAATCTGATTTCAGATCCGTAATCGGCGAGCCCAATTAATTTATGTAACACATGTACACGTGTAGAAGGTTAACTTTCTCGGCAACGAATTATTCCTTCAATCAAGTCACGATTTTTTCCAATCAATTCCTTTCTAATCGCAACGATTACTCTCGAGTATTAAAAACCTGACAGTATGCTGTCAGAAATAGTAAAAAACAGCAAATAAACATGTTTCAAAGCTCTCCGAATATGAAAAAAAACAAAAATGAATCCAAAATGTGTGGTAAGAATACTTATCACAACGACTCAAAGGGTTAATCGCGCTCTTAGCCAATTCTTGCCAGAGTTAAACTTTTTCTCTTCTTGTCCCTTACCCTGAGACATTTGCGAAGGAAGCCGTATATCGGTATCGGTTAGGTATGAATTGTGAGATGTAGATACGGTATCTCGCCGAGGTGTTGGTTGGGTTGTTCTTCGCGTTATTTATACCTCCCTCGAGCGTGGCCACGTTGGTTTCCGTGTGTAAAAGAGCGTCCTCGCTCACCGACACACATCCGAACCAGTTTCAAAGCCCGCGGAGTAAACCTGTAAGCGTATAATCGAGCAGGCCGCAAAGCCGCGGAGCCGTGCGGAAAGCAGCCGTGGCTTTACAGACGGCTCTGATTACTCGTCGTTATCCTAGTTAACCTACCGGAAATGACGAACTGGTGAAAAGTCCGGACGCTGGTTGCGCGATGTCCGAAAAAGATGTTGTCTTTCGTTTCGGTCCGACCTTGAGGGAACTGATCACTTATGCAGGCGTGCGAATCGCTGTAAATTACGATGGTTGCGAAAAGTTGACGGTTACTTGTATTCCGTATGGTAGTAATTTGCAGTTTCCGTGAGATAATGCTCGGCTCGATTTTTTCATTTTATTGTAAACTTGGGGAGGGTTACCAATTTTACCAGCTTTGCAGCTTTTTTTTTTTTTTTTATTCATTAAACTACTTTTTTGGTAACAGCTGCCGAGTTTTTGGGTTCCACACGGGTCCTGAAATATATTCAAAAATACAAAATTTATATCTTTATTTATTACAGAAATAGGACATGTAAACAATTGGTCGAAATTTGTACTTTTACACGAAAAAAAGCATTTTCTGATATTCTACCGTGAAAATACTAATTCCAATCTTTACACAAACTCAATTTTTCTAAAAAATTTTACAGAATTTTTTCAACATTTTTCTTGTAGTTTTTGTCTGTCCGCCATATTGGATCCGCCATTTTGAATTTTTGAATTTCGAGTTTTGATTCGTAATCCATAACCTCAAAAACCACTTAACACCAAATTCTATCGAAATCAAATAACTTTTTGACTCTACATCCGCCATATTGGATCCGCCATTTTGGGTGCTCGAATTTCGAGTTCAGAATCGTTATCAATGACCCTAAAAACCGTATGAAATAGAGTTTTATCGAAATCAAACAACTTTTTGAATCTACATCCGCCATATTGGGTCCGCCATTTTGACTTTCGAATTTCGAGTCCATATCCGTAATCAGCGACCATAAAAAATTTCAAGATAATCGCACGGGAGGAAAAACGTACGCACGAAAGGTTTAAGAAAAAAAGAATCGGGTCCTGCTTTCGTCGGAGTTAAATTCACCTTTTTACCTCTTACTCTCGACGAGAAATCGTTATTACAGGAGTAATCACTGCGGATTTCGAGTGTGTGCTTTAGCGCTGCATTCGAGTAATTTCCAGTAGCTGTGGTTGGTACAATCTTTGCTCGCGTGGTTGAAAGGTCGTAAGAAGGGATGATGCCGGGGGTTAATCAACAAGTGTCGAGGAATTCTCTACGGGCGACACTGTTTCCCGGAAGACTGGTCCAGGAGAGGATGAGAGAGAACGAGGGGACCAGACGGAGTCTGGGAACTCGTTGTCTCCCTCGACGGAACAACATAGCAGAGGCCTTAATCAGGGACGACCGGAAGTCGCTATTGGCTCGAAGAATCGGCAGACTCACTCGCCACGAATTCTCCCTGACGGGATTAAGGATATACTGGCTCTGTACATTCTCAACCAGAAGTGAGTCTCGTCAGAGGTATTGAATTTTGTTTTTACGACAAAATGAAAGTCGGTAAATAATTAACCACGATAAAGACGATGAGAAAATTACATTTGAAGAACGGTAATAATAATGCCGCCGAAAGTTGTCGATAAATTGTTTAAACAAAACCCTTGTTTAACAAATTTTTAGGGATTTTTTTTTTTTTTTTTTGTCACGTGAAACGAATTCTACAATTTTTCTGAACGCATATTAATTGTTCAAAGAATTTTCTCATTGTTTGGAAAATTTCCGTTTTCGATAGTTTGAAATTTTGAAATGTGAAGGAAAAATACGGAATTTTGGATACGTTTTTGTAACAACGTTGTACGTTATAATTGAGATGTTTTCGGGGCGTTAAACGAATAGTTTCGTAGATACAGCCTTTACAAATTTGCGAAAATGAAAATTTCAAAATAATGAGAAAATTCTTTAAAAATTCACGTGTATGCAAAAAAATCTACGAACTCATTTCACACGACAAAAAAACATTTTCTGAAAATTAGTTAAACAATGTCTTGTTTTCACAATTTATTGATAACCTTTGGGCGTTATTATTGTTGAAATTTAATATTCTTATCGCCTTTATTGTGGTTGATTTTTTTCCCATTCTTATCCTGTCGCAAAGTATTCAAATATTGTCGACGAGACTTACTTTTGGTTGAGAATGTATACCCGGTACATCGTTAATTTAACCGAGTTACTTCAAGTTACGGTCCCTGCAGTCCGTCGCCTTCGTCTCTGTTCAACTCATCATCCGATCTCCCAAAATCTATGCAAAGGATCTATGACATTTTTCTACCATACTCAAACCACGATCAGCGAAAATTGCGGGCCAGGACTATCGGAGATTTATTTAAAGCGTGCAATAATTGGGAGATTGTGAATCAGAGACTAATTATTTACGGTTTGAAATCACCTCGATCATAATCTCAAGACAAAGATGAAAGTTGAAGCCTGTTTTCTCAAATCGTCTTTTCTATTCTTTATAATTCATCAAACGTATGTCGAACTTTCGAATTCTAGTTTATACGATCTGTGAATATCGTCTTTCCAGTGCTGAGAAAATACACGAAGCTTCATTCGGAATTGATAAAGATCGATTCGTTGACAGAGAGACCATCGTTTCGATTCCATCGTGTTAAACTTGCAGAAAACTGAAACAAAATTCTTTATCCATCGCATCGTAAATTTCTTTTCAACCGCAGATAAACCCCTGTCCGTGAATTTATATATATATATATATGTATATATGCAACGTATGTATACAGCTGGTACAAATCCGCGTCAATTACCGCGGATTGTGGGAACCAGCGTAAAGTTTTTTGCGCTTTGGATTTTACCGGTAGTTGCGGGATCCGAGAAGCTTTCGTTTATACCAGTATAATCGGATCACGGTCGACGGTTTTTAGGCGCGCGAAGCGAAACTGCATCAGGATACGCTGCGTTTTCCTGCATCCGCATCGTTTCGACGAATTTACAAAACATCCTTCCTCTCTCGAATAAAATTGAAACAAGTTGAACGATGATATTTTTATATTTATTACATCGTGGAGCAAAAGTACGAACACCTGATTCGGGGGCGGGGTTGAATTTCCGAATTTAAAAAGTTCCGAAAGTGCCTAATTTCGAATTATTTTTTGGCGAAACTTGAAGTAAATAAGCCGAACTTTGAAGAAACAACAAAGTTTCGAACGGTCGAAAAGCCGAAGGCTGAAGTTCCGGAATGCAAGATTTCCAAAATCCAAGTTACGATAAGTAATGTTCTGATAAAGCACAATTTCGAAAAATGAAGCTTTTACAGAGTGAAATTCCGACAATTGAAATATAATCACACAGCGTATTTTCCTCGACGAGTGGGTGTAAAAAATGAGAAAAACCGAAAATCCAAAACAAAGTGGTGAAATTTCACCGAGCCAGATATTCACGTAACTGAAAATCTTGGATCATTCGGTACGTAGATGTTTCAGATTTTTAGATTCTCTCATTTTCGCACTTTTGGAATTTCGAGCCTCAGGTTTCGTACCATCCGAATCTTTGACGTGTTTCTTCAAAGTTTGATATCTTTACTCTAAAGTTCAAGTTAAAGTTGAACCAAAGTTTCTTCACGGAAAAATCCAGAACTCGGCGTTTTCGGATCTCTTGAAATTCGGAATTTCAACAAATTCAAACAAATGAAATTTTTCTCAGTGTACGTACGCATATACGAACGTAGGTAACAAGAAGTGCAGCGAAGAAACACCTTTGCAGTTTTCATCGCGTTCATCTCGGGGCGTAAACTCGTGGAACACGAAGCTTGGCGGTATTACCTCGACTGCTGTCCGTCTGTCAGTTCCCTGTCTCTGTATTCATTAAATTCTTCTCCCCGTCTTATGTACCTGCACTAGTTTATTTCTGCATCCAACCTGCAGACACCCTTGTATATATTTTTCATCGTTCCTGCAACTCCTGAGTGGCAACAAAAGCGGATGAGAAAAAGAAAAGCGACTTTTCACCGGGTCAGGAAAGCTTGAGTAAATTGCCCTGCAAGTAATCTCCAAGTATTTTTACCGGGGCGTATGACATAATTTTTCCACATCCTCGAATCGCGGATGAATTTTAATCGCGGAGTCGAGAGATAATAACAATTCTGGCCAATTAATCCCGTGAATTAATTGTTAATTCTATCGTCTTATTCAAAAACGACGCTGCTGCAGGAGTAGCAAAAATAAAAGAAGAAAATTAAGAGCGAGCGAAGTGAGAGAGAAATAGAAATAAAAATAAATATAAACAACACGACGCGAAGAAGCACAAATTTGACGAATGGGAATAAACGTGTTTAGCTTGTCTACCTTGCCGGCAATTACTCACCTCTTCTCTCTCTCTCTTTCTCGCGACAAGCTTTTGATCTTGGCTGAAAAGTTTCACTTACTTTACCGCAAGCAAACACACGTCAACAGAGAGAGAGAGAAAGAGGGGAAAATACTTGCACACATGTTGAATCGTCCATTGAGGCTGCGAGCTTTTCCGCTAGAAACTAGGAAGATTCTGCAAACCGTGGCAACAGCCGGGACGCGGGATGGATGCTTTTACGTTCACACATGTATATCTGTATACATCGGATAAGGATTTAATTTATCCGCGAGAGAGGCGAGAGAATTGAAGTGAAAGAGCGTGGCGCATGACTCGGAGAGTTTCATTAAAGGGTAATTAAGTTTTGCCCCCGTCCAATTGCGGTCGAAGATGTGTATACGTATACATGTGTGAATGCATGCGCGTGTATGTACATTGTACATAGGTACACGCGTACGCATACGGGCACAATTGAATATTTTTTTAACTGAGAAAACAGCCGACTGTAAACTTATTCGCAAAACTCAGACAGCGCAGCGTGTCATTAAATCTCGACGCATCTTACAGCTGATCGTTTTGTTTGATCCATTTTTTATTTTTATCTTTTTTGTCACGCCTCGAGTGATTCCGTTGGCCGAGAATCTGTAGTTTTTTGATTAAATATTGTCGACAATATGTGTAAATCGTTCGTTGACGTCGAGTGACGGTAGTGTGATATTTTCTATTACGTGTATGTTAGAGGGTGTTTTACACAATGGGAACCCCGTTGAAAAGTTTCATCAGGTTGAAAGAAAGGTTGTGTCGAACATCGCGTGCAGTTGATTTTTCACTTTTATACATTTCTTTTTAGTTCTATGAAAAATCGTGAATGAAGGGGGTATTCTAGTGTAGAAATTTGAAAAAATCGATTTTTTTTTTTTATATTTTCAAAGCTTAACCTTTCAAGAATGTGTCCTTGAAAGGACAAGTCAAAATTTCAATTATTTTCAGAGATATAGCTATTTTAGTGACACGTCTTCAATACTGGCTCGGCTGGAACGAATTTTACTCGAAACTTTAAACGCGTTTTTCTCAAAACTACATTTTTCAAAACGGTTGACTTGATTTCTCAAGTTCTATTGAACCGATTTACATGAAATTTGGTGAAAATCTTCTCAATACATGTCTCTATCGCACGAACTATTATTATAACGAAATAATAATTTTTACTATTTTTAAAAAATTCAGAAACGTCCAAAAAAGTCAAAAAAAACGTATTATTTTTTCGGACAGCCGTAATTTGGCAAAAAAAAATTTTTTTTCGACTTTTTTTTAGTTAGTACGATAGCTGCATTTATGTAGATTAATAATCTTTTTTTTTTTTTTTCTGAATTTGAAAATGCTTGCAATCGTGACAACATTGGCGCGCCATTTTTTTTGTACCCCCCACTTCAACAACTCATAGCACTTTCAATTTTGTATTTTTTGACTTGTTTTTTTTTTTTTTTTTGTAATCGTGAAATAATAATAAACGCCTGATAAAAAAATGGATGGTGTAAGATTATTTGGAAATTAACAAATGAGGCGAAATCAATATTAAAAATCTTTCACAAAGTATGAGGAGTAGAGTGCAAGTTTTAATTTATTTATAAATATAACCACACATGAGCCGTCATTATGTTTAAAATTCATTCATTCATCCATTCATTCATTCCTGGTGTATATAGTTAAAACAGGGTATATTGTTAAAACAGTGTATATGGTTAAAAACAGTGTATATGGTTAAAATAGGTGAATATCGTTGAAATTATAAATCATTGTCAATCACTGTTTTTCGTCGAGGCACTATACTTTCTGATATCACTTTTAATGTTCTTCGTTTTATCGTCTCTTTTAAATTTGGGCTTGGGTTTGGAGTGTTTAATTTTTAATTTAATAGGTATGTCCTCGTAGCTTAGATTTCCGTTATTATTTTTAAATGGTCGGTTTTCGATCAGTTACGATTTCATTTCAGAGAGGAACACCTCCGCACCTCCTTCCTCCTGGAGAGACGTAGACCAAGCCTCCTAATTTCAAATTTGTGACCAGGTTCCCCACTCCCTGGGTCTAACCTAATCCACTCGTGCCGTGTTCATCGCGCGGTTATATTTGAATCATTACAATGGTAAAAATATTTTTTGTTTTTTGTTTGTAGCACTTCAAAAAACACCTCAAATTCATGCCTATACACTAGAATACCCCCTGAAATTTCGTCTTTTGTCCATTACAACGATCGTAATATTGATTTACGTCACCGAGAAGATTCCACACTTGTAATATCAAGTCTTCGGTTGATGTTTCAAAAGCTTTGAAGAAAAAAAAAAAAAATGTGAAAAACAAAGTGAAAATTGAAATTCCACGTAACGTAAATCTTTCTTTCAACTTGAACAAACTATTTACGGATTTCCCCACTTCAAAGTCGCAAATTATTATTTTTTCTTCAATTCAATTCACCGGTCATTCAACCGCACTTGCAGGATTCCCCGCTAATTTGCACGAACGATTTAATCAAGCAATTTAACGCAGGTCACTGATCAAATTCTGTATAACCAATTAGCCGCATTTTCTGACCTAGCTGCAGGATCCTTTTGTGCAATACGACGCTACACGCAGAGACTCTTTTTCTCTTGTCCTTTGATTTTCTCTTACCCAGATAATTTATATACGTACATACACATACCGGTCGTATATAATGGCGGCAATTCCCTTGAGAATCGCGGCTGCAGGCTTTTCACACAGAGGAGCCGTTTTCCATTGTATGATTTTACCGTGCCGCATTGTGGCACGGCTTCGTTCTATTTCATTATTTCGTGCCTCTGCATTTTGTCCGTGTGTTGTTTTTTTTTATCTTTTTTATATTCAGCCAACTCTTTATACAGTTCTTCCCTCTTTCTCTGCATAACATTCGCCTGTATTTGCGTTATTATACGTATACATGTATACGGAAATTCGAGCTTGCGTAAATGCTAATGTTGTACACGTAATTAGCGCTTTATATACATACATATATATATTGTATATATATATATATATATATGTATATCAAATCAAAGTGACGGGAGGAAAAGGATTGGGAGAAGATGAAAGAATTTGGAGTAAAGAAATTTCAACATTACGAGATAAGAAATAATTTTATTGTTGAGTAATTTTTTTATTTGATTTATATAATATATGCAAGATACGTATTTTCGAAAACAATTGCAAGTTGGGTAAACATTGTTATTATTTAGGTACACACAAAAAAAGAAACAAATTATCAGAAAGAAGAATTTTTCTTTTTTACTTTTAGATCTTGAATTCTACGCTTTATCTTTCCGATATTTTTTTTTCATCTCTCTCTCTCTCTCTCTCTCTCTCTCTCTCTCTCTCTCTCTCTCTCTCTCTCTCTCTCTCTCTCTCTCTCTCTCTCTCTCTCTCTCTCTCTATCTCGAAGTTTATACGTTTCTTCGGTAAAATTTGATTCCACGTAACGGAAACTGATCAGAATCGAATCTTTTCGCACGATGTAATTCTTCTCAAGTAATATCGAAGCTTTATTTCGTACGTTATCGAGTTTGCGAGTAACAATACGATATTTTTTCACGCGTTAAAGGTGTACCACAGTCTTGTACGTGTTTAAGTATTTTCGACTTTGTGGTAAACGAGAATTTTTCCATTTTCTCGAGCTTACGGAGCAGGCGATATTATCGTTTCTGGTTTTCGAGCAACGCGTCATCTTGCCTGCGGAAGATGGAACGTAATGTAGTCTTATAGAGGGTGTCCCGGCGTCGAGTTACCAAACTGATGGGGATTGAACCGAGTCAATTAACCCGAAGAACATTTAAAACATTAAAAAATCGACTCGTAACGACTGGTTTTTGTGATAAAATTTGATATTGGAAACGATTTTGCTTGTTTGATGGTATAAAATTTGATTTCGTTCAACGTCTTCAAATTTGCAAATTTTAAACGAAAACACTATCTTGACGTTGAATTTTTGATAACGGTTTTTGATTTCCAAATTTAAAGCTGGAGCATTTTTAACATCAAATTTTATCGCTAAAACCAGGTTTTTTTAACTGGCTTTGGAAATCACGTGTTATCTGGGTTAATTCACTCGGCTTGACCGCGTTTATAACCCCTGTTAATTTGGTCACCCTGTATATATTTCGTATATCTATATATGTATATATATATAAGAATGTAACATAAATTATGGGGCGGGAATTCAAATCTCACCGAGTCGAGCATTTTCTTCTTTAATGCTGCTGCTGTTGCAGTGAGGTCGCGTTTTTTTAACGAGAGCTATTAAGATTTTCCCATTCTCGACGTCGTCGACGCATAAGACCAAAGAGTCAGTCGCCTCGTTGTACAAAACGCAACGTCGTCGACTCGTCGACGCTTCGCTTGCAATTCAGCTTCTTTTATTTTCTTTTCATTTCCTTACCTCCCTCGTTTTTCGACGTGTTGAATAAAACTTGGAAAGATCAATATTTGGAATGGCGGATATATCGAAATTTCAAAAATGCGAACGGTAAAATAACGAAGGTTGAAATTGTTGGAAATATTGAACCTTCGATGGTGTCGCTAATTAGAACGACTATCGATCGGTGACGCTTGGAAAAAAAAAAAAAAAAAAAAAAATCAAGTTTTCGAAGAGAAATTAAAATATATTCGAGAAGTTTTTCACACGCAAATTCCGTCGCGGAATGATTTTCAAAAGTAATCGATTTCTTGTGATTTCCGAATCAACGAGATTACCCGCGGCTTCGAGTGATTTCTAAACTTCGGAAACCATTGATTTCTATACCGTCAAAAAATGAACAATGATTGATTTTTTATAGATCAACAATAATTAATTCACGATTAGGGATAGGTGGTTACTCAATCAGTAACATAGATTATTGAAGAAATTAGAATAACTTTTTTTTTATACAATATAATAAACATTGTCGTAAACAATTAAGCTTTTTTCAAAAAAACTCAAGCATCGTGCGATTTCCAGCGACCTTAAGCGATTGCCTTTCGGATTTCGGATGAATTGGTTCAATGATTTCTTAAGTAAGCAGCCTCTCGGATATGTCCTCCATTCCAAATATTCATTCTTCCAAGTTTTTGACACCATCCACGTTTTTTTTTTTTTCTGCAATCCACCCCGCACAAATCTTATGGGAAATTGGCCTACGGTGAAAAGGAGAACACAGGCGACAATTCCACAGACGCCTGAAGTCTCGTGGCGACGAACGATTGTTTCTCTGTGTCAAAAATAGCATGGAATAAAGTCCCAATTAATCCAACGAACCAAATACGTGATTCAGCCTTTTTCATGCCGTCAAATATCTTAAAATTAGAAGATATTTTTACGCTTTCTGCGTCCGTGTTCGGGATATAGAAATTCACGACATATCATCCGAATCTCGCCAATTTTCCCCGTAAGATTTGTGACGCGTCCTTTCTAATTCCGCATCGTCCTTCTCTTTCCTTCACTCATTTTACTTCCAGCGTTCATTTACGTATTTATTTTTTTTGAATTTATTTCCCCTTTTTTCCTTTTAACTCAGCACGCTCCCGGTAATTTCGTCCTGCTATATTGTAATTACCATTTTCATTCGCGTTCGCTGTCGCTGTTGCTGCTTTCGTCCGTTCGAATTCATCAAAGTCTGAAATTTTCCCCGCTCCACACTCCTTTTTTTTCATTTCCTTTTTTTCACTCGCATTTCTCAAACATTCTTCTCGTTTTGTTCCGTCTCTCCTCCTTAATTTTTTCCCCCCTTATTTCGTCGCGTTTCTTTTTCCTTTTCCTTTTTTCTTTTTTCACATTTTTAAAGTACCTACACTCGCTTCGTTATATTTAATTTTTCACTTATTATCCGCGGACTAAATTTTTGTCAACCCTCGCTACGCTTGAATGTTTTTTTTTTTCTTCCTCTTCTCTCGTTACCATATACTTTACGCTCGCCTGGGAGACGGACGACGATATCGACGTTAAACGTCGACGCGCTGACGAAGCAACGTCGAGACGTCGTCCGGGAGATCTGAGAAAAAGGCTGACCAAGGTTTGTCATGCGATCCGATGCGCGTCGTACTTCGTGCAACAGCTGACAATGATAATTGTGTCAATTGGCAGGAAAAACAAAGCTGATTCATTTTTGCTATACATGTGTTATATGTATATATATGCGAACATTATATATTGCGTATATATTGCGCACAACTACGCGAAGGCTGTGAAATTTCGTGAAATCGTTTTTGCGGGAAACGTCCCAGCCTTCATTTATGTAATAATATGTACTTGGATTTAATTCTTTTACACTTATATATATAATGTATATATTATTAAATATTAAATATATATATATATATTTTTTTTCTAGTTCAATTTTAAAATATCGCTCGTGCGACTTTTGTATTTTTTATCCGCTTAACGCGTGAAAAGTCAGAGAAACAGCGACAGAGAAATACTCCATTATTCGGTGGATGGGAATTTCTGTTTGACATAAAAAAAAAACAAAAAAAAAAAAAAAAAAACAAATCTCCAGCTTTTTCGATCGTAATATTTTTCACCCTTTCGAATGATCCAATCAATTTTTTCGGACTACCTTAACAAATTGACGAAAATCAGCATCCTAATTTTTACTCGATACAATGAATAATCGCATGAAATATGGTATGATTGAATTGATCGGTGAAAAAAAAAAAAAAAAAGAAAGTCTTTCGTTCTTTCGCTCCAATTTTCAATTCCGCGTTACGTTATATGTATATATATATCAGACGTTTACATTTATCGTGCCAATTTTTTCCTCCCCTTTCTTCGCGTTTCTTTCTTTCGTTTTTTTTCTTGTTCTTTTTTTCTTTTATCCCTCTTCCTCTCCTCTCTCTTTCTTTTTCGCCCCGACGTTTTTTCCTACGTGTAACGAACACGTGGCACAATATTTATGCAAATACATGAAGCTGCGTAGTAGGTGTACCACGTATACGTACAACGCGTGACTGACGTTCGTTCGGTAAGTTGCAATTTTCCTGAGCGACAAGGAGTTTCCTTGTTACGCGGTACATGTACATTATATATTTATACATACATACATTATCTTTCGTCGAGGCAGGTACGTGTACACGAGATAAGAGCTGTAATTCTCTACCTGCAACAGGGGCAAGATTAACGAGCGATGAACGCCGCTTGTTTTTGAGAAACGAGCCGAAATTCTTACAGTTTCTGCAAAGAGACGACGAAGAGATGAAAAAGTAAGATTATAAACGAATGAAAACAAAATAAAACAATCGTCCGCGAGAGACGCGAGAGCGTGGAGAAGAGAGAAAAATCAGCCAAGTATTTATATTATAATCTCACTCAACGCGACAATGATAATTAAACTTTTTTTTTTGTTTTTTTTTTTCTACAGCGAAAAAAAAATTTATATCATGTGCAAATATTTACTCCTCACCGAAAATGAAAGTGTATGGAAAATATTATAATTTGGCACAGTTTGTTCTTTCCGTTTGTGTATATATGTACATTTTTATATATTATACGTACAAGAAGTCTTTCAGGAGTAAATAAATAACAGCCTCTGTAAGCAGAGGAGATATATTTCTCTTTCTTTGGACTCGGAACGTCTTTCTGTTGGCGTCATTTTATTCCCGAGTTGCAAACGGGGTGAGGATTTCTCCTGAGAGAGAGTGAGAGAGAGAGAAGAATGTGAGGATAGGATAAACGTAGATCTATCGTATCTACCTTCTTTTGTCTCACTTTTCTCGGATAAATTATCCATTCGTTTTGCGTGGTGTGTAAAAGCAACGAAG
Organism: Neodiprion virginianus; assembly: GCF_021901495.1. Taxonomy (NCBI): domain Eukaryota; kingdom Metazoa; phylum Arthropoda; class Insecta; order Hymenoptera; family Diprionidae; genus Neodiprion; species Neodiprion virginianus. Next base: position 4,121,911 of record NC_060878.1, read on the forward strand.
GAGGGAAACAAACGTCCAGCTGTAATTTAACTCCTCCGCAGCCCGCGAGCTGTATGTAAATTCAGTAGGTTTTTAAAGGAAACAGAGGTGCAGCGGGGTTGGATCTATGAGACCTGAACCTTTTTTCAAACGCGAGAAGATCCGGAGAGAATAATTATTACATCTTCCTTCCCCCGCCCCTCGACCACCACCACCCTTCAAATCCTTCCTCCTTCCCTTTCCTCACCTTCGAGAATTTATTTCACCCCCTTACTGCCGAGTTTTAACGATCTATTTACTTATTGCCAACGCCTTTCCTTTATGCATATACATACATAAACATTCACGGAGATACAATAATAAACAGAATCCGAGTATCGTTTGCCGTTCTCGTCCAGTCGTAACGAATAAAATATACCTTCCAGTTTTCAAGATAAAGGGTTTTGCGAAATGGACAGTATTTATTCGAGCCGATCGTGAGATAGCTACGGGTGGGCAGAATTACTTTTCATAATTTCATCTTTCTCCTTTCATTATTTTCACTTCGTTTTACCCTCGTCGCTCGAATAATTCCTACTGCGTCACATTTGTATAAATATTCTTGATTTTAAGACACTCGTGCAAATTTGAGGTACATAATGCGAAATGCGACTGTACATCGTTCCTCTTATTATTATTATTATAATTATACGTTACACGGGTACCTATAATCACGATGCCGACCTTTTAAGGAGGACTTGATAAGTTCTCGCCGAGGGACTCGGAAACCCACCTGCGGTTATAATTATAACCGACACGTTTTTACCCTGTGCTCTTCGTGATAATAAACTGGAAGTTAATTGCTAAAGTTAAAAGATCCAGGGAGTCGTTTACCGTCGAGAGATCCGTAGGAGAACTCCTCTGCAGTAATGATTATTTAAACTTTACCGAGCCTGGAGCGTTCTTGTCATCACTGCTCTTCCTAATTCGTTTAGTCTCTGTTATTTCCCGACGAGGATTACAAAGTTTCAAATCGAAGCGTTCAGGGGCTTACTGTCTGTCCGCGAAATATTCGCGACGTTCTTGATTAACCTTTCGAGTCACCCGTTATTGTGCCGAGTCAAATTTTCTAATCTGAAATATGATTTTCAATGTGGCGGACAAAAATATCAAATTTTATCGAATGCGGTAAAAAAACTCTACGCGGGAGTTTTCGGGGTCGCCGATTTGATTCGCCGTACCGAATTTTCAAGATCTGATTTCAGATTCGTAATCAGCGACGCCAAAAACCCACGTACAGAGTTTTCTCTCCAGATTCGTTCGAATTTGAAATATTCGTCCGCCTTATTGGATCCGACATCTTGAACTTTTAAAATACAATTTTCACGATTTTTTTCATTGTATTTACTTTATCAAAATTTATCCCTACGCATACATGTGTTTAATCAATTAGCGTGCAGAAGATTCGGCGAAATTGAAAAGTTACCGTTTAAAATTTCCTTACAATCTTACTTGGGTATATATATATATATTTTCCAGGTATATGTATACCTATGTAATAATTTTTCGTAATTATTTATAAACTTTTCCTTCGACTCTCGCAGCTTTCATCCTGCAGCTTCCTTACTTCTTTAATATCTCGATCCTTTTACGAAGGAGACGTTTCGAAAATTCTTCCACCTTCGGCACGGGAATTAATAAGCTTGAAACTTTTGCCATACGCTAAACAGCTTTTCGTCTCTTATTTAATACCAGCCTGCATGTTTATAATATATAAGCCGATCCGTTTACCGGTTTCTACAATCAGCTCCGCCGCTTCTCCCATAAACGGAAGTATATAAACTGTGATTATTTATGTTTTGAGAAAACAGTTTGAAACTTTGCTATATATATATATAATATACTGAGAGTTACGAGGAAGGAAAACGGTGGTCCGTATTATATACGTCGACTTGTAACCGTTTGTTGGAAAAGTCAAATTTTTACACACACGGTATGTATTCAAACAAATTAACAAACACGGGACTCCGACGGTTGGATAACTGGTAATTATTTATTTATGTATATATATATATATATATGTGTGTGTGTGTGTAAATTATAATTTGATGGAAATTGACGACTCACTTTGTCCTCGGCAGTCGCCCTTTGTTATTCGGTTTGACAAAATTGTGTTACAAGAGAGATGTAATTAATTCGTACACGCCGTCGGCTGCATCGAACCAGTGACGATTTGAAACTCGATTTCATTTTTATTCCTTCTCTTCATCCCGCAGTCCCGTTCCCCGTAACAAGATTTGAATATACGTACCGAATAAATTGGCTACAAATTGGCAACACCCGTGTATATGTATATATATATATATATATATATATATATATATATATATATATATAGATATATATGTATGTATACATCCATGTTTGTGTATTTTACCTAGAAGTACGGAAGGTTGTTGGATTTTATTTCGAAACGTGTAGGTGTGAGTTACCTGTATTGTGAGTTGCGTCAGCACTTCGTTTAACTCTCTCTCTCTCTCTCTCTCTCTCTGCAGAAATCGTTACAAATTTGCAATAAATGGATAAAATTGAAACAAGTTCAACTAGAGAGAGAGAGAGAGAGAAAAAAATATACAAGACATATGTAGCGAAACAATAATTCGTGGTATAAACCTTTCGGACGGTTAAATCCGCATGCATCGGTTCACAGATCCCGGTCCCTTTATAAATTATTACGTCGTTGAAAATTGCTTATTCGATTCAATTTCCATAACTGGTTCATAAACATTGTTCAGAGAGAAGAAGAGAGAAATCGAGAGAGGTAGAGACAGAGAGAGAGAGAGAGAGAGATCGTTTTGTTCTAAAACCTCCAGAGTCTAGGTTTACATATATATATATATACATATATTATGTATTATAGGTATATAATGAATATCTTTCGCCCCGTTTAAACAGCAAATCTTGCAAACCGTGTGAATATTACAATAATTCAAACTGAATTGTGACCGAATTAACGCCTCCTGCACACCGCTGGGAAATTAAACTCCCCTTTCTTCTGATCGCGGGATTACGATTTCGTACAACATAGCTGAATTTTTTAACAGAGGAAGGGACGATCGGTTGATAAAATTTCAAAGATCGTCGTCATCTTCTTTTCAACTTCCAAAAAAAAATAAAAAATAAGTCCGGGCTAAAACCTGATGTAAACTTGTAAAACAAAAACGTAGAAAACATGAATATAACAGAAATCAATGATGTTCAACATATTTATAATAACTATGATGTAATTCGTAAATTTTCAACTCACAAAGCCGGATAAATAAATCATTATTTGGAGCAGAGGTTTTTTTTTTTTCTTTTCTTACAAACTTTTTTTTCTCACTTTTCGCGTATTGTTAATAACAGATTGTGATTATCAAATTTACAAGTACAAAAGACAAAAACAGAATATATTTCTAATCCGTTGGCATGAATTTTCTACAACGTTAATTACTTTTTTTTTTTTTTGTTTACTATTCTACCGATCACTTATTCAATTCTAGAAAATCTTCCGATCTGTATTTCTAATCTGTTGAAATCAGTTTTTACCGACGTTATTGGATTTGGTTTTTTTTTTTTGGTTTTTTTTTCTTTTTCTTTTTCTTGCAAACGAAATCAAATCCGAACGCACGTAAATTCAATTAAAATTCGAGATATTCTTCGAATGTATCCATATTTCAATTCACAATTTAAGCAAGCAAGATTTTCAACTCGTTGTGAAAAAAAAAAAAAAAAAGCTTCGGACCGGTGTTCAGCTTGTGTACGGTGTGTTTTATTTTATTTCTCAAGTTGGTATCTGTACGGTTGCATTCATGCAGTAGTAGCTGTAATCAGTTAGGTAGGCGATTAGTCTCGGCACAGGGAAAGCGTTCCAGTATCGCTGATCCGATCATCGTTTTTTTTTTTCCTCCTTTTTGTTGTTTTTTCATTTTTCTTTTTTCTTTTTTTCTTTTTATTTCCATACTTCTCTCGCTACAAGATTCACGGGGGCGAAATTCCTCGAGTGGAATTATACAGCAGTGTCGTTGCTCGTTTGTACGACGTCTCGCAAGCTCCGGTATATATGCACCGAACATCGTTGCGCCTCCTTATCTGCATCTACTAAATCCGATTAACTTGAAACCTCTTCCGCGTATCCCAAGCTGCCGCCGCACCCTTTCCCGTATCTTATATCCACAGGTTAATTAAACCGCGTCTCGTTTCGCTTGGCGAAAACGAAAAACAAGGGTAAAAGAAAACAACCAAAAACAAAAAAAAAGACAATGAAAAATTAGCGTCTCCTTACAGAGAGCTTTTACATTTGAACGATAGTAGGGAACGATAATCCTTTGCTCACTCCTTGATTGGTTCGGTTTTACAAACTGAAGCGTGTCGCGATGTTTTTGTTTAAAGAAGAAAATACTAATGACAATAATTTTACCGTAACTTATACCATTATACTGCCGTCCTTAGCACAAAATGTCGTTTGTGTCTTTTGGCTAAAACAGAGAAATTTAGGGACAAGGTTTGTATGATGGTTTTTTGTTAGAAATAATGCACGATTTTTTTTTTTTTTTACACAATATTTTTAAGAAACGTTCCCTTTAATTTCATATCAAAATAACAATTTTTAGTATTCCGTTTTATCAAATTAATCAAAGACCCTACAAATTTTGACAAAATTTCATCTTTGAACGCGTCTAATACTTTTTTAAAAACTTTGTACGTACCTAAAAATTACTACATACGACATCGTTGCTCGAGAAAAGAACAGTAAATGCTTGATAAAGCGTGCCGTATCTACACTAAGCAAATTTTCTACAATGCTATTCAAATAATTTGTCAGCTAAAAGTAAACGAATCAAAAAAATTAGTAGTAAGATGTTTAATTTTTTGGTGGATAAAATGAGATGTAGGCTGTCCGTAGCTTGATTGTAAGTGAATTCTTTTAAAATACTTTTCTCGAGTAGTTTGATTTTCATAAATCTTACGATAAAAAATTATCAATAAGTATGATAAAAAAAAGTTTTGGTCTAGAAAATGCAAATAAAATGTAGTCAATTTTTTTTTTCAACAAAATAATGTTACGTATTTTATGCGTAAGTCAAAAATCAATAATATTTATTGCCCTCTTGTCAGTATTAAGCTATTTTATTAACGAAATAAGCAATTGAAATAATTTGAACGACAATAATTCTTGTGCATAGATATTTTTTTAATTCCTAGAAACATATTTATCTTCATTTATATTTCTGTGATATTACAGTTCTTTATTTTTATCGTAAAACGAGCATGTTTTACTAAAATTGAATATTTTCGCGAAAAATTATCGATCTTGTACAATAATTATTTGTTAAAACCGGTACTTAAAAATTATAAATTCTATCAAAATGCCCTGACTAATAATTTTCAATTAAAATTACTTGTTAAAAATGTTGTATCTACCGAAGCAGTGTACATATTACGACGTTTTTATTCAGTTTTATAACTGTATAAGTTACGCAACGACGTTCTTAGAATGTTTTTCAAGACATACGATGTTTCGAAACAGTTCCATTGAAAAATTATTGCCGTACAAAAAATCGATAATTAATTAATTGACCTTCTTAAAATCGTTCTCATAAAAATAAAAAAAACGTTCTCAAACTTCTCAAGTTTTTGCCAATTTTGAAGCCAAAAAGAAAAAAAAAAAAGAAAAAACCTTCACCGTGTCGGTACAGAGAAATTTGATAGCCGGATGATGATAAAAAAAAAAAAAAAAAAAGAAAACAATGAAAAAAAGAAAGTATAACGTACAATTGAAATTCGATAAAAATTTACGAGTCGGTAGACCCTCTGGAAATGGAAATCAGTCTACCCATAAAATTGGGATGCCCGTTTGAAATTGGTTCGGTTTCTCTTCCGCCCTGTTTTGGAACGGCCAACGTTGATCCGGCACTCCGAAGGTTGATCCTCTCGATCGTATAAAGTATAGTATCTGTATCTACATTCATTGCCTGCCGTTTAGGTTCGTATGCCTTTTAAAGGTTATATAATAGTAACCGTACGTAAGGCAACGTAAAATTTCAAAACGGCAAATAGGCTGTAAAAAGTGAAAAAACAAAAAAAAAAAAAGAAGAAATTTTACGCCGTGTACGGAGCAGAGATTCGCCCCCATTTTATCGCGGGTTGACGCTGAAGCTCGTTGGCACTAAAATCAACGAAGAAGGTAATAAGAAAAAAAAAAAGAAGTAGAAGAAGAAGGAAAAAATAGAAAATAAAATTACCTACAAACACACAAGCGTCGTTTTTACGCCATAGGAACCCCTTTGTGCTTTATTCTGCACCCCGCGTCGTAAGTTCAGCGATAAACTCTAACAAGACCCTTGGCCGTGTCTCGATAGCGATTCGATTTTATAACATAAACGACGCTCGTCACGCCCCGAAGCGAGTCGAACTTGCATGTATGTAAATTCCTTGAGTGGTAATTTTGCGCTTTACTGGTCAATGTCGACACGGTTGCTTTCTATCGTTCATTTTAGATTCATTTCGTTTTTTTTTTTTTTTTTTTTGTTAGATTCTAACCAAAATTCCACCCTCGAGCTTAACCCTTCAGAGTCATAGTGTTAAGTATTCTTACCAACTATTTTATATCCGTTTTGTTTTTTTTGTATTTAGAGAACTTTGAAAACACATTTATTTGCAATTTTTATTTTTTTTTGCTATTTATGATAGTATACTAACCGGTTTTAAATACTCGAGAGTAATTATTGCGATATAATGTGAATTATTATCGATAGAAACAAATTGAGTGAGAAAAATCGTAAAAAATGAAGGAACAGTTCATTTCAGAGAAAGTTACCCCTCTACACGTGTACATATTTTACATAGATTATAAGTTTTCGGTATTACTGATTACGAGTCTGAAATTCGATTTTAAAAATTGAAGATGGTGGATCCGATATGGCGGACAAAAATTTCAAATTCGATCGAATCCGGCGAAAAAACTCTGTCCAGGGGTTTTTGGGCTCGCTGATTCCGAGTCTGAAATCAGATTTTGAAAATTCAGTGCTGCGAGTCCAATCAGCGACCCCAAAAACCCTTGTACAGAGTTTTTTGACCGTATTCGATGAAATTTGAAATTTTTGTCCGCCATATCGGATCCGTCATCTTGAATTTTTGAAATCTGATTTCAGATTCGTAATCAGCGATCCTAAAAACCACAGAATATTATCTCGTTATAAAAATTGACTCGGCACAATAATGTCTGACTCAAAGGGTCAAGGCTAGTTCTATCGTTTCAACCGATCTCACCGCCTCTGCCACGGCTTCGATAACCATTAGTTCAATGGCTTTCGTATCGACTTCGACTCCTTTGCTCGAGTACCTCGATATATTTAGGTACTCACCAGAAACACCGTACGTATCACCAGACTCGATTTGTCGGCCAAGTTCGAACGGTTTTAATACCCTTGCTTGCGGGTCCTAATATCGACGATTGAAAATTCCAGTAATTTTACTTGATTGAAAAATGGTTGATAATGAGAAAACCACTGGAATTGGTCACTTGACACTGCGGTGAGAAAAATCGAAACCTTTTCTTTCAGGCGGAACGGAATTCTCTGGCCAATTTGCCAAAACATTGAAATCATGAAGTTGTCGAGTTGGCTTTCTGAAAAAACAAAAAAAAATTGGCATTACGTATTACGGGATCGATTGAGTTTTCGAATGTGCATCGCTTCGAGTGCGCTCACCTGCCAATGGCGTTCCGGTATCATCGATAAGGTCAAGAGTCGAAATGATCGAATGACGGAGAGGTTAAAAGGTTCGGAAATTGATGAACGTCGATGCGTTTGGCGGTGATTCTGCTTCACCGCAGCTAAAAGCCAGCTCGCGATAGCCGAAATTGGAACAGCTCTACGAATTATTATACCCACAGGATTATTGCCGGGGCTTTTCGCGTATCTCGGTTAATAATTCGTCGTGGCGAAGCGAAGAATATTTTCGACATCGGTTCGCAGTTATTTAACGCAACGCGTCGGACTCGCTTGCAAAAATTCATCTTGAATTCTATTCGTTTCTTGGCGCAGAAACTCACCCGGTAATGTAGTTTGTTTCCTTTCTCTACTCCGATCCCCTTGGCGTGTTTCTGAATCTCTTCGTGTTCGCGTGCCAACTCTGGGAGTGTTCTTTGCTTCTCCCATTGCGCTTTTAATAATACCCACTTTGGAAGGAAAATATTCAACTAGCCGTGTTGCGCGTGAGTTTGTAGGAGAATGAAAGGGTCGGGGTATCGGATTTTCAAAAATGCGAAATTCTAGTTCGTAGAGTTTGATAAATATTCTCTAATTTACGAAATGTATCGAAAAGTCACACGGTATAGACTCGGAAAAATCAAAAAACATTGTCGCAGTTTTTACTTCTCATCATCTTTCGTGATATAGGAAAAGTATCGGTTTCTATTTTCAACATTCAGTTTTTAGAAGAATATCAGTCTAAAAAGACAGACTCCTTACCTTGTCGCGGTGATGAAAAATATAGCGAAAAAACTGTTTTTCAACTTGTCTATACTTTACCTTTGTAATTTTCAACTCTTCTGTTATACCTATTTCGATTTTTTAGAATTAGAAAAATTCGTGACACGTCGATATATTCGCGTCCTTGAAAATTTGACACCGCGATACTTTTGCTCACTGATCATTCAACATTTTCACCCCCCCCGCGCAAGAAAATCCTCTTCAATTTTCTTCTATCTTTTAATTACCCTGTTACCCCAAAAAACTTGGAGCGGCATATAACGTGTAATAAAGTGTTATAAGCAGCGCGCCTTTGTCGCCTTCGGACAATGTAATATCTTCTTCGTAATCTTATCGCCGAGCTGTTTTATATTGCGAAGTATCACCTCATTCCGTTGTAATTAAAAAGCCGCGCCTTATCTCGCTTGAGAAATTTTTCTTTTCACTCTCTACTCCCTAAATTCTCTCTTCGTTTAATTGCTACACTTTCACGACTCTCCTCGATCACATCTCGATAACGTTCCCGGTTCCTTTCAACGTCTCGTAATTAAAAAAATAAATAAATAAATAAATAAATAAATAAATAAAAATTGCCATTCACCTGCGGTGGTCAAACGATTTTCTTTCACGTCCAAAGGATAATGAGAAATTTGCCAGACTTGTTTTTTCTCTCTGTCTCCCTCCTTTCCGTGCAAAAAAGAGAAGATGTGGGAACGAAAATTGATAAAAAATCCTGAACCACGAACAAAGTCAACTCCTGTCACGATCATTCGCGAAACATGTAATTATCGCCGTATATGCATACAAGCGTGCCTCGCGTTTATCGAGATTTCACGTGTAAATATACGTTATATATGGGGCATTCCACGCCAACTCAGTTAAAGGTTGACCATGACATTTTTTTATTTCACCAAAAATTTTCCCTACGTCAGTACAACCCCTGTAAAGCTTACAAAGAATTTTTCAAATGTTTTTAATCACGCCCTTTACCCCATGTTTGTTTAAACCGGTCTCAAAAATACCCAAATTGATTTTTATGAAACCAAAAAGAGAGAAAAAAAAAAAGACATTTGGTTTTCGAAACAGAGCGGGATCTCGTTCAGTCGTACCTTTTTTTAAAAATCATTCTTTATATTGTTTTCCCCCTTTTTTCTATAAGCATACCTGTTGAAACTATGTTGTAAAATTTTGAAAAACCAAATCGCGAATGCGTTTTAGAACCAGAGAAGTAATAAAAAAAAAATCCCCAATCAGTTTTTTTAACGACACCTGTTTTACTCGATTCTTCTAGTTACTCTAACAAATGAAATTTTTCTCAGCGTAGGAAAAATCCTTGGTGAAATTTAAAAGTCTCATACCGTTTACTGAGTTGACGTCGAACGCCCTATGTAACGCGATGGTCGGCAAGGTAAGAGAGAAACAAACACGGGGATCGAGTCAAGTGAAGGAGGTTGGAGGTGAAGAAAAAAAAAAAAGAAAAAAAAAAAGAAAACCACTAAATGGAAGAAAGAAAATTAAAAAAAAGGAGGAAAAATAAGCGTCGCCCCGAAGTCGGCGTTGCGGGTGGTTTAAAAGGGCCCGTTACGCACGTACGCGTAATTATTCCGGTTTTATGTTATACGGCACCGAGGTTCTCGGGTTCCGCTATGTAAGCCAGCAGCGTGTGTTAATACCCGCGTTTCTTAGCCGCACGAATCGAGTCACGCTTGGTGACGACGGCGACGGTGCTGAAATACGTACGTTTTTCTTGTAAACCCGTTCAAAGATCGTCAGCGCCGCTTCCGCGGTTCACCGGAAGTCCGATTCCTTGAAGATATCGGTAATAACGGAGAAATTAAGAAGTATTGTTTACGGTAGAACGACGACGACGACGAATCGCGGAATGTACGCGGTAATTCCATTCCAGGGAATTTCTCTCGACCCATTTCTTTTTTCCGCTTCTGTTTCTCTGCCGATTTATTTTTTTTTCTTTCTTTTTTACTCTTCTTCCATTTTTCGTTTTCCTACCATCCTTCATTCCAGAATCAGGTTCTCGTCCTCGGCTGCAAGCTTCTATCAAACAACGGAAATGAAAAATTTTGTACGAACGAAAAGCCGAATGCTGCTGGATTTTTGACTCCGTTTCTTCGGTCAATCCGTTCTTCCAGGGCTCGTTTCCTCATTTATTCATTCATTCGTTCGTTCGTTCGTTTGTTCGTTCGTTCCCGAGTCCGTTCGTCAATCTGGTAAATTACTGTAATTTACGCGTACTCGACCGTCCTTTGTTATACGGGAATATCGGCCTCCGTCTGCTACGCCGACGATTGATTGCTCAATTTTTTTTTTTTTTTATTCCTAATTAGGTCTCGGTAGTTTTATTAGGTAACGGCTGCTCTATTTAGGGCGGTAATTTCCATTTGGCGATTCGAGGCCGAGCGGAGGTTTTATTACAGCTTTGTAAAAATTGAAAATTGCGAAAAAGAGTATAGGTATTATAGTTAATTTTTGGCATCCTTTTCTTTTCGTTACTCGAGAGTATAAATTCTCGTTTCGTTATTTATCTCGCTTTTGTATACTTGCCGTATAATTACTTGCGTCAATATAGATACAAAATTTGACTGTTTGTTGTTACTAATCAACCGCGACGATGCTTTTACCGAACAATAATTGCCTGTTACAATTTGTGCAAAATAAAGATAATTAAACGAAAACATAAGAGAGAGAGAGAGAGAGAGAGGAAAAATTTGCTGGCTGGCTTCTTCGTGTACCTACCTTACACATACAGCAATACACGTTACACGGTGAAATTGCCGTGTAATAATTCCATCGTTGAAATTTCACGGGAAGAGGGTGAAGGGAGAAGGGAGAGGATCAGCCCTCGTCGCGCTGATCATGTTTATATTCCATTACGGAATGTGGCTGTATCGTCTACGTGTATAGGTGTAAAAAAAAAAAATAAAAAAAAAAAAAAAAAAAAAAAAAAAAAAAAAAAATCAGAGAATACTAAAAAGTCGAGGCAACCTCAACGAGATCAGATTCATGGCTGCCCCGCCATCTAGACGAGGACATTTGAACCGACGGTTAAGGGGAGACGTTCAGTGAAACTCTAGACTTTTTCAATTTGCTTAAAATTTGAACTCGTAACAGAGTTCCGTAAAACACGTGGTTTCAACGAAGTTGCAATCAGTTACGTTCGAGTGATTAATTTTTAAACTGTCCCCTTAAATGTTTGAAAATACGTAGAGAAGGTTCGAATCGGTTTTCTTTTACTCTCAATAAGTCGAGAAGCGAAAAAACAAAAAGGAATGTCGTCCTTCTCATCTCTCTCAACGTTTTGAATTTTCTTCTATCGTATGTTTGAAGATTCGAAATAATATATCATTCCTCTTTATCTTATACGTGGCACTTTTATATTTCATTCTCTTTCCCCAGCGTGCCTCGCTGAATTCATAAAGGCGGAGAGACTTTACATACATCAATTTTTCGAGAAGAAAACAAACCAAAAAAAAAAAGAGAAAAAAAATATCAGAAAAACAAAAAAATTTTTTATAGCCAAGAGCACTTTGGCCATGAAACATTGAGCGCGTTTACCTTACCGCTCTTTAATCTGTTTTACCTATACGCGCGAAAGTTATAAAATATTACTCATTTTTACATAAATTATGGGTACATAGGTGGTTACGTTGCACGTACGATCCGTGACACGTGAAATTATCTACTCCGTTTTAATCCCACACGACTCTGGAGTGACTTATTTCAAGCCATGGCTCGATGCAGAAAATCCCTGGTTAAGTTTGTTCGGAATTTTGTTGTTATAATGTGATAAATTACCCTTCGTCTGACTTTTAATTTGCTCTTCGTTCGTACAGACAGTTGACTCGCAATTTTATCCATGTAACTGTATACCTGTATATGTATATGTTTGAAAGTTAACAAGAGTCGTCTGTAAACTTGAATATGAAATTTCCGAAAAGCATCTCTCGGTTCGAGGTATTAAACGCGTCTAAAATTCTTTAAAAAGTACCCTTTTGAACTCTCTATTTTATTCCCCGCGTAAGCCAGGAACGTTGTACGATGCCGGTAGCCAAAAATCGTCACTGTCGTGCTCTTTCTTACCGACATCGTTAACTCCCGCAACTAGGCAACCGGATACACGTCCGTGTTTGCAGGGTTGCGTATCGTAGAATTTTACCCTGCGTTTACAGTCAATCTTCTAACAACAATTCAATCATACATATTGAAAATGGAATTGTTTCTGGTTAACTTATGTACCAATTTCTTCGAACCATTAATCGAACCGTGGTTCAGAATACAGCAGTGATTTTTTGGCGACGCAGCTGACGAAGATCGAGCAACACAGAGAAATCAGTGTAAAATTCGCTTTCACGTAACTTCGGGGTTGGAAGAACAGCCCCCCCCCCCCCCCCCCTCCATTTTTTTCCTTGTTCCCCCGTGACTCGAAACACACGATCCCAAAGGTATATTAATCACGTGATCTCTCGCACCCTGATTTATGGTCGGCAGCGTTATCAGACGAACCAGAAACTGTGTGCAAGTGTGTGTTTCTAATCGTCGAGATTGAGACGCGTCGAATTTCGCGCTGCGGATTCAGCCGGTTATAAAATCCGGTTGAATTGTTTCCAAGGTCGTTAGGTTGGCAAACTGGCTTCTGCGTCTTGACGTATTTTTTTTTTTTTTGTTTTTTTTTACTTCCTTTTTCGTTCAACTCTTGTTAACTTTCAACCCGTTCGTCGTACCCTGAGCTTTTTAATTAACGCAGCAATTTCTTACGCGTCTGGCCTGTCTATTTCACCTCTGGGATTCGAGCCGGGGAAATTCGAGGAGCCGAACCTACCTCAAGGATTTTTCTTTCACGCGGTGTAATCAGTACGGACCTTGAACGAGTCGTTTGCCTTTGAAAAACGACACGTCTCATTACGGCGTTTAGATCTGACGTTCCCCGAGTCGGTCGCTGTCTATTTAATCTCTTGAAATCGTCTCCTAACCTTCGTCGTCCATAAGCCTTGACAATGGGATCTAAACATTCTGTAGAATCTACCACGCAGATTCTAACGTAAGTGGTAGAAAAATAACACCCATCTTATAACCCCTATCGCTTTTCGTCTCTAGTTCCACACTCGAAGATTCCATTGTCGTTGGCTTCTTCAGGTCTTTACAAACGCATGCACAAGTGTTATGTAATAAGGTTCTTCTCCTCTTTTATCTCGATTTCGAATCCGAAACGAAATACATATCGTTTTTCATTTCTTTCCTCCTGCGCTCATTCTTAGTTTCTTATTCCAAAAGGACTCGGCTCATTTACGTCCGGGACTTTTTTTTCCATCTCGTTGACACACGATGTGACCCCTCTTACACTTTCGTCTGCTGCAACAGTAGTTACGTCCTTCTTGAGATATTGAATGAAATTTTTCTTCTCCTTTTTTTTCCCATTTGTCGTACGCTCTATGAGACGGGAAGTCTGGCGCAAGTTTTTTTTTTTTTCTTTACCTAATCGACGCGTTCAATGTTGGGCAGTAAAATAAGTCAGTATCTTTAATTGTTACTCTGAAATATGCAGTGCATAAAAGTTTTTGACAAGAGAGAAAGGAACAAGAAGGAAAGCAAATGAATCTCTTAAAATTCTGACGTCAAGTCAAGTTATCCGAGCGGGGTTGAAATATCGTCGTTTAGTCGGTTAATCAGGACTGAAATTCCAGCGAGATCCTTGCTGAGCTTGTCCTTTGTTTGACAATGATCGATGCGTCCGCGTGTAGAATCGGTATAGTCGGTGATACCTTTACCTTTGTCAATGTTGGGAAAAGAAGGAAGTAATTATACACAGGGGAGAGTGGAAAGAAGGGAAGGTTGAGCAACGGAAGTTTGGAGGGGTGGTTTTGCGTAAGGTAGGTATAAGACGAGGCCAAAGAAGTTATACGGCACTTGGGAGTTCTTTGAAAGGGACGAACGCACCGGAACCCGCATGAAAATCCTTCGAATATCCTGAATAGTTTTTCAAGATCCGTTCGCACAGCCTGTAATAGGTATATGTATATATACCAAGTTTTAGGGGTCGGGGTGAGAAACCTGTGAGAAAATTCTCCGCCTCCGTCGAGCAACACGTGTTACCGAGGAAATTCTCCTCCCCTCGATTTCCTCTCAAGTATCGGACGGTAAAATGATTCCCGGTGAGTACGAACACCACGAAAATACAATCGTGATAAAAATCCGGAACTTCGAGACCCTTCGAACGACCGATTTTCTTGCCGCCCGGTTACCTTCGACCCCTCCCCCGTTTTCCTTCACGAAAATTTCACCGGCTGATGGTGAAAGGTGATTAAGGTCACGCCTCCGGATGATCCGTCCATTGTGGAAATGGATCTAGGAAACGCGAGGACGCGGGTATAATCTGCCGACGACAAGATCCAGGAGCTAATGGTGGTTATTGTAGCCGCACTAACGGCCAGGAGTGTTCGACGGAAGTGGAGTGAGTCAGACAATTTGGCAAATCGCTCCAAACCACTCCAGGCCTGATATTCTGCCCTACATATTATGGCGTAATTCCTGCACCGTAAGCAGGCACGGACATCGACGATGTGAGAGGAATGAGAATGCGAGAAATGGATCGTTGAACGTGCATCGTCGATGATCCTTTCTTCTCATCGGTAAGTCGAAGCTGAAAGATCCTCAATTGTAATTTGAATCGTTTCCAACTTGACGAGAGACTCGCTGAGAGCTTTTGACACTCTTGGGGTATGGTTTCTGCACAGAGTGGGTTCGGCTTTTCGATATGCCCGTTTCATCTCGGGCATGCAGCTAAAGGATTGAGTCAGTCGCGTGCTTGCGGGCGTAGACGCGACTTTGACTACTAGCTATAAATACCGGACGGTATATTTAGCGTTCAATGGAGATCCAGACTCCGGAGAAGCCTTGGGTCAAAAAGCAAATGCGGCTACGTCTACCGGTCTCGGACCGATTTCAACCCGTCTAATCGGCTGGACAGAATTTTTACGATCGCTTTTTCATCCCCTGTTGCAACGTAATCGACGCGATTTTCTCCGACGGGTTTCCTAACGAACCCTATGTATCCACGTTACAAGCCACCCCCATCATCTGATATCCATTTGTCAGTGGAACGTGAGGGTCGTTTTGTCGAAGGATGAGGGGGAAAGGTTGAAGGGATTAGGTCGACTTTGACAATGACAAGTATATCGTTCCTTCATTTTCTTTTCTTTTTTTCCCCATTCCCGGTCCCGTTCCTTTGATACGATTTATTTCATCGGACCGAGGCCTGGCCATATTCGAGTTCGGGTTATATTATGCGAGTCCATTTCCGTCCGTGGTAAAGCTTTTCTAATGGTGTTTGGCTGAGCTGGTCTTCTTTGTGCTATGCTTTAAACCCTTCTTTTGTCAACCATCGTATCATACACTGAACCCGGACCACTTGATTTAGAAACGGAATCGTTGGATGCGCGTGCATTATGCCTGTAACGCCAAAGTGCAGGCACGGCTGCAGAGAGCAAACGTTGAGTCAGTTAGTTTTTTATAAAAACTTTTCATTCCTTCAAGATTATTATCACATAAATTGAAAAGATTATACCTAAAGGTATATGTATAAAGGTAACAACTGACTGTCGGGTGGGTAAAATTTTTTCACTTCCGTTCAACGGCGGTGTATACAAACTGTAAAAACTGTTCGTTAATCTTGTGCTTTTTTCACTCCGCGCCGCGAGATAAGACTGAAACAGAGATTAGGGTCTCAGATTGGGACCCGATCCAAATCCATTTTCTACCCTGAACACGAATAGGAAACTTCAGAGTTTCGATACGGTCTGTTTATTGCCTTGGTCAATCTTAGATCGGATAGTTTTTCTCGTCTTTTTCTTCTTCCTTCCTTCTCGAAACTCCATTAGCCTCCATGAATGAAGTCCTGAAATGGGTTAATCGAGGTTTAGGTTCGTAATTTCGATCGAGCGGCGGTACGGTGGACGTCTGATCGTGCGACTTGGAACATTTCATTGCAATTGCAGCAGTTAAAGTACAAACACACAACCGGTAGCGGACTCCTGTCTGTATTGTGGTTATGGAAGTACATCGTACAAACTGAAGGGGGGGGGGGATAGAGAGACGGAGAATGTAAAGAGCAAGCCCGACTAACATCCTGTTGGCTTGTTCCACAGTTTTTCTTGCTACAAAGAGAACAGCAGTGATGCCGAACTCGGTCGCGAGATATATCTAGTGATAACATGTGACTCATCACCGAGTTCAACAGACTTCCATTTCCATTTCCATTTCTCGATGATCGCATATTCAGGTCTTGGCAAACGAACCGATAATCTGATCATCGACTATACCGATACTCCACTTTCCCTGCATGCCCTGAAATTTTGAATGGTGAATGAAGAGCTTTTGCGCTCGATGAAAAAATTGGAATAATTTATCACATCAATGAACGGGGAGAATTGACCCTCGCCTTTTATCGCTACAACGATGATTTACTCTGTTAATGCTGGTTTATTTGTTGCCTGCCAGCTTGCGCCGTTCGTCTTTAACATCGCTCCGCTTCTGCCTGACGTTCTTTATCGAATTATTATACCCGCATATATCGCACACTTGTTTACGAGATAAGAGGCCTCGTTCTTTTTCACCTTTCATCGACTCCTTTCACAACGATGAAGAAATTATTCACCACCGTTAAGTCACGTTATCTCATCCATATTGGATTTGAATCCAATCCCTGTACGTACAAAGATTTTAAACGATATCTCCGTACTTTCGGAACGATCGATACCAGGTTCGTAAAACTCGTAACGAAGCTCTCTAGTGTAGAAGAAAATAGGTACGTACGACAGGCCAATCGGATGTTATCCTTCATTTTTTCATTTCCTGAAACGTTCGGTCCAAACTAAAACCACCATTTCCTAGGTTAATCACGAACGGAAGTAGCTTATCTCATACGGCAATGTCGGCACGCGGCACACGTGTCAAGTGACGTCACTTCAAGTTCCCATTACACAGAAGGCATTATAAGCTGTAACGCGTCGTTGCACATACGTGAAATCCAGCAGCGGTGTAGCTTCATCGCCACTAATCATTGGAGCAATCATCTCATCAGCCGAACGTGTATATTCGTTCGTTCTGTACTCGCTGGGCGAGATGCTCAAGTCACTGTCCTCTTTCACTCAAAGAGTCGCATCACCGATGTGCAGTGACAGCTACTCCAACAACAATTTAACAATATACTCGCCGATTAACCAAACTGTAAAGGATCGATTTAAATATTTTTACACGGGCTCGACATTCGCTCTGCAATGAGAGGTAATCAAAGGTTTCAGGGCCTCAGGAGTCTGCGGAAAAAGGATACGTTTAATATCCCGGCTGCGAAGGTCTTCCGTATATCTGCTCGTTGGATCTACTCAACTCGGGTTAAAAATAGAAGGGAAGCCTTCTTATGAATGTAAATAAAGAGACCCTCTGTTACGAATTGAGGGGTGCAGCTTTGGGTGTTGTCGTGACGTTATCGTAATTTTTTAATTTTCATCACATTTCACTTTTTCCAATTTCAAAAACATGATGATCTCGGAAATGGCTCGATTAAAAAAATCTACAGCTTACACGATGTTACAAAGAAACGATGGGTATGAAAAATTGCCGTATCTCGTTCAATTTGAACTTCCGGTTTTGCCGGAAATAAAACGATTTTCATTATTTTACCGAGAAATCCATTCTTGCTTCTCCGTAATATTTTTTCTAAATAAACGATTAGGGTTTTCCAAGTTTATATATTTATTTGCAAATAAAAAAAATAAAAAAAAAAGGATTTATAAATTTTTTCTTTTTCACAATTTATTTTTTATTCTCCCGTTTCTTCATCCCTCCGCGATGTTACGGATGGAATGTGCCTCGGGTATCATTGTTTGCTCGTTGAATATGAGATGAGGAAAAAACAGGCTGCGCTGAAAGAAATCCGAGAAGCTTGCGTTGTCGGATTGTATTCCGAAACTTGAATCCTCGGCAAGGTGTAAATTGTCAACCATTATACCGATGTCCTTTGCTTACGCACGTGGATAATTAGTCACCGCCACGTGCAAATACGGCTCCAATTATAAACCGCGGATCGGGTCGCGTTTTTTCTGAATTTCTTACGCTGCACGGTAAGAACCGCATCATTCAGAGTGAATAATGCCAGATGCGTAGAAACAGATTGTGTGATCTGAGAAGCGGGAAAACGTCTTGTCACGTACCAGTGCTAACATTCTCATAGTTTGCTCACCGGATTCGGTTTAGTCACGAATTACCCGCTAATTACCGCAATTACGACTCAAACTGTCTTCAACTATCCGAGACTAAACGTTCCATCGGATTCAATTGTTCTTTGAAAGCACCACGCGAGGTTGGAGGGGGGAGCTTTTCGATTTTTGGACTTTAACCGCCGATTCAAACATCGAACGAACGTCAAAGCGGGTTCGGGAGAAAGTCGTTGAGATATTCTTGATCTTGGGTGCAGTTAGCTGCGAGAGTCGGTGGCTTGCAGAGGTCTTCGTGTGAGCTATTTGGTGAAGAATGCGATGCGAGCAAATCGAGAGAACGCGATGCAAGGAGGCGAAGAAACTGAGGTCTGGATCGCAGCTGTTCCTTATAACGAACAACTCTCTAGACTCTCTCGTTGTTCCGTTACACCGGACCCTTTCAACTCGAGTTTTAAGGTCGAATTTTTTCCCTACTTATCGTTAAATTACCGCGGTATCGCGGCGTTTTGCAATCACCGCGAGACTTGGGCACGACCGATGATTATATACGACGGGAAATGGAAAAAACTTGAAGGTAAACACAGACGTCACTCGCACCCGACCCAGAACAATGGAAACACGTTGACTCGGGTCGTGTTCTTTGAGCTCTTTTACAAACCGGAACTTGGTTAACGAATTAGGATAAAGGCGGCGGGGGAATTTTTCGGCGACCCTCGCCCGACCCTAGATGAACAAGCAAACAATATTTTCTAAAAACGGATCTCTCGCAGGGCGGTGAAAATCTTTCCGAGTACACGTGTTGTACAAATAATTCTATCGAAGTACGACGGATTCGGAATTCCTCTTTGCAGCACTGCCGGAATTAGTTTTTTATACGGTGTAAAGGGGCGTGTTATGCCTATTTTTAAATACAGATAGAATTTAATTGAACAAAAATGAAATGGGGTTTTATTACACCTTGAACATTTCGTTTGAAAAATTGGGAAATTTTTATATTTCACTTTAATACCTGAAGAAGCAAATTTATCGATTATTACACGTTGGTACAATTACACATACGTATATATATATATATATATATATATATATATATATATATATATATTACAGTCATCGTATACGCTATTAATTGAATTATATAAAAAGTATTCACTCCCACGATATATGCGTTTCCGCTACACATCCTTCGTTGCTTTGCATACGCCATGTTTTATACGCAGTCACAAAGTGATATCAAACAACACAGATACTCATTTCGCATACATTATATTTGTATATGTAGATATATTTATATTTATATTTTACCGTATATTAATAGTGAATAATTTATCTACATTACGTCGGAATTACAGCAACAATGGCGGTCTCGCATTCATTTCAAAAAAGAACTTTTCAAAACTATTATTACTAATTGCATTTTACGGTATTCTACTCAGTTCCTTGTTAAAAATGCGATCAAGTTTCTTTTTTTTTTTTTTTTTTTTTTTTGAAAAGAAAAAAAGTAAACAACGTATTCGAAATTCAGGCATATTTTACGCTTCCTTCCAGAGGGCATTTCGCGTCTTACCCTCGATCGTGTCTCACCCGTGAATCGTGATATTTTCAGCTAGCCAGCGTCGAAATAACTCACGTGCAAGCACGTGCGGCATAATACTATACACTCTAAAACGCACGAGTCCGATCTCTTCACATGTGACTTTAACCAGAGACACGCGGACCGGTAATTGAATAATACGACACGCTGCCGCCGTTCTCAACAATCATTTAATAACCATCACGATTCGTTGGTTTCTTTACAATTTTCCCAAATATTCCTACAGTCTACAATATCATACGAAGGAAAAAGTAATTCTCATACAAACTTAAACCTTAAATAAATCAATTTTTTAACACCTCGTTGTTTCATCTTCACGTGTAAAGTTCATGCTCACTGTATATTTTTTCGAATTTCGAAATTCGACCAATCCAAACGAGACCACAATTTTAGTCGTACTCATCTATTTACCGAGCCGTGATACACGCAACGTAATATTTACAGATCAGCTATGAATATTTTCAAAGAACTTGAGTAGAGACGCAAAATCATATAATAATAATATTAATAATAATAACGATAAGTGATAGTCGAACATATATGAGATACGTTGTACCTATAAATACGTAATACGCTAATAGTAATGATATTGAAGTCTTCCTCTTGTTATGATACGTATATATTAAATAATAACGATCGATATATATGTATATCACAGATTAATTTATGGTTGACGGAAGTTTTACGAAATGGTGATCGGTGTTGTCTCCGTATCACCAGGCTTCGTTGGCAAAGGTCTGTTGGCCATTTTACTAGATGGCCTCGAGTTCGTGTGAGTATTCGGCTCCGAGAGTTCCGAGTAAAGGTGAGCCGCCGCGTCCGAGGGTTCGGCGTACTCGCAGAGCAACGGAGCCGCGGGCCTTTTCTGAGGACTCTTCGACGACGTACCGAGAATGCTCTCGCCGAGGGCCTTGAGGAAGCTCAGAGGTCGAGTCTGGCTCTTGGCGGGATCCCTGAAGCCGTTCTTCTGCCCCTCGTTTCCGGTACCACCAATTTCCGGCGGCAGAGGCTGCTGGGCCCGACCGACAAGTCCAGCCAAAACTGGTTGGGACAGTCGGCTCGTACTGGGTACCGTTTCGTCGCCCAGAAGCTCGGCGTAGAGGTGATTCTGGTCGCTCAATTTACTGTCTCGAGGCTCGGCGTACTCCACGATTTGGGACCGAGGCCCCACGGGGGTCGGGAGAAGCTTGTCCAGGGACGGAACTCGCGTACCGACGCTCGTCGAGGGCCTCAAGGCCGAGCCGCGAGCCCGGGGTCTCACTACAAGGTCGTGGTAGACCGCCGGAGTCTCGCGGTTGTCGTTGTTGTTGTTGTTGCAACTCTCCTCGACCTTGATCAGGTCGTAGAGGTGCTCGATCATGTCTCTGGCCTCGCTGTAGTCATCCGGATCGTTGAGTCGCTCCCTGAGCTCCCTGAGGTAATCCTCGGTCAGTTCTTCGGGCAGTGTTTGGGTCGCCTTGTTCTCCGTGTATGCGTAGGCGTCCTCGGCTTGGTCATCAGGCGCCGTTTCCACGGCCAGGACTCTAGCTTCCGGCCGCAGACCCGCGTACTCGTTAACGCTCATCCGAGATATCGACCTCGCCGATGTTGCAGCGGCCATTCCGTTGCTCGGCGACATCCACGAGGCCAGACCGGAGAAAGGACCCGACGTCAACTTCGGACAGACGCCTCGCCGCCGGACGTAGAACAGACCGAACATCACCAGCACCGCCATCACGCAGAGACCAGCTGCCGAGCATATCATCACTATTATCCGTTTCTCTCGTTCCAGCTGCTTGGGGTCACTCATTTCAACGTCGAAGTAACCCTTCGGCTTTGGGTAACCGTGCGGACCGACGTTCGGCGGACTTACGCTAGGCTCAGGCTTCGTAGCAGGGTCCTTGCAGTGTATGTGGTGCTCACTCGCCGCGCATATTATGCTCGTGAAGTTGCTCATCAACAGCCGGCCCTGCGGCACCTTGAAGCACCGACCTAGAACCTCGTCTATCTCGCAGTAGCTCGAGGCCATCACCGCTACCACGGAACCGTTTGTTCCGGCTAGATTTTTCATCCATTTTTCAAGATTGCAGCTGCACGGCTCTGCAAAGTAGTTACCGCTTATCGTCGTTCGGCGAAGACTCTGAGTCTGTGCCGCGAACCTCAGAGAACCAGGTTCCGCTGTCACTATGTGGTTCTCGGTGAACAGGAACTCAGTCTGCGTTTTAACGTTCTCTGACATCTTCACCGATATCGATTCGTTCTGAATACTCCGGAATAGGTTCTGGTGGATCGCTATGTGGTTCCATTGGTTGAGCGATATCGCCCGGTGCGCGATTTCCTGAAACTCGTTGTTGTTCAGAGTCACCGTTGCCGCGACCACGTTTATGGCACCTGTCTCCATGTCATTCACTCTGAAAATTCAATGGTTGGTTTAGATTTGGATCGTGATGATTTTGTCACAGACGCTTCGATAGGAAACGAACGGTCCTCTTACCTTGAGTATTGAATTGTGAAATTTGTGACTGGTGCCAGAAGCGCACCGGTTTTTATTTGCGCAACGCTCACATCGACGAATTCTAGATTGTCGATCAGAGTTCGACCGTTAAAAGCACCCGACTCGATTGTCCCGATAGTAGCGTTGCTTATCGCCACTTTCAGTATCTTCATGGCGCTAAACGTGTCCTTGCGAATCACCGATGTCTCGAGATTGTCCATGCGCACCTCCATGACTGTCGAGGGAAACGCCATCGTTGGTAACTCGTCTATTTTTACACTCTGGAACAATATCTGGAAGGAGAGGAAAAACACTTGGTCATCAACATCTTGAACCGGTTAAATCTTTGCACGGTGAATAAGATGGAGGGTTAACACCGCGGTTGAAAATAAAGTAAAAGATCCGTATCCCGAGCCATTATCACATGGCCGTGTGCGTTTGTCTGTCAACGAGTGAAATTTTTAGAAGGTAGCCGCTTTCCTTTTTCATTCAACAACGGGGATCACAATCTGACCTGGCTCAACCTCGGCTTCTAATTACAGTCAAAAATAAAACGATGACAATCATGAGAGAGGAGATCGTGACTGACCTGGGTCGCCGGTCCATGACGTCCTGGCTGAGGCGTGTCGAACTTGAAGGCGTTGGTGGACAGCTCCAAGTCGAGGACATCCTTGATGGTGATCTTCAGCAGCCATAAAAAAACGTTTGGCTTTATCTTTACGGTTTTGCACCGAGCTATAGAGACACTCAGTGGTTTCAGCGAGTTCTTGAACGCGTGACTCTCCAGCAGTACCGTGTCGCACTCCGATACCTCGAACAGAGTGTTCGGGGCGCTTAAATTATTGAACGCCTGGCTCTTCGCTACCACGTTGTAAACCCCCGAGACGTGCACTCTACGCAGTTGAACACCTCCCATAAATGCACCTGCTTGTATCTTCAGCTCTCGACACCGGGATATTTCCACTTCGATCGCTTCCTCCGGCACCGAACCTTCCACCAGCTCCACATCCTGGAACAACGAAACCATAGTTTCATGTTTTGTTGATACAAACGTTAAAATTGTTCGTGCTCGTGAAATTTCATCAACATCAATGGTGGTTTTATTCACCCACTTTCTGTGTTCACCCACAGTAGTGGGACTTTCATAATCGCTCAATCATTGCTATCGTCGAATTCATTTTCATTAAAAGAGTTTTGAACACTGAAACGTAGCAGGAAAAACTTCGTGGTTTAAACAATTATGGCTAACAAAAGTGGTCTAAAAAGCTTTGTCTTCAAAGCCTACGCAGAGAATGCATATCCGTGCAGGTTATCCTGTTTTTTTACGTTTTGTTGGCACCACTTATGCTGATGAGCCGACATTTATGCAAATGTGCCTGAGTAACTCTATTTGGAGCCGAGTTTATAAACGGAAACGCTCAGAAATATAGAGCTTATGCACCGCGTGCAGAATGGTCGGGGGTGGCTGTTATGCCCAGGATTAGACATAACAACGTTGCTGAAGATCATTGGAAGCATTTCTTTTATAGAGTCGTAGCGTTTTTAACCTTTAGCTGGCACCTTGGGGTTCTTCGTGACCTAAGAGTTTTTAACCTTTAGCCGTCTCTTTTATTATCTGGTATAATATTGCTGATAACCTTGGGGTCAATTGAAATTAATAATTATTGTTGCGACCTTGTTTATCTCGTAAAAGACGCTTAAGTGTATACCAACAAAAAAAGAAAAATTCAAGTAATAATATTGAATTGCTTCGTTACAGCAAGCAATTTTCGGTTGGGGTTTTCAACGACTCCTAGGTGCCAGCAATGTTATATCAGATAAACGTGCCGGCTAAAGATTAATCGATTGAACAGGGATAAAGTATACCTGCAATCCTTTTTCTTCTGCGTTCTGTTTACCAGTCAGAGCAACCATACTGTACCTATAACCCGACAGATGCTCATATAGGATATATTTGTGCGCTGGGTGAAGAAGAAGTAAACGTAGAGGCGACGTTTTACTTGTGAAAAATGAAAATAAAAATCCATCGAGCTTCCTGTTTTAACTAAGATGGCGACAGGCTAGCCAAGGCTCAAGACTGAAAGGGACAGGTTAATAATAACAGTCGCTATATTCCAGTCTGAGACGTCGAGGAATTTCACTCTCGGAACCTTCAATTCAGTTCATTTTATTCTTTCTACCTTTTTTCCTCCGCTTGTACGAAGAGCACTGAACTATAATTAATTAGCCGAATGATTGATTGCTTTATTCATTCGTCCTTAATTCATTCGTTTAAGAGTCTCACTAAACTTTTCACAATTATTTTTCTACTTCCTTGTGCATTGTCAATCCCTTCGCACAGACACGGGTTTAACATCCTCCGAATTTTCTGCCTGCAAGTCGAAACCCAAAGTCTACAAGCTGTCCGGAATTTGGCTCTCTGGCGAAATCTTGTCGAACACGCGTGTTTCGCTGTTACCCAATTTAGCATCACTGGTCGTATAATTAGTTCTTTGTGTAGCTGTGCGTAATTCATTGTTCACCGCCAAGGTTACGTGCCTGCGGTGCAGCTACCGTCTATTTTGCCCTATTTCACGGTTTAGAAAACCTAGTTGTTTCCACTACAGTCCGACGAACATAATCAACTCATTCTCTATGATTCACACGTACAACATATACGTGACAATGTACATGATTACTTTCTTATCGCGCTCTGACACGGCATACAGTTTGGTAAACCTGTTTATTTCCACTACATTCTGACGAATAATTAGCTCGTAATATCTATGATTCACATATACAATATAGGTATAGTATAAGTGATAATGTTCATGGTTATGATGTAAAGATTCGTATGGCGGAGCATTTATGAGTGTGCTAGAAGGTGAAACAACTGCCATTTGAAAACTACATGGAATTGACTGAAATTAAACGAATAGCTGCTGTGGCATGGGTATGGTAGCGGTTTAGCTCTCGTGCTTTTTTTCTTGAAATAAACAGAAGGAGGGGAAACGAGGCTTCGAGACGTTTAGAGGGTGACTTGAAAATCCATTATCACAATAATCAAAACGTGCACGTCATAACTTTCTCTCGAGGAAAACAAGAAGAAGAAACTGGCGCGGATGTTGTCGGTTATTCGTATTAAGATCCTGCTGCTGCAAAGTAGTGGATAAATCGTTACAATTTCACGGCAATCGTGATGAAAACGGAGAAGATTTTCTACATACAGTTAATGAAAAAAGGAAACCGCCCAACGCCACGCGACGATACAGTAGCCTTTGACCGAACAAACGCCAAAGCGCTATCGCGATGACGTGCGGCTAATTCCGATAATGGAATGGAATGGAACGGAATGGAATATAGGAAGCGTCAGGATATTAGCTTAGGCATAAAGCTACACGAGCCGACTTGAAAGATAGCAATCGGTCTACCCGTATCAAACATTTCCTGCTTAGTTCCCGAATCCAGAGTGTGACAAAGTCGTATAATCCAACAGGACTTGTCAGGGCAGTGTATTCTTTCCGAATGCCGAAGGCTACTCTTCCATTATGCGTTGGCTCTGAGGTCATGATCTGAAACGTGGCTAGGTCTTTGAAACATGTATGAGTTCATTTTCGAGCTCTACCACTCTCCGTATCTCGAGTCTTTGCGAACGCTGCGGACTTTGTCCTGAACCTACGTGAAGTTAGCCCCCCATTTTGAGAAATCGGAATTTTCGAAAATTGTTCCAGATTGTTCTAAGTTTGTTCTACATTGTTCCAAAACTTAATATTGATAACTCGTGTAACACATTTGAAAAATGCTAAAAACCGTTTTTTGACCGAGCCCCCCACTTTTGAAAAATCAAACTTTTTTTTGTTGTTCTGGTTTGTTCTAGTTGTTCTAAACATTGTTCCAAAACGGTTGAGTCGTAAGTTCAATAGCGGGCCCACCAAAAGGGAAAAAGAATTTTTGAGTAGCCCCCCACTTTTTGAGAATCCAACTTTTTTCGATTGTTCCAGGTTGTTCTCGTTGTACTGAACATTGTTCCAAAACGGTCGAGTCGTAAATTCAATAGCGGGCCCACCAAAAGGGAAAAAGAATTTTTGAGTAGCCCCCCACTTTTTGAGAATCCAACTTTTTTCGATTGTTCCAGGTTGTTCTCGTTGTACTGAACATTGTTCCAAAACGGTCGAGTCGTAAATTCAATAGCGGGCCCACCAAAAGGGAAAAAGAAATTTTGAGTAGCCCCCCACTTTTTGAGAATCCAACTTTCTTCGATTGTTCCAGGTTGTTCTCGTTGTACTGAACATTGTTCCAAAACGGTCGAGTCGTAAGTTCAATAGCGGGCCCACCAAAAGGGAAAAAGAATTTTTGACTAGCCCCCCACTTTTTGAGAATCCAACTTTTTTCGATTGTTCCAGGTTGTTCTCGTTGTACTGAACATTGTTCCAAAACGGTCGAGTCGTAAGTTCAATAGCGGGCCTGCCAAAAGGGAAAAAGAATTTTTGACTAGCCCCCACTTTTCGAGAATCTAAGTTTTTTCGATTGTTCCAGGTTGTTCTCGTTGTACTGAATATTGTTCCAGAAGCACAATGTAGTGGGTCGTACTTCATCATGATTTTTCGGATTTCGTTATATTCGATACTTATTAAATCATAGGTGATTGATTTTACGATTTCAATCATGGTGTGGATTTAAAGACAAAAATTATTATGTATCATGTATTTGGACGGGGTGCTTGAGCTCTGTTACGGCCCGATCCCAGAGCCTCTGAGCTGTTGGTACTTGCTGCTAGCTTCAGTTACATGAGCCAGACTTGGCGTGGAGAACGGAATTCACAACGGGAGTAGTTTTTCATGAGGTCATCTCCCTCGCGTGACCAACTTGGCAAAATATTAGGGAAAAACGGGAGTAGTTTTTATCAGGTCATCTCCCTCGCGTGACCAACTTGACAAAATATTAATGAAAAACGGGAGTAGTTTTCTTGAGGTCATCTTATACTTTTTGCCTTTTGGTAGGCCCGCTATTGAACTTACGACTCGACCGTTTTGGAACAATGTTCAGTACAACGAGAACAACTTGGAACAATCGAAAAAAGTTGGATTCTCGAAAAGTGGGGGTTAGTCAAAAATTCTTTTTCCCTTTTGGTGGGCCCGCTATTGAACTTACGACTTGACCGTTTTGGAACAATGTTCAGTACAACGAGAACAACCTGGAACAATCGAAAAAAGTTGGATTCTCGAAAAGTGGGGGTTAGTCAAAAATTCTTTTTCCCTTTTGGTGGGCCCGCTATTGAACTTACGACTTGACCGTTTTGGAACAATGTTCAGTACAACGAGAACAACCTGGAACAATCGAAAAAAGTTGGATTCTCAAAAAGTGGGGGGCTACTCAAAAATTCTTTTTCCCTTCTGGTGGGCCCGCTATTGAATTTACGACTTGACCGTTTTGGAACAATGTTCAGTACAACGAGAACAACCTGGAACAATCGAAAAAAGTTGGATTCTCAAAAAGTGGGGGGCTACTCAAAAATTCTTTTTCCCTTTTGGTGGGCCCGCTATTGAACTTACGACTCAACCGTTTTGGAACAATGTTTAGAACAACTAGAACAAACCAGAACAACAAAAAAAAGTTTGATTTTTCAAAAGTGGGGGGCTCGGTCAAAAAACGGTTTTTAGCATTTTTCAAATGTGTTACACGAGTTATCAATATTAAGTTTTGGAACAATGTAGAACAAACTTAGAACAATCTGGAACAATTTTCGAAAATTCCGATTTCTCAAAATGGGGGGCTAACTTCACGTAGGTTTGTCCTGATCGATCTGAAAATACGATGACAACGATTTTGACTTTAACGAAACTCGTTGCCGCGTTGTTGTTCCTGGTACCGAGCATTTATATTTTCAATTCTTCGGACCTGGTCGACTTTCGATCAGAATTTATTTGGAACTTGACCACAGCTATGGTAGTTTCTTTACCAATTAGTGGGATTAGGTACGTGGAAGGAACTGAGATTATACCGCGTTTTCAACAAACGTCAAGAAACTTTTACCGCATTTACTGATCTCGAATAAAAGCTATTCAGGGTCGTAAAAAGTAGGCGGAAGAAAGTTGAAAGCATAAGTACGAGGGAGGGTTTTGCTTTTCTTTTACGGTACTGACTCGAGACGAGTTTCTTCTCTGTTTCTTCTTCACCGGTACCTCTAGTGAATTCCAAAGTTTTGCGGAATTTAAAATGCCGCGATGACTCCCTCCGTCCGACCGAAAAATCTAACGGTAGACGTTATCGCCTTTCGTGTCTATTTTTACCACCGCGTGCGTTCAACGTAACAGTGAACCCACGTGACAAACTCAGAAACGCAGAGACAGCCTCTTGTGTCACAGTGAGGTGGGAGAAGAGGGTAATTAATCGGTTTATTTTCAACCAAGTTTATCCGTGATTTGTCGAGCTCGCTTTTTACCACCCCTTGGGCATAACGACATTGCTTTATATTTCCCTGAACCTGGATTCTTAGACGTGGATGATCAATAAATGAATCGTTACCCTTCCAATTGTAAAACCCCCGATACTCTACTCGCATTGGCAGTGTATTCGACTCACCGCACAGGAAAAGCTTTTGACAAAGCAGCGGAGTAGAAGTGTATTCGCGACGTAATTCAACCTCGAAGTATTAAGTCGTGGCATGTACGGCCTACTCAACTCACATGACCAAATTCAGAAAAGTTCAAATAAAGAAATCTGCGATAAGATGAGTACAAGCACAACGAGTGTTTACTCGCTCTGTTGACACTCGAACAATCCATTACGCAAGCCGGTACACGTTATGCCCGAGTGTATATTCTTCTGCTGTGTACTCTGAACGTATATACGAACTATGGCAACGTAATTTATGGCTGACAGTTGAAACCGCACTACAAGATCACCTTGAAACGCTGCCGGTTTCCAAGTACCGGTCAACGTCAAAATAAACACTCCTCGGACACGTGCGTCAAGGTGAACCATGTATGATACTCATCCAGCGTGAGTCTCATTTGCGTGGAGAATTTTCCTGGAGAGATAGCTAAGCCACTTCGTTGATCGGCACCAAGGAACGGTCAAAGGTCTAAAGATTTCTTCGAGGTATTTTCATCGGCGGCAGGTCGACGCTTGGTCTAAATTTAAGTTCATTCATTTTTTTCGGAGGGATACATGCCTGCCCACCTACTCTTCTCCGGAGAGGGAACCAAGAGAGAACCAAGAGCGAGAGAGAGTGGATAGTAAAAGTGTTCCTTTAACGCCGCCGAGGTCCATGGACGTACTGCAGTTACGCCGTGACTAACGGAAAACGTCACGTGGCGTGAGTCAGTTGGACGTTTTGCCAGCTAAAAGTTACCCTCAGCTATTTCTGTGTCAACACACAAAGAAGAGCGAGAGCGACTCACGCGACGAGAGCATAAGTAACGAGTATATGGAGTATGTATTCCTTGGGAAGGTAGAGAAGCCTCCTCATCCCTTCTGTCTTTGCTTGCTTGCTTCCTTCCTTCGTTCCTTCGTTCGTTCGGCAACGACCGGCATTAACCCTCCACCCCATGGACCAAATTTAGCGAAAAGCACACCTCTGGAACGCTAAATCTTTTCGCGCAAAGATCCGTCCTGACTAGTCCCGACTCTCAAAAACTACTCGGGATAATAGATGCGGGAAAATCTTGTTCTGACCGTGAAATCTACTCGGATCTTTTGGTCTCTCTCTCTATCTTGGCACACGTCCATCGCGAATGCTGTTTGTACGTGGCTCTTGGTCAACGGGATAATTCTTGACGCGCCTCGTAGTCTTTGAAAATTACCGAGGCGTCGAATGACCGGCGTAATTTAGCCGCCACTCACAACGTCTGATATTCGATACTTATCTTGTAGTTTCTAACGAAGTAGACATTTTTTCCGCCAATCGAAGCTCGGCAAT
This sequence comes from Neodiprion virginianus, assembly GCF_021901495.1. Taxonomy (NCBI): domain Eukaryota; kingdom Metazoa; phylum Arthropoda; class Insecta; order Hymenoptera; family Diprionidae; genus Neodiprion; species Neodiprion virginianus. The sequence continues at coordinate 4,152,575 of NC_060878.1, forward strand.
AGTTTGTTTTACGTAGAGGATAAAATAGATTTTCTTCTCTTCGTTCACCGGTTGTTAAAGTGTCTTCGTCAGCTTTGGCAATTGTACAAAACAGAGAAAATTAAACTTGACTTACGAAAGCATGTATTGGAAGCCAGGATTTCGAATAAAAACCAAGCAATCGTGCCACATCCAGTTACAATTCCATTATTCAATGTTTTTCAAAGACTGCACATTATCAGTACAGCTGATTTCAGCAGTGAGTCTGTTTTTCTCAAGCAGCACCGTCTATAGTGATACCGAGTACAATACCGGAGAGAACAGTCAATTTTATTGTTTTCCTTGTCCATTTTTCGTTTCACTGAAGTAAATTGATCGTCACATTTTACGGCATAGCCTTATCTGCTTCGAAACGAGTCATAAACTGAGCAGAGTAAACCAAAGAAACAAAATAGAACATCTCTTTAATTTTACTTCCAGTACGGCTTGCGTGTAGCTTAAGGAGTCTCCGCGTGGACGAGAAGCTACACAATGAAGCGGTGCCTAATCTAGGGCTGTTAAAATACAGACATTAACCAGATTATGGTCATATTTCGTAGGTGGATGAAGGGACGCTACGTGGAACTGAAGCCAACGTAACAGCGACTAGCGGTTATGAATGTACAACAAATAATCACACGCCAGTTTGCTCTTGGAATATGTTCAACAAACGTCTAACGCCGCAGACCTTCAGCCAAGGTCACCTTTTCTCACAACTCGTCCAATATTAGCCGTCAGGGTTCTTTTTCCGTTTGTCGAAAGATGCCTAGTCCAAATCGTATTAGAACAAGTGTCTAGAAATTTCATACTCGCGAACGAATAATTTGAATCACAATGGAGAAGAATTTCTTCCATTCCCGTCTTACACGAGCTGCTCGACGACCACCCTCGATTCAAGGGATTATAATATTTCCTCTTTACACTTGAGCCGCTACCACGAAGGCCGAGGGCTTCTTCCCCCAAGAATTCACCTTCTCTCTACGGGGGTCCGTCATGATCCCTGTCTACAAAGGCTGTTGCGTGTCGCGGAGAATTCATCCGTCTGGCCTGACTCGACCGGGCGGAAGAAGTCAAGTAAGACGAGATTAAATATATGGAAGGGAAAAAGTGCTGCCCAGACTGACGCGGCCACGAGAGGTTTCTCGCATATATGTGAACCGAACACATTGGTTTGGCTGAACTTACGCGGTCACCCGCGTCCATTGATTGACATCGATTGCGTATGAAGGATATCTCTTGGAGCTGCTACACGGTGAGTTGTTGAAGAACTTGCTTAACAGCTGGCGAAGGTTGCGACATGTATGTGTAGTATGCACGTTACATTGAACTGGGTCACATGCCGCCACCTAGTCTTAGTTCACTCGGTGCGTCTGTCTGACATCAGAGGGGGGACGGGAACGAAAAATGGCTACCGGAATCGCATTACGTATTTAAAACCTTCTCCAGATAGCTTTTAAATTGGGAGGGACTTGGAAGGAACTACCGAACACGAACGAATGAACGCGGACGTTCGACTATCCCCTCGGTTAATATTATTATACCAGTAGTAGAAGAAATGCGCCTACTAGACTACAACGTTGGGGTTTAAAAATAGTATCTGGTCGTTCTAGTTCCTACACTTCACGCGTGTGTACATCTATCTGCGTATGCACGTATGTATGTCTTCAAGATGAAACAAGAAGAGGTAGAAACGTGTGGAGATACGAAAAAAGAAGAAGAAATCACGCCTGCGATACCAAAACTCATTCCCTTCGGTGTTCTCTAGATCGTGGAGTCAAACCACGAGAACCTGACTCGAAGTTACAACTGGACCCGCAAGAACAGGCAAAGCGATGCTACGTTCTTTGCTCGAAATTAATACTTGTGTGGCAATAAACTTTATACCTACAGGTTGATACTTGACACTATTTCTATGATCAATTCGAACAATGGCTGTATTAAACGCTCGTCTTGTATTCGACGTACGTCGTTCTCTGTGACGATTTTCATCGCACAGTTATCGCGAACGGAGTAATCGAATATGGAATGACTGGCTCCAACCCGGCTTTTCTCCCGCCATTGTGGAAATCCCGTTGCGTCACACTTTATCCTTTATTTGAAAAGTTGTTTCACTTCAGAAATTGCGTCGCATAGCAGCTGAAATGAAATTGTTTTGAAATAATTCTGTTTTCTGTAGAAGAATTTCTGGAATGCGCGTGTAAATATACATGCGCGTGTCATCAACTTCTTATCGCGGACGAGTCAAACCGAGAGTGGTGCGATTGAGATACGCGTATAGACAATGACCTATAAGTATCTATTTAAACATATTTGCCAGCTCTGTAAACCTGCGCCATTAGCCTGAGCCAGCGATTCTGGATTCTCATAATTAGCTTTTCTGCCTCGACTTGTGTCTTATTTACTCGGCCCTCTTATCTCGCGTTACACGCATAAATGGCGCGTATTCTTGCACAAAGCACGTCCGAGGACACATCGTTGCTCGAAAGGCTGTTCCTCTCAGTGTCTCCGTCTGTTTTTCCTTCTCTCTCTTTCTCTCTCTCTCTGCCCCCCTCCGCCAGAGTTTGATGAGCTGGTCCTGACCCAGTGCACAAAAAATACGAACGTAACGTTGCCAGATCTTCGTACACTGTACACGCACTTTGGAAGCCAACTTATCGGCGCATAACCTCCAAACCTGAAACGTAATGAAGATTAGTCGCTGATATAGTTGAACGCCAAACGTGCGGAGTAAGGCAACGATTTTTTAGTCATGACCATCGCTGAAAACGACCATCAGTTGTTGTAATAATCTGAGGAGGAAATGGGTCCGAAGCCCGGTTATCTATAACCTGTCAATCCGTCTATAGTGGAAGCAATTACTCTTGGCTCCTGTATGGCTTCTCAGCTTAATGCATAATGGCACTGTTTTTTTAAATCCTAGCCGAGGATTAGTTTATGATTCATCTTTCTATATTCACTTTTACCGAACACCACATGGACGGGAAATAATGCTGTAACTCGTATTTTACTATCGGGCACACCTTTCTCTCCGACAATGAGATAGTTCGCGAGCGTTGAGAATCGTCGGTGGGAACATGGTGTTCGTCGAAGGCTACTTTACACACAGTATAATACGCGAGACCATAGAAGAACGAGAACTGGGAGGAATTGATCGATAGAAGAAGAAGAAGGTGCATGGCGATCGCTCGAGAGTTGAGGTGAATGCCCGATCAATTTATCGTATATATCAGTATAACGTACGCGCTGGTAGGTAGGTAGGTATACGTTACGTAAAATTCTAGGCAAAGGCACAACTGCCACACTGTCGTTTGCGTCGTCGAGGAGTTTTGCTCCAGCTGGCACTTGAACAAATATGGGTAATAGCAGTCAGCCAGCCAGATAGTCGGAGAGGCAACCAAGCAGCCGCATCATACAGCAGCCTTCGACTTATTCTCGTTTCTATCGTTTCCGTAACGGGAACGAAACGCATCGTCGAGTCTCGGTCGTTCAACTGATCAACCCTGTATTTCATCTTTAATACAGAGGCTGAAACGACTTCCCAGAAGATTATCTACGACATTTGCTTGGGGGGTCAAGAAAGAAAAAAACGGTTTTCAATTTATACAACAACGGTTTAACGGACTTTGATCGGTTTTCGTTTGCTGGTATTGTTTCACAATCATAGGATGCGTATGATCCAACCGCTATCGCGACTCTCGTCCTTTCCTGTTGAAAAATTTTATCTCCACTGGAAATGCCTGGGGTTTGTTTTCTCGTCAAACGCGATAAACTTAACGCGACGTGGCAGCGTTTCCGTCTTGGTCTACGAATACACACAGAATGAATCTACCCTCTATTGACCTTTGACACTTGACAAGGTCATTTGGTTATTGTATCCCAAGACGAGGATGATGTGGGCGCTGCTTTATACCGGCAAACATAAAACCGAGTCTTTATTACATTTAAGGACCATTGAACGTGATCCTCGTCTTCGTCTGCTTAAACTCCAGCGAATTAAGGAGGATACCTATAACGTCGAATCTCTCGTTTGAGACTCTGAGACAATTTTATACCTCTCTCTCTCTCTCTCTCTCTCTTCTCGGGTGCATTTAGCTATATTACTTCCGGTGTTCAAGTGTGTACTCGGAACAACAAAAACGCCTAACGCTCCGATCGCCCCTCAGTGAATTAAATTTCCATATTCATTATGCATTGTGCGACTACGTGAAGGAATTTCCAGGGTATGGTCTAATTCTGACGGAAGTTTGTTCGGAATTTAGGGGCGACAGAGCCGCGTGTGACCGTCTAACTAGTCTGCTCGCAGCTCTAGCCGAAGTCAAAGAGAGAGAGAGAGAGCACATGATGTTTCAACATTTGAACCCAGTGTGGCGGGTCAACTCGCGAGAGGTCAGTCGGTAATTTAGTTAATTAGAATACAACGTACAGATAGCATGCAATTCGTTAAGTGCTCTGCCGCTGGTTGACCATAATAATCCACCAGCTTCGCCGAGCTCGTGGTAAACGACAAATGTAGTCGCAGGACAGAGTGAAAGGCAATATCAATTACAGTTGGACACGTGTAAAACTGTGTACCTACTTTGAATCTTACACCAAGAGGGATTTGATATTCGACTTTGATCCAGCGTTTTCTGCGCAGTATCGATGTACGAAATCGATACGTTTATATTTAGTGTCTAGTACCACTCCCCAAGATCCATGTAACTACCGTACGAGGTTGAAGTTAGTAACGTTAATGTAACGAACGTCACGGAACAATTCATTGCCGTGCAGTTTCCGAATGACTTTCCAGTAGTCGGCTTTCAAAATAATGATTATATTTTGTCTTTTATCATAGTTTATCAAGTTTCAGATGTCGATTCTAAAGGTCCGAAGTAACGAGTTCTCCTGAACATGGATTGTTAGAGCAACGTTACTAACTTCATCCTCATTGTAACCATTTCGTATTATAGTATAGGAGAAAGCGTGGAGATACAATGGGTACTTATGATGTAAATTAATTGCCTCGATTTCGGTTCGGTAATTGGTGACATGAACCAGTCGCGAATGAAGGAGTACTAGAAGAAGAAAAAGAAGAAGAAGAACGGAGATGAAGCAGTCACCGAATGGACCAACTTCAGTCCCCTTCTCTCTTCTACTTTTGTCCTTTTTTTTTTTTATCCCGGAAGAGCGGAGTCGCCGATTGATAATAAATCGAGCTTATCTCGCTCAACTCAAACCAGGGATTTCAGTCGGGCTTTGCTGTACACACGAGAAACAATCATTCCGTATCCAAGCGGTAGCCAGTCTCGAGTCCAGAGTATCAAAGTTTCGATTTTATCTCTTTCTCCGAGAGACAATTGTCGGTCGGCTTAGCCGAAAGCCGGTCGTTCGAACGGATCCTGGAAACGCGTTCCTTTCTCTCTCTCTTTCTCTTTCTCAGTCTCCCTTTCTTTGCTCTCGAGTGGTGTGATATGTGGTAAATAACTTTCGGCCTTGTTTCTCTCTCTTTATTTCTCTCTCTCTCTCCTCTATCGTCGTCGCGACCTCCAAAGGCTCGAAGAAACTCACGTTGAACGGACACTCGAGCTCCGACACAAATGCACCAACTATTCACACTGGTATAACATAACCCGCATGTCCCAGACGAATGTCCCTCCTCTCCAATGAACGGGCAGAGCCTCGTCGTCGGCTCGAGACTCATTCAAGTCTCGTTGAAAGAATCTATTGTGAATAAATTGACTCTGAAGCTCTCGATCGTTCTTGCCTACACAATCGCACACACGAGCTTTTGAAACAATCCCTCGGCTCAATGAGACCAAATAAGTTACTGAATGAGCCCCGACCATGCGACAATAACTGGTTACTACACCTATACCAACCAACCCGAGATTCCCAGCGTCCTGCGTATCGCGTCGTCTTTCACTCCTTATTCAGATTTAAAGAATACTTTCTGTTTTCTTGAAGATAATTTTACCCTCGGATAACATTGAAATTATTTACTTAATAATTCACCGACAAGCGAAGGAAACTTTATTTCAACGTGGCGGTGAAGATACGTTAAGAAATTCGGAACGGCATCTTTTAACGAGCTGACCCCTTTGACCGGAAGTTGTTTTATTCGGCGGAAGAACCTGGCTGTCTAACAACACCGAACGTTGCGTGCAGGCCATGAGGTATACATACGAAATTTATGTTACATGCCTAGGCGTGGGGCTTTCTTCAAATTGTACGACGGCAAGTGACAATAAGTCGACGGAGACATTTTTCACGCGGATAAAAATTCACTCCGTAATTGTTATTTTTCACTGAAAATTGCACTGTAAACGATAAGTTTGAAGCTTGTATAATGTATATTACGTCGATAGTTAAATGGACGGATGATCCGTCGACGTGTGAACGCAGATCCAGAGACGACGTGCGGGTTGCGTTGCGTCGAATCACTGAATCATTGACTATAGGATTTGATTAGGAAGTCTCGGCTGTATTATAACTGTGAACCGGAAGTATTAAGTCACTGAACCGCGCGTCGATTTTGCGACGTTTTTACTGTATCATAAATAGAGTGATGCGAGTAAACGACAATAATAATTATACGAAGTCAGAAAAAGTTTCAAAAATTGAGAAGTTTGACGAGATTGAAGTTAGCAACGTTAATCCTTACTTCGTATCCTCAGGATTGTCTGAAATTTAGCTAGTAAATTATGACAAATAAGAAAGTGTTTATGTATTCTGAAAAGCCAATTCCTTGAAAATCGGTGAAAATAAAATTGTACAAAGATTTATTCCACGATTATTCGTTACGTTAACGTTGCTAACTTCGTATTTGAGCAATTTGCGGATACGAAATTGGAGAAAATAAAATGACGAGGGTTCGATTGGTTTTTAAATCTTCGTTTACACAACTCCGAAGCACACGCCTGTAAGTGCACCGGTGTTTAGATCCTGGATGCACTCTTCATTCAAAATGCATCGCGTTTAAGAATCTCATGCACGTATCACTGCTAACCGTATACCTACGGTGGATGAAATATGGAAAGATTTATCGTGAGAGATGTTCCTGCGTTTGCTGAAGCCGCGGCTGCATATTTTCCAAAGAGATTATAATCAGGGCGTCACGCTGCCGTCACCGTGAATGATCGTCGAGACTTGTAGGAAGAAAAAATACGGTGGAAACAGGAAATACAAAATATTTATATCGCCAATTTTGTTCTTCTTTATTGCCTTCTTTAATCAGGGCCTGGATAAATAAGTATTTAAAATTAGATGATACGCCCGTGTAATGTAGGCCTGAAAAACTTAAAAATGATAAAAAAAAAAAAAAAAAAATGTGGAAAATAGCAACTGCGTTTAAAAAGTATTAAAAAAAAAATCTATACTTGCATATTAATCCAGGCCCTAATTGTAATGATTCGAGATTTGTGATCTTTAGTTGTATTGAATCTGGTTGACGGTACGAAATTGGAATGATCAGTGCCACGGAGATACATTCCAAGTTCTCAATCCTTCACGTCCTTGTGAAAGTTTCTCTGCGTATAAGTAAAACAAGCATTGCTCAAGAACCGAAACAGCTCCTTTTTATCCCTTCTTTTTCTTTCCCCCGTATGTATAATTGTCGGCAACTTCTTTAAACCTGTTCTTCTTAGCATTGAATATACCGATTGTTTAATTTCTCCTATTGCGATGAGGTGAATTTTAGTAAAACTTAATAATTTCACTCTCTACGTGTCATCGATATTCTCGTTGATTCCTGGTATATAAAAATAAAACGCGAGATGTATTGAAAGAGAGAGGAAGATTTTTACGAGAATAATTCGTAACGTTAACGTAACGATTTATTTTTCCGAATATAATCGTTATCGCGCAGTTACAGGATAATTGTCCGAATTCAGATTTTTACTAAACTGAACTCCTTCAAAGTCGTTAAAAAATTTTCAAAGCCAGTGAATCTTTTGTTAAACAATTCGCTACGTTAACGTGACTAATTTCAATCTGGTGGATTTCAAGACGAATAAGTTGTACGCTTGGGAAAGGCGGTGCATGGTATAAAATGCTGACTCTTATTTTGCGCGTTATTTATATCGGGTGAGTCGTCTTTTGCCACAAGGATATATCTACGCCCGGACTCTCGGGGTTCACCGGATTTTGCGTTTGCATCCGTGATCATACGCGGGAAAATCGAGTCGGTGATCATCGATGCGCAACCTGATGCAGCAAGTGGAACGCACGTTATAAACTACCTGTCCGTCCGCTATCCAATCCTACCTGAGCCCTGCCCTGACTTTCGGTCTCCAACCGACACACAATTTTATTACTCGATCTTTTTGTGTTAAGAATAATTTCTATGCTAATTATACTGGTATTGATATCGCGATGTAATTTCGATATACATATCAGGTTCGTTTTGACCCTGGGAATGAAATTCTATGAGAGACTGTTGGGAAGGATTTTTTCCATCCCACTTTCTTTTTTTCATCAACGTTGCTAGAAGTATTTCGATCGATGAGAAATAACGTATGAAAAATCGATTTTTAAAGACCTTTGAAAATCGTATTTATTTCCCAGTCGATTTATCGCCGTACAGATAATCGCGTTGGTTTTTCAAATTCGTATAAAAAAACAAATAAATAAACAAAACTACGAACACGAGTGACATTTTTCGGTTACCAGTATTCACATTATAATTTCAGCCACCGCTTGTTGTTTGAAACTGTATAAAAGCAGCGAAAGCTTTTTTGTAAGGTCCAGTTTATTTATAACTTATACGTACGCGATTTTGCAAATTGTTATTAACACGTATGCAGAAGGGAGGGGAAAACGTTGAGGGATAATTAGGTAATTGGGTTGCACATTGACGGTTACGGGTCGTTGAACCGCGTCTCTTTATAGCTCTTAAAATATGACGTCACGTAGTGCAGGCTGGATTTTACGTTTAAACAAAAATAATATGTGCGCAATGGCGGGTCGTGAATTGACAGACGACTAATAGAGGTAAAGAAAATGAAAATGAAAAACAAAAAGACACACCTTGTCGCTGCTGAAAACGCACTTCACGTTAATCCATTTTTTCACAACTACGGTGCAGTTGCAGCCGTCAATTGCGCATATTCCGACAGGCGGTGCGTTTTGGCAATTGGCATTTTTTGGATTATTTATCGCGGACAATATAACCGCGAATGCGACGATTCGACGAAACCACTTTATTCCACGATTATTATCATTATTACAGGCACAGAGAGATTTTCTTCCATCACTGATCATTTTTACGATTTACGATGAAAAAAATTTTTCCGAACAAGGAGGAGAAATACACCCGCACTCACTACACTGCGGCTGATACTTGTGTTTGATAGATTGATTTTTATTTCACACACACACGCACACACGCGCCCACAGGTATGCAAAATATCTCGGACACTCAAACTGTCGAACTTGTTCGATAGCTCTCCACCTCTTTCCGCACTTTTTCAGTAATCACTGCGAGCATTTTATTTTTAAATTCGATTCCTTCGGGCTTTTTTTTTTTTTTTTTTTTTACATTCAAATAAGAAAATCTTCACGCCGTGGTTTTCAAATCGCACACATCGCTTAATTGCTGGTTAATCGATTATTACAAATAAAACACTTGGATGATTTATTCGAGTTTAAAAAAAAAAGATGAAAAAAAGAAAATTTCAGCGGACGGTTTTCGTTTTTTTTTTTTTTTTTAATCAGCGACGTAACTTTTCACACACATTTCTTTTCAAAACTATCATCACATCTCGGTATTAATTGTGTATGATATTTAATCCCATAAAATATCGATTCATTTCTTCATTACTCGTTATGGCAATTCAAATCCACACGCGCAACTTCTCATTATACAGATACGTGAAAATCCTGCGAGTCCTCGGTTTTGTTCACATTTTTCTTTCTTTTTTTTATCCTCGCTCTCATTCCTCGATGATCAGTTAATTGATAAAATACATCGATTAAATAAATCCAGATTATCGTCGTCGGAACACATGGCGAACAATATCAGCGGCTGTGTTTCAATTCGCGATTTTTATACCGATCGGCAAAATAACCTTTCGCACTGCTGTGTAAATTATATCGCATATAGGATAAGGCTTATATCGAGCGATGACGATGACGATGACGATGCTTTTACGGTGAAAAGATGAAAAGATTTGAAAGAAGAATGAAAAGAAAGTTGAAATTAAAAATAAATGAATTGAACAGACGTCGACCCGCGATGTTGCGAAATTGTTTTTTTCTTTCTTGAATTTTTTTATTTTTTTTTTCCCCTCCGTTTCTACAAAAATCACGCTTATTCCGCGATCTTTTCTCAAAACTCACGGCTCGGCTATCGGTGAAACACGCGTCGCGATAGCCGGATTGTAACTGGTGAGAAATCGAGTTGCAAGCGTGTTTCTATCCCCACCATGCCCTTCGGCTATTCCTCCGTTACACCAGCCAACACACATACGAAGTATTATTTTACACCCACAAAAACGCGTCTACGATACGAAACGCCGGGCGCAACGGACCATTGCCACCGTATCCAAGCACACACACGTATTGCATGTGTGCGTACGTAAATTACACTTTTCCACGTCGTCGTCGTCCTCCTCCTCTGTAGGCTGGCATCGCTTTCATGGGTTGGTTGTACAGGTTCTGACAAGTTTTGCCAACCGTGACACAATGTTGCTTTTTTTTTGTTTTTTTTTTTTTCTTCTTCCTTTTTCTTTTGGAAACAATCGTCCACCGATTGCTGAAACTTAAATATATCACGCTCGTGTAGCGGCACAATTTTACAGTTTTTCCTTGATTGTGTAATTTTACTGCACGCGGAATATCTCTTCGTCTAATTTCATCCCTCGAGTCATCCTGGAAGCACCGATCGGGGAGGGGTGTCAATGGCGGTGGCCTTTACAGCAACAGGTGTTTGCCATCTGATCGAGATGCTCGAGACCCTGTTTTTAAACGTGATTTTTTTACATCGAAGCGTCGTTTTCCTCAAATTTATTTAAGCGGAAGTAATTTGAAAACGTTTATTATTTACGAATAATTTTCGCCAGATTTTAGTTTCGGCGATCTCGAAAGAAAATTGGCTTTGTTTCCCTGCATTTTATTTTTTTTTTTTTTATTTTTTTTTTTTTTTTGGGGTTTTTTTTTGTATTTGGTGTACGGATTTCCGCCGCAAAGAGCTGACACCTGCCATCCCAGGGTCTTTTGTGCAGCCGTTTCCGATATGATCACCCTGCGCGCACGTGTTTACCATATTTTCTTCGATGCTGGAAATTAAATTTTACCCCAAGACGAAATGGAAAATTGTACGATAGCAAAAGTTACGGAGTGTTACTTAAGTGGTACTTGAGATTATCGCTCTGCGTTGATCGATTACGTCTGGCTGGAAAAAATACTGGATGAAACGTCTCTTTGAAACGCTTATATATATATATATTTATATATATATACGGCATTTCACTTCAATTCGGTAAACGGTTAACCATAACATTTTTTTCTAATTTCATCAAGGATTTTTCCTGCATTGGTACGATTCCTGAAAAGCTTTAAAAATAATTTTCAAATTATTTTCATCACTCGTTTTTACCCCATCATTTCAAAAACATTGAAATGGATTTTTGTGAAATCAAAGAAAAACCGTTTGATTTACAAATAATCAATAAATTTTTAACGGGTATAAAAATAGAAAAAAACGATGAAAAAATAGAAGAGATGATTTAAAAACAAAAAAAAAAAAAAAATTGTAATAAACACTGTCCCACTCTGAATGTTGTGTGATAATTTTTCATTTTGGAAACCAAATGTTTTTTTTTTTTTTCCTAGTTTCATAAAAATCAATTCCGATATTTTTGAGATGGATTTAAAAAATCATAGGGCAAAGACGACTGATTAAAACTATTTGAAAACTTTTTTCAAAGCTTTTCAAGAGCCGTAGTAACGTAAAAAAAAATCGTTCGTGAAATTAAAAAATGTCACGATCAACCGTTTACCGAGTTGTCATGGAATGCGTTGTAATTTGATTTCGAAGCGTTTATCGCGGCAGTCTTGAATCGCAGTGCTTTGTAATCAGTCTTTGTGCCATCTGGGAATCAGTGATAATGTTACTTTTATTTGCGTTCAATAGCTGGATTGAATACTCGACGATCGATTGTCTCTTTCACGCGTTATCTGGCTTCGGAATCTGATAGCTGTTTCCCCGCCATCCTGGCATTGTCTTCCATATCGGGATGCAGCCTTGTCGCCTTACGGCTTGTGCCTGGCATCGAAACAGCCATACATAAAATATGCCGGTGACATACGCCGTTTGAAAATTGGGCTGCTCGATGTGCCCGAACTTTTTGGAAATTAAATGGGGGAAAAATTTGATTCTTTTCTAATTTATCTGAATAGCAAATTTTACATAAAATCGAGTTATACCTGCACTGAGAGAAATATTTAGTTCCAGTTACCGCTCAGTACTTAACTATTTTCTTTTTCTTACTACAACCGAAAAATGTAGTTCTAGGTAGAAAATAAAATTAGTTTTCTAGCTGTTACGATTTCTTTCTCGAGGAACCTTGCGCATTGTACGATCAGATCTGACCACCGAACTGAAACTCTCGACCCCATAGTCAGCAGAATCCAGTAGCATCCACATACGTCGAGGGATACTTGCCAATTAGGGACATCGATGAAACTCGTTTTAACGAACCGAGCTCTGCAGACTTTGCCAACATCTCTCGGCGACTGTTGATCATGGCAGCGGTGTAGAATATGATTCTGTTCCCCGAACTGATTGAACTGGAGAAGTTTTCGTTTTATCAGACGACTTCCGGTATCGGACCAAAGTTTCTTCAAAAAAGAAACTTTCCTCAATCAAAAAAGAAACTACTCTCAATCATATATTGTTGCCCCCCCCCATTATTTTCCTCATTCATCTAAATTCTAATAGATTTTATCGCCGATCGATCTTGTTTTAAATCTTGTCCGCTTGGTATTCGAGTGGAAACGGCACTTCCGGTAGTATCAGACAAGCGTGATATGTTGTCACCGCATTATTGCAGCCTGTTACACCAAGTGCTCGTGTATCCAAGATATTGCGAACTCGAGACTCCGCTGTTTATGGAATTGACTCTGACTCTCTCGTATGGTTACTACTCCGTTCCGATCCATCTTTGGAAGTAGCTGGTATAATAATGGAGCAAAGAACGTATTACTGTCGCAAAGAAAAATACGGCGTAGCGGAGTTTCGCGTTAGCGGTTTATTTCTGGAATCATTGTCAGTTCTTTTTATCAGACGTGAAGAGAGAAAGAAAGAAGAAAGAAAGAACATATTTTTATTTTACTAGGACATATGCATCCGCGGGTACAAGGTGAGAGAGATTACATTAGAGATATCAGACTTACATACTGCTTACAATTAATTTTAGCTTAAGAGAGAGAGAGAGAGAGAGAGAGAGAGAAAACAAACAAAGAAATAAAAATCACTTACAATTAATACTGAAACCTCGTTGCGCGGCAAAGTTTTTGCGATTCTCTGTTTTCTTTCGGCGATTTGCAATTGAAATTAATTTCTATACCGTTTTTAATTTTTTCGTTTCAGTTGCCACTCGAACGAGCGACTCTTCTTGCGGGATTTCGTTTCTTGCTCGGCCGGAACAAGCGGAGGACGATTAGCGCGATGGTTGCAACCGGACAGCTTTGTGGATCCTGCGAAATGCGAGGCTCTTTATTCAAGGGACGAGATGAGATGCGGATGGCCGGCGATCGTCACTGTTCTTACAAGGGACCAATACGGCGAAGTTGTTCACGTGTCGGGCCTGAAGGTGGGTGAATTCCTTCGTTTAAGGGGGGGTTTACAGCTTGGACGGTCTGAAATTATATCTGCTTTCAGGATTTTTTTTTTTTTGAATAAAGTGAAAACACTTGGAGCAATTTGAATTTCAAGGTATTATTATTTATAGTTTCAACAACATATTCAATTTTTTTCATCGAAATTGATCACAAAATGGCGGCGTGGCGCATATAAGTAGCGAACGACTTCGAACTCGAGAGCTTTTGCGATGGCGTATCCTCCTGACATCACTGTCCAACTTGTAACAAATAGGAAATTTTTTTTCAGTTGAAAACACTTCTTCGGGTTCCAATTCGTAGCCTAAGTGTTTAACAAAATAAAAAAATTCAGTCAAATATATACGTTTATGAACGAAGAATAGTTTAAAAAAATTCGTATGAAAAAATATTTGGGATTGAAATTCAGAAATCTAGCCACGATCTCGAATCGCTAGACAAGTTTTGAAGATTGTGTGAAAATTTCAAGTCGATCGGATAAAAATTGAACCAGAATTCTGAGCTACCGGATTGAAAACCTGGTCGTTTGCTACTTATTTCCGCCATACCGCCATTTTGTTATTAATTTCAAACTGCTTCGGGTGTTTTCATTTTCTTAAAAAAAGAAAAACTCCCAAAAACAGGGATGATTTTAGACCTTCCCAGCTGAATTTCAATCCTCTCCCTGAACCCACGGCAAAGCCGTAAAAAATATCCATAACACCGTCGAAAATTCCCGACGTGTTTCAGATCGAAGTGAAGGCGGTTCCCATCGACAAAAAAGACATCGCGGACTCTGACCAGGGTAGAAAAATGCGTCGAGTATCGCAACCGGACCCGATGACCTTCGGTGGTCATCCTCAGCCCACTCTCGACGTTCCCTACGAAGTTACAGTTAACAACAAGATGTGCTTCTACGCTATCACCATCATGAAGGCCTACCAGAATTACTCGTTCGAAGAACTGAGGTTCACATCTCCGGCGGTCAAGAGATCCAGCGAAAGTATGCTCGTCAGGCCCAACGGCGATGGAAGTTACAGTGCCACATGGACGCCGGCCTCCGTTGGCTGGTACTCTCTTATGGTTACCGTTGACGGGTACAGCATGGAGGATGTGAGTGAAATGGGTCCGAAAAATAAGGGCGAAGCTCGCTTTCCAGGTGAAGAAGCTTACGCGAAAATTGGTCTCATGTTGCAGAACTTCAAGGTCGAGGTGAAGGAACCACCCCAAGGTATGCAACCACCGACTCAGAACATCGTGAAGAAACCTCAGCACCAGCCGAGCAGACTGAGGAAATTCGTCGCAAAGAATAGCGCCGGGCTCAGGATCAGGGCGCATCCTTCTCTCCAGAGCGAGCAAATCAGCGTGGTGTTTGTCAACGATACGATAGGTTTTATAGACGAGGTAAGGGAGCGGGTCTTTGTCGAAGGAACGTTGTCGGTTCGATTCTATCCTGTGTCTTTTACGTGGTCGTTTGACTCTTGGTAATTTTGCGTATCAGATGCACAACGACGACGGTGTCTGGCTACGTTTGAACGCGGAAACCATCAAGCAATACTGCAACAGTGGGCACCTTGAGGCCTGGTGTCTGCAGTACAATCAGCATCTGGGAAAGACTCTGTTGCTTCCGGTTGAGGAGCCGAAAACGATTCTGGACCAAGTGATAAAGGAAACTATCCTGCGGAAAAGACCGGAGCACAACGACGAGTAAGTTTATTGACGAATTATTCGGGGTATTGAAGAAAGGATGAAACGCGATGTGCGCCGAGAAAAATTTCATTTGTATAGTAACTGGAAAAATTCAGTAAAACAGGTATCGTTGAAAAAACTGTTTGAATATTGTTGGAATTACGAAAACCGAGGTACGCGAAAACATTTTGCGCTACTGTCTATCCTCTTTTGGTTATCGCAACGCAAAATCAGTTTCTGAGGTTTACTCTACTTTTTTAGTTAAACAAGGGTTTAACGTCAATTTATTCTTGCACAAGCGTTAAATTTTCGCAACAGTTGCAAGAAAATATAGCAACAGTGATCGTAATGAGAAAGAGTAGCAACTGATACTAGAAATCTAATTTTCATTTTCTACCTAGAACTACATTTTTCGATAGTGGTAAAAAATGAAAATAGTCAAGGACTGAGCGGTAACCGGAACTAAAAATTTCTCTCAGTGTACGAAGTCGTGGCGTATATTTCAGCAGGAGAAAGACCGTCACTTTCGACAGCGGGAAATGCATGGTGGTTGTCAAGTGTGGAGCTTCTGGTCACAACATTCGTAGCAAGCCAAGTCTCAAAGCACCTCCGGTCGGCATGCTGGCCCTTGGGAACAGCATCACTGTTCAAGAATACGTAAGTTTCTAGACGTGAAATTTGACGGTTGTTTGTTTATTGTACCGCCGGGGTTGAGACGTATGAACAATTTTCTCTTTCAGCACGTCAACAGCGAAGGTACTTGGGTACAGATAGACGACGAGGCGGCCTTCAAATATTGCTTTCATCCCGAAGACGAAGCCTGGTCACTAGCTGTGAACAAGCACGGTGTAGTTTATATGAAAATTGAACAGGAGCTTGAGAACGACCAAGCGGAGAGAAAACTGATGATGCCTGATGCCACGTTTTCGCATGACAATATAGGATTCGACTTTTCTGCACCGTCAGGCAGCAACGAAGGATTCAACTTTACGACGCGAAATTTTACCCCGGGAACTGGCGGGTCTGGGGAAGGAAACAACATAAATCCATTCGTATTTGGTTCTTATAATCAGCATGATTCTCCAGGTAAAACATCGAGGTACACAATGATGATGGTTCGATAGTTGAATGCTTGAATTTTTCAGGGAGCGATAGATTTACACCAGAGAAAAACGACGCCTCGCCAAAGTTCAGTAAACCGCACACCAAGGAACGAGTGGCGAGAGAAAGGGATCGAGAAGGTGGTGGAAAATTTAGTGTGCTTCAAAAATGGTTACGGGGTGAAGACAAGCACCACGGAGACAAGAAGGGATCGCCGGGAAAGTAAGCGCACAAGCTGATCGACGTACGGAGATAAGGGATACCGGCACGATCACATTTCTTAAACGTTTAACAACATTTTTTTGTCTACAGAGATATTCCAGAGTTTGTCGGAGTCTCGGTGAAGGAACTGGTAAAAGCTATAGGGGAAAGTCGGGCCAATGGTAACGGATCAACTCCTCCGGAAACACCAAGGAGAACATCGAGAAGTTCTTCTCCAAAAAATACCCAAGGTGGGTCTCCACGAATTCACAGCCGTTCTTCTAGTCCAGTCCCAATACCTGGTACGTATTTAGTTCTCACCATAGTCGACTCAACAATCAAGAAACATACAATAAATATACACTTTTTCAATACTAATAGATACTCGTCAACGTCTCGCGCTTTGAAATTTATTGACAAAACAATGTTAGAGATAGGTGTATAATAGCGACAGAAAATAATAAGCTTATATTTCCGATGATTAAATTCCGCAACAGCGTAGTTCGATGCTTTTACGAATTTTACACGTATAGCAGAATCAAAGTAGTGTCACTTTTTTATCATTATATTATTTGGACGAGGTATGCACACGTGTTTTGGGAAATATTTTTCTCACCGCAGTCTAGAGAATAGCAATAACACGTTAAAGAAGTTAGGTTTTCAGTGTTTTGATCGTAATAAGCTGAAAATTATTACGGTAACCCGAGTATTTTGAGACGTTTATCAGATCTTATAACGGTCAAGTAGCACAATCACACGATTTAGTTGTAACAATCTAGCGGTGTTGGTCTTAGCGGGATCCTGCCGACAGCCAATTGGTTCTGGCAACTGCCTCTTTCCTCCCGCTGCTAACATTCCAGGTATTCAGTGCTTATGTTCCTAAGAAACCACTCAAGTCGCAACAATATGAGATGAATCCAAAATTTTATTATGAACACAAAGACCAAGCCAGAAACTCTACACCATCTCACACTGTTACGGCTAATAAGCGTTGTTTGAAAATTTTTCTTCTGCATGTGGATTCAAAATTCTCTATTTGTGAATGATTATCCTGTATTATGTACTTGCTGCTTTTAGTAATGTAATTAAGTTATAGTCGTGTAAGTTAACATTTTATGTGACTTGAATAAAGTTTAACACATACAAAGATTACGGCAGTATGAGAAACAATATTCAAGCCACAAAACTACCATTAAAACCCGATACATGTTGCAAATATTAAAAACTCGCCAGGTGGGAGGAATTTGATAGGCGGGGGGGACAGTGCTGGCAGCAGCCCTCTGCTCTGCGGCTCCCCTCGAAGTATCGGGATATCTCCGTTAGGTAAGGATACTAACACGTTTTTATACCACTAACTCACATAAGCCTACGTTTGACACAAAGCTTAACGTCAACTAATCCACTAACAAGGAGTTTTAATATTACGCGATACATAGAACATCAAGTTGGACCATGCGTTACTATCATGTTCAGTATTGCACAGTATACTACATCAGCATGCAAAACTAACTCTAAAGCTTCTTAAATCGTTCATTGTAATTCTACGCTTAAAGTACACAGGGAGAAAATGGTAACGGTAAACATGCATCCAATTGGAAATTGATTTCTAACTCAATTTTTTGCTGTATAAAATATTTGCGAGTTTTCCCGCTTGTTTATATTGATTTAAAAACTCATACACGATCCTTGTATTACAGCACAGTTACAGTATTCCTGGAATAAGTTTTTAGTAACTAAGTATGAGCTCAATATTTGCAGAGCTCGGTTCAAATTTCTGTACAAGTTATCGTATGAGAATGAAATTCGTAAAATAGTATACGACTCATTTATTTCCTAGCGTCTGGAGCAACGGTCGATTCTGCTACATCTCATCGTCGTGGTTCTACTCAAAGTGATACCAGCGCTTTGGTGAGCAGTCTCACCAGAGATCCGTCGCAATCGCCAAGTGGAGTTAGCTGCATTACAGCAAACACACGAGATTTGTCTCCGAGTCCAAGCTGCAGTTCGATCCACATGCGATCGGAGGATAGCATTGCTAGCCCACCAGACACACCGCGAAAAGAGGCTGTAAGTGAAGCCTGAGTCGAGCATTAAAAAATCATTCGTCGTATACATTTTTAACTTTATCTCGCTTTGAAGGATTCTCAAGAAAGTCCGCGTAAGATGTCACAGGCCCAAACTCAGACTAGCCCAGATAACGCTACAACAGCAATGAAGGGTCACTTCAGCATTGGGGCTTCAGGGACTAAGGACGAACGTCTTTCTCCAAAATTGAATCGCAAGGATCATAGTAAGGGCTTGAAGACACGGTTTAAACGAGCCATGTCTCCGGCCAACAGTCACCAAACGCCTAGTACGAGTCATGCAATAAATTTGAACAAAGAAAAGGTGAAAGAGGCTGTCAGCCCGTCGGTAGCCGAATGTTTGAGAGCGGTATTTGCCGCTTATTTGTGGCACGAAGGTATAGTGCACGATGCCATGGCTTGCGCAAGTTTTTTAAAGTTCCATCCCAGCCTGCCAAAGCAAGGTGCACTTGTGGTGACGAGGCAGTCTGTTGTGCAATCTAGCGACAAGCAAAAACAGGAATTGACGAAGGAGCAAAAGGCGAGGCAAAGACATTCCGTTGAAGTAAGTAACGCCGGTAATTACTTGCACATCCAACCAAGTACACTGGAAACATTGACCAGATCCGCGGCGAATGCTAATGCCAATCGAAGTCGGAAAAAGCAAGAAAACATTATCAAAGAGGAAGGTGAAGCGAGCAAGTTAACTGCCTTGCCAGAATTTCACACAGTAGCGATATTGCCACCGGCTTTGAAGTGTCTGGTGTTTCTTTGGGAAGAGCTGAGTACCAATTGTCTCCAGGTCATAAATCAACAAAACATCGTCCACAGTCCCGTGGCGCATATGCAGACGATAAGACTGACGAAAAAATCTTCTGCAGATAAACCTTTGAAAGAAGAGAAGTCGAGAGACAAGGAGAAGAAGACTAGTAGGAAGAAAAAAGAATGGAAACCAGTAGGACAAACAAGTGCAGGCGAAAGTTTATGCGGTATCGAGCGTGAAACAACTTGCGAACTCTGCGGTCTGATGTTTCCACACCCTGTGACCTATCACATGAAAATGATGCATCCTGGTTGCGGTTGGCATGCTGGTGGTAAAGGGTACAATAGCGGAGGAAACTACTGCGTTGGTTGGGCAGGTAATTGCGGGGACGGAGGAGTTGGTGGAAGCTCTTGGTATTTGATTTGCGACACTTGTCGAGAGAAGTATTTGAAAACGAAGAAAAATAAACTTAGTAAGAAATTCGTCAGCGGAGTTACTCGAAGGAAAGGAGCAATGAATAGGATTCTTTCGCCCACCAATAGTCCAAGTAGAAACGAAACGCATATAGTCATGAAAAACAACGCAATGTTCTTGCTCGACTTGGCTAGTGCCTCAGGTTTAAGCATTCCAAAACAGCAGCGAAGACCGTCGCAGACTTTGTCTTCTGTAGCAGAAAATCATAGCCCGCCTGAACCAGCTGGACCGTTTCCCCCCACTGGCCCATTCCAATGCTTGCAAGCCCTTGGAATTAACACCTCTCAGAGCCACGATGAAAGATATTACGAGGAAACGTTGAGGAGACACAGCGGACAACATAATCCATATGACGGAAATGGTTCGTTTAATAGCAGTAATGGAAGGGTGAGTGATTGAATATTGAAAATAGAACCATGATTATAAATGTAAAATCATAAATAAGATTTAATGAATGATCACTCATGTCTGATTTTTCTTTCTACACCCTTTCAGCCGTTATCAGAATGTCCCGTAAGCGATAGTGACAGTGACAGCGGCAAGGGCAGAGGAATGTTTCACAGATCAGTTTCTATGTCCACTGGAGCTCCATGGGCAAGAAATAGTAACGATGGGAGAGTTGTTATGATGCGGAAAAGGAACAACAGTAGCAGTGAAATGAATAACGGTGAGTTATTATTTTATCACAATGAGAATAAAATTTGTTACTTGATCGCAGAAGCGAACATCATTTACCAGGTATGAGGTGGAGGGAAATGTAAACCCTTTTGTAATCCCATTATCGCTGTTTTATTACCTAGTGACAATTTCTTCTAACTGAATGTATGAATTTCTTTATCCTGATGTGAATTTTAACACCATCAAATTTTATCAAAACAGACGCTGGTTCTTCGCTTCTGTGTTACCCGTCGGCAGCGTTGCAGAAATTGGTACCTTCGATAGACCAATCGGCGATAGTATCAACTAGTCAAGCAGAAACAGCGAACAATGTGAAAGTAGAGATACTGAGAAGACCAGTAATGTCGTTTGTGTTGCATCAACATAATTTACAATATCTTCAACTTGCTATGAAGCAAGCATTGAGACGTGCCGCATGTCGTGTTTATGCTATGCAAGCGTTGAACTGGTTACTCAGAAGCGTTACTCAGCCAATTTGTTTGCACGATTTACTATGGTGGTTTCTGTCTGCTCTAACACCCGTAACACCTGATACGCTAGATGTTAGCGAAGACGATAATCGAACTGAAAAAAAGGAGGATCACGTAAGTTTGTTTAAAAATATATACCATTGAAGAAAAGAGATGTTATTCGCAACGCGATAAATTCCTATCACAGCATTTACTTCTGCACTTATTACAGGATATGATCGGGGTCTGCGAACATCCACTAAGTGATTTGGTCGTTGCTGGCGAGGCTGCGAATCCTCTTCCAGCCGCATTTCACACTTTATTACAAACCATTGCTGATTTAATGCTTTTACCGCCGCCAGGTAAGGATTTCAAACAGCAAAAAATCAACCAATAAGGCCAACTTGTGACTACAAAGAAATGACTTCCATTACATTTCACAATAATTCCAGGCTCACCACTACAGCAAGCGGCAGTGAGATGTTGGGGAATAAGATTTACCCCTGCCGATCACATGTTCTTACATCGCAGTCATGTGTTTAGTAACATTAGTAAAATTCTGTCACGTTCCGAAGAAGAGGAAGATGTCAATATAAGTATGCACGAGAGTCATCAGTCAACGTTTTCGCAACACATTACGAACTCTGTCGAAGCATTGAAAGATTTGACGGGTGGAGTTGAGATTAAGGCATCGAGTAGACAAGCTATGATCGGCAGTCTCACAGATAATTCTACCGAAACATTTTGGGAGTCTGGTGATGAAGATAGAAATAAAACAAAGACGATCACTGTACTGTGTGGCGCGCATTCTTATCCTAGAATGATCTACATCCATGTTGATAACTGCAGAGATTTGGCGGTAAGGAGCAAGTCGAGTTTAGAAGTTGCACAAATATTATGAACAAAATGTAAAATGCCAACAAATTATACCTGCGCTAACTTTGAAATTATCACTTATCTTTTGCAGAATAAAGTTTCCAGCGTGACTTTTCAATCTGGACCAAACGTTGACGAGCTTTTTAAACTCAGGACCGTAGATGTCGAAAGTAGATCAGCTGGTTGGGTCAGCTGTCCGGTAACAGGTAATTGTGTTGGAAATAAAAAAGTTCGTGAAAACTCGCGCTTACTTTGCGATTAATGAACAAATAATGAGTGGTGATATATTTTTTTAGACATGAGACACGTCGTTGTTCGATTGGAATTGAAAGGCCCTGACAATTCGTTACGGCTTAGGCAGATTCGAATTTTGGGAGAAATTGAAGGTGAATCACTGAAAATTGGAAAGCAACATAGCGCGTTGACCATTCAACAGAGGAACTGCGAAGCTGAGACATTGAAAGTCTTTCGTTTGATAACTGCGCAGGTTTGTATCTGGCTTAGCTCGTGAAATCATCATAGAACCATGTATGCTACTGCTTACTTTGCACATTTGTAACTAATGGTTTGAAATTTATCCAGGTATTTGGCAAATTGATACAAGGTGAACAGCAACAACCGATGGAAGCTGTCGACATTGCCAACAAAGGTTTAGAGGAGAGTAACGACCTTCGCGAACACATGGTCGGGATTTTATTCAGCAGAAGTAAACTCACTCATCTGCAGAAACAAGTTTGCGCTCATATAGTTCAAGCTATAAGAAAAGAGGCAACCCGTCTCAGGGAGGAATGGGAAGCTCTCTTGTGCTCCGCCACTCCGGTGAACAGCTTGATGAGCGATGGCAGCGATTTACCAAAGGCAGCAGATACGTATTGCTTTGAAATGCTGTCCATGGTTCTGGCGTTGAGCGGTAGCGCAGTAGGAAGAAATTATCTCTCACATCAATATGGTTTACTGCGAGATTTGTTGAGCCTGCTTCATACTGGATCTGCTCGAGTACAAAGACAGGTAAAGATCAGCATTCCAAGGTTAATTGCGACTGAACGTGATGCTTTCCTTCAAGTATTACGCGAGAAACCAGAAGCTTATCATTTTATTTTCACTCGAAGGTAACGTCGCTGCTGAGAAGAATGTTGCCAGAGATCAAGCCACTGACTCTTGCTAGTGTGGTCAACGTCGAGCACCTGCCGCCTCCTGATTTTAGCATAGTTTCCGTTACGAATAAAGGTCATGTACAATCTAACGAATTCGATGAACACGAACCAGGAATACTCGACGTTTTTTTGAGTTGCATCGCAAAGGCACTAACTGTTCAAGTCAAAGTAAAAGGGAAGGAAAACGGTAAAGCTTTACAGACCGTGTCATTAGCCACAAGTATTCATCCGAAGAACGATATTGGCTCAAGATGGTGGCTGAGAGGATGCATGACCAGAAAATTAGCTGAAGTCATTATACGATTGCTGAAAGATATGGCTGTGGTGAGTGATTTTGTGAAACGAAGTGCAAACCATTGCTAGTAATTTCGACGACTTGTTGCTTACATCAATTTTAATTTACTAGGGTAAGATATCCGAAGCCTGGGCAGCTGTAACTAAGGCTGCGATAGCTGAAAACATATTGAACCTCACGAGACTGGACGAGAAAAGTCGAGATCCAAACGAATGTCTTCATACACCGACTTTGTGGCTCGCTCTAGCTTCGCTTTGTGTTCTGGACATCGATCACGTTGAAAGGCTTTCTTCTGGACAGTGGAGTGCTGCCGACGGACAGCCACCGCCGCCCAGGGTGCGTGTCTTTTTTTTCTTTTCCTTCGATGTTTGGATAATATTTATTGTATGTCGTAAGAACTTTAAGCATATTACTAAATATTGTTATATCATTTCAGCCGACTTGCAGTAATCATGACGACAACGAGACGAACGCAATAATTCAGTGCAACGTCTGCGGTAATCTGTGCGCCGATTGTGACAGGGTTTTACATTTACACAGACGTACTAGGATGCATGTTCGTCAAGTCTGCAAAGAAGAGGAGGAAGCGATTCGCGTTGATCTTCACGAAGGATGCGGACGTACAAAACTGTTCTGGGTCTTGGCTCTCGCGGACAGTAGAACTTTGAAAGCGTTGGTGGAGTTTCGCGACGGTTCACCGAGTAAACCGATCGGCTCAACGTCGGGAGTTTGTAGATTTTGCGGCACTACTGGAAACACAGGCCTACTCGCCATCGGGAATATATGCTCAGATCACGACTGTCAGGAGCACGCAAAAAATGCTTGTAGCAAAGTTCATCCCTGCGGACACGTTTGTGGTGGTGTAAGAAACGAACGGCCCTGTCTTCCATGTTTGCACAGATGCATGCCTGGGACTGACTTAAAACAGGACGCCGATGACATGTGCATGATTTGTTTCACCGAAGCACTCTCATGCGCTCCGGCCATCCAACTGCAGTGTGGTCACGTCTTTCATTTACATTGCTGCCGTAGCGTGCTTCTGAAACAATGGGTCGGCCCGAGAATTACATTCAGTTTTTCGCTTTGTCCCATTTGTAAACAGCCGATAGATCATCCAGCGTTGGCCGAAGAATTGGTCAGCGTCAAGGCTCTCTTCGAAGATGTAAGAAGAAAGGCTCTGATGAGACTCGAGTACGAAGGATTGCACAAGTGAGTCGTCGTCAATTCTTTTCTTTGCAAAATTTGTAATAAAGTATTGCTGGAACCGCGGACTGAATTTCGAATGTTTCTGTTTCTTCTAGGGCCGAAGCAGTGGTTGCACCAGGGGCACGATACCACCAGGATCCTGCGGCTTATGCTATGGATCGTTATGCTTACTACGTGTGCTATAAATGTCAAAAGGCGTATTATGGCGGTGAAGCAAGATGCGACGCTCAACTAGGCGGAGAGACGTTTGATCCGACTGAACTTGTTTGCGGAGGATGTAGTGATGTTGCGAGGGCCCAAATGTGTCCGAAACATGGCGCCGATTTCCTCGAATATAAGTGTAGATACTGTTGTTCAGTCGCAGTGTTCTTCTGTTTTGGAACAACGCATTTTTGTAACACGTGTCACGATGATTTTCAACGAGTCGCCAATATTCCCAAAATCGAGCTTCCCTCTTGTCCCGCGGGTAAGCGTTTCATTTCTATTTTTGGTATTTAGTTATGATAATTTTCTCAACAAGATTACAATTCATCTGTGTACTTGAAAAATGTATTTGAATATCTGCTTTTTCCAGGTCCTAAAGCTAAGCAATTAGAGGGAGACGAATGCCCGCTGCACGTAAAACATCCACCGACAGGTGAAGAGTTTGCTTTAGGATGTGGTGTTTGTCGTAACGCGCACACCTTCTGAATTTCCTATATATGTAATTAATAATTTATTACACCTCGATTGTTAGACACAATCAATTACCGAACTTTGAATGAAGTTTCGATCGACCTAGTTTTAATAGTTTATAATATTGATTTCGGTTAATTGTCGATAATCGTTATCGAATGTGCCGGTTTAGCCATACTAGTCCAATCCTGGGAGCAGGAAAATCACTCTTTTAACTTACATTTGTATCTGGTAGCCATAGTATATCCCGCTACTTAAACTTGACCGAATGATCAGCAACCTACTATTGATTTTGAGAAAATACAACCTCTCTTTAATCAAAAAGTTTGCTGCAAAGTATAATATGGTTCTTAGGTATGGAGGTAATTAACATTGAGCCATCAGAGCCATGCAATACATGTTGAAATTCGATTTATTTCAAAAGTATAGCAATTCAACCCACTTTGAAATGCCGTTGTAATACGGCAAGTTTGATCGAATTTCAGGATGTATCACGGTATTGAGCATTTGAACGGAACGTGATTTCTGCCCAAGGATTGCAAGTTAGTGAAGTTTGTGAGATGTTAGATGAACAATGGAAAGGAATAATTACTGAATTTCATGAAGTGCACTAATAAAATTATTTATTATTCGTATGAATAATCTTTACATTATTATCATTATGTATACATATTATAAATAATAAATATAGGGTAGGTGCGAAGGTGTTATTTAATGATTCGATATGAAAATACAAAAAAAAAAAATTCATCAACCAAAATCATAGTAAAAATTGTCATCACGTTCGAATAATACAGTAATGTAACGAAACGCAATATTTTTCCATTCTTTACGAAAATTTTTTTTATTTTCTTGCATTGCTGAAATAAGCATTGAAGATTTTTGTCGGCTCATACATTATTTAATTTTCCGCAGCTATCATATATTATACCTTTTTCGATTGAAAATGAAAGTGAAAAAAAAAAAAAAAAATGAACCAAACAAAAATTAAGAAAATAAAATAAAATAATTAAACATTTGTGATTTGTGAAAAATAGATCGTGACAAACAATGTAGTAAGTTGTCAATAATTGAATTTAGTCAGGTGTTTTACCTGCATGTACTCAAATGTCATTAACTATAAAGATAAGAAATACTGCATGTTTTTATATTTATTTTCTATCGAATTTTTTTCAGATATTATTAGTTGCACTTTAGCAGTAATTTTATTTATTTCCCAATCGAATAATTTATGCCAAATGCTAATTAATTATCGCGTAATTATACATTATAAACGATGTCGCATTAATGCACGATTTAGGTATGATTTTTGTGAAAATATACAATATAAATTAAGTAAGTAGATTTATTTCAATGCTATACGGGGTGAAATCGTACAAGATTGAAAGAGTACCTTGCCATCACTTTTAACAACTGTTCATACAACATCAATCATATCTCGTGAACTTTTTTTTCATTCGAATTTGCGGGGTGGCAGTGTACTCGTTTCAATGTGCCAATTATTGTACAAGAATTTGTTAACCTTCTCTGTCTTATATTTCCTGGATGATCATATTATACACACATTGAGTATTATATGGACAGGAAAAAAAAAATTAGTAAAAGGAAGAAAAATACTAAAGAAAGATACTCTTGAAACGAGGCTGTTTAATTTTTTTTTCCATTATTTATCGTACAACTAATAAAAGCAGATACAGTTGTTATTCGAAGAAATGTTTAAATTGCAAATTTTGCGTTCCGAATGTTTGAATAATAGGAGACGAAATGACGAATCGAATTCTCCGGATCAAACCACTACGCTCTGTCGGCGGCCGGCTGAAAGAGCCAATAAAATCGGAGCGTCAACGGGAAAGCAGCCTCATTCAGTTTGCGACAGTCGCGCGAAGCTGGCCGCAAATCGACGCGGCGATATGATTGATCCAAGATGGCGTCGTGCCGATTGAAGGTGGCGCCGCGTAGCGTCGCAGTGTAAAAATAGTTCCGAAACAAGAGGTTGTGTGTGTGGTGCGATACGGACGGTTTTTCGCTTCGATCAGCGGTAAGTAGCCGCTATTTACTCTATTGCATAATTTGAGATAAAAAAAGACGATGCAGGCGAGCATTGTCGCGTTAGTTCCGTCGTCAATCAACCGCTGGAAGTCGCGATAATCGTTAAATACGACATCGGGTGTCGTGTGTGCGAGTCTCCCACGCACATTCGGTCACATACCAACCCTGCCGTCGCCGCTGTCAATGAGTTTCGTTGGCTCTGTTTATTTATAACGCGATACTAACAGCGTCCGCATTTAATGATATTTTAGAAAAAACTTGTACCATTCTCCCCTCGGCTTTGGTCATATGTTTCTTCCGAAAAGCCAACCGCTCTTTATTCCTTTCGTACGCGCAGTGGATTTATTATCCCCCGTTGGTCCCCGCTTCGCGACTGTTTCTGCATCGCCTCGCATCAATCAAAACATTAACGTGACCGACTATCATTCAAACCTGTTTATTTATTCGACAAGGAATTCGCTCGCACAGCCGAAACCTTCCTCGCACAATTCTCAAATCTTCATCGCGTCGTAATCCTTAATGTGATCTTCGTTAACGCTCCGAATAACCATCATCACCTGTTTGATATTAGTAGCATTACGTAGAGATTCCACGAACGGTTCTTCGTCGATGATTGAAGTATTAATTCATACCTGTTTTTGCGTATAATATCCTCACCGGTTAAACGTTTGCCAATTTGTTTTAATACCGTTACTCGCAATATGCTTAATACCGTACGTCGGATTATTAGTAAAATCGGCCTTGGGTGGTGTCGTTCGGTAAGTCGAGTTGCTTATCAATTTCCCATTTATTTACGTTCGTTGATCAAACTCTGTATAATCTGCAACATATCTACGAAGCCAGACATTTTTGTAGGCGCCAGGAAAAACGGCGGTGTGTCACGTATCAAGTCGGACGAAATTAGACATTACGGCAGGGTAATTGGAGTGAAAATTCCTAGAAGTACCGAGAGAACTCGACGGGAGTCGAAATTGGTTTCCGTTACGGTTCCAGGTTTTTAACTCCAAAGGGTTCGCGTTGTGAGGGAACGGGAATGAAACACGTGCGTAGAAGCAGCAGCAGCAGCACGAGATAAACGCACGCGGCTTTCGTTGCACGTTAACATCGCGGCTTTTCGTCCCGCGGATACGAAGAGTGTTGAGAAAAAAAAAGAAAAAAAAAAAAAATAAGGAAAGGAAAAGGAGGCAAAGTCACGCCGGGAAAAATAAAGAAAACCGTTGAAACACGCAAACTGTTTCACGTTCTTCGGGGTGGTGATTATTTCTGAACATCGCTGCTTTGGAACAACGCCCTTTTCAATACTCGCAAGCCTTTCCGTCAAAGGCTTCGAGCTTTCCTCGCACGTAATCGGTCCTCACCGCATGCACTTAGCTTCTGGCTCGTAGGCTGCAACCTTTACGGTCTTAACAGATGTCGGCTTGTTATTATAAAGTGTTGTCGAGCGGAGGAGCGGCCGATGTTTGAGAGAGAGAGAGAGAGAGAGAGGAACGCGAAACCTGACAAAAAGATGCAATCGCTACGTTTGACGATGATAAGATCGGGCTACGTGGCGATGTTTTAACCAAGCCGCAGATAAGAGTATGAAGGAATAAAGAGAAGTGCGGATATTACAAGAGAGAAGAGGAATTTTTGCGGTCGTGATCGAGCATTTTTTCTCTCTTTATTTTTTATTCTTTGCAATCTCGCAAAAGGCTTCTTGTTCTTATATTCCCGAATAGATAATTAATTGTGGGTGGGGAACGCATCGCGACGCATCATAATGTCTAAAATATACGAGCGGAGGACGAATGAATCATCGTATAAATTTTCAATGTTACATACTTTGATAACTTCAGGGTGGCGACAAACCGGGAAAATTCAAGGATCGTAAGGAAAAACTTTTTTCCATTTACAAATCCTTTTCAAACTTCAGATATGCTTCGTAGATCCGGTTAAGCTAACTTTCGGAAATGGTATTGTTAAATTTACAATTATTCGTATGAAACGAAGAAGTACTACGTGTTTATTAGATCTAAATTTATATATTCAAGGTGCACAAATTCTGGAGGTTTTAGTCATAAATGTTGCCCAACATTCAGGGATTTCTTAATTTTTTTAACGCGAAAAGTCAGGGAATTTTATTTAAGAAAAATTGTCGTCATCCTGTTTCATGAAAACGTTGTTCAGGCACGGTTTTGAATTTGTTTTTTTTTTTTCTCTTCGCTTATAACGGATCCGAGGAAAATCGTCGATTTGGAATGACTAAATTTGTCTGATGTAAATTAGTCAGTTCTTACACATATCGTATTTATTTTCTCGGTATGGGATAGGAGATTAATAGATAAATTCAAATTACTACTTACACAATGCGTACACGAGTCTATAATTTTCAATTCTAAATGTCAACCTATGATCGATTATCCCTGCTGCAGTTTCGGCTGTCGCCTGAATAGTTAAGATCTTATAATCGACTATATGATAAAAAAAAGAAGAAGACTGATCGTACCAGAACTATAAGACCGAAAAAGGCGATGTATAGTGTATACATTGCCAAAACGAATTCTTACCCATCTATATCGAATTATTCATGAATTCCTTATACAAACCGAGTCCGAGTACCGCTAACTCGTAACGTGCGTAAGCTGTTTATTTTTCTCAACTGCTGTAACATCATCACACTAACTGTAATAAAAAATTTTAACTCACAGCCCGCGATTTTCAACGTCGCGTGCAGTGTAGCATAATTATCCACGTGACAAGGAATGCTAGAATTTATCTGTATTCTGCCGAACGAATTCCATTACAAAATTGGTGTTTAAGCTTTCAGTGAGAAGAAAACATTTGTTCGGAACCGTAGTTAATTCTTGAAAAGTTATTTGCTAAATTTTATTTTCATTCTTTACCCTTTTGCAAGTTCCGTGCATCAACGTTATATACAAAGTTTTGCGCAAACTTCCGCGTACCGGTGCCCATAAAAAATTAGATAAATTAGCCACGGCGATGGTTTAATTAGTAATTCGTAATTAAATACAGCTGCAATTACGTCTTCCGTCGTTTAATTGGATCAGACGGGGTTACACACCGTGCAAAACAAAAGGTGCCTCGTCGTACAGAAACGACTGTCCCCTTTCTGATGGCGGTATAATAACGATCGTAAGATGTGCTCGCATAAGTGAATAAAGAGTAATTCATTTACTACAGTGTAGCTGATTTGAATTTCACCGCGTACTTCGATGCAAAAAAAATTATACGGACAACATGTTGGATCCGCCATCTTGAATTTTAAATATCCGATCTCAGATTCATTATCACCGACCTCGAAAACTTCTAATTTATGTAAAACACGCATACGTGTAGAGTGGTAAGTTTGTCGTAAATGAATTGTACCTTCAATTATCACCATTTATTTCAATCAATCTGTTTCTAACAAAAACAATTCCCATTACATGGCGATAATAACTCTCGAGTATCGAAAACCTGTTAGTACGCTGTCAGAAATGGTAAAAAAAAAAGAAACCGCAAAGAAATATTTTTTCAAAGTTTTCCGGATATAGAAAAATGGATGTAAAATTGTTGGTAAGAATACTTACCACTACGAGTAAATGGGTTAAAACTCAATGTCGAAGCTGACGATGCTGACGAAGCGTAAAAAGTCGACACGTGAAACTGAACAGCTTTTATATCGTTATCAGCTGTCGTAGTCGAGGATGAGGAGGCAATGCGCCGCCTGATGCTGCTGCTGCTGTAGTTTAGTTGCTGCACTTGATTAATAGGCTTGCTATCGGCCACGTCAAGACGTCTATTAGACGCAGTCTCGCATCGTTGGCAAGTGGCACACTCCGCGGCTCAAAGTGCACTTTGCATTCCTTACTGATATATCCTGTTATTCTTATTCCATCTTATCACCTGATGAAAATCTTTTTTTTTTTATTTTTTATTTTTTTTATCAATATTCAATTCTAAAATATCGTTCAAATTCAAATCGAAAAAACAACGCTGTCAAAGCTCGAGCGCTCAATATTAATACTTGGAAATGTATCATGGCGATTTTCTGTTTCCCATTATTTTTTTAAACTTGGAAATTTTATAACTCGTCAATCCGTTGTTGTACCGATAATACCATAAGGTATTTTTGTAGGAAATTGAACGGTCTACAAAAAAGGTCTGTTATGATTTTATGACGAATCAGCTCTTTCGAATGTTAATTAAGGTCAAATGTCAAGAAAGGACGACGCTGACGACTTATAAAATTCCAAATTTGAAAAAAAAAAAACATTAGTCAATATTTTTGATACAGTCTAATACACGTTTACATATATCTAAATATTTGCATAGAAACTTTTATTTTTCAGTATCTCTGCATCTCTATATAATAATATGATCGTAGAACGCGAATTGATCTACCGTGACAAGAATAAATAAGAAGAAAAAGAGCAAACCGTTTGCAATTTCCTTCCGATGAAGATTTTGTCCGGTTGTTAATACAGTCAGTCGGAATTTCGACGCGAACTCTTCAGAATCAAACTGCAATCGTAATTCTATTACAGCAGACGATTGCCGGGCAGGCAGGTTGAATCATCGATTCCCATCATATTCTCTCTCACATAACCATGCAACCCCTCCATTCGTAGACTCGAGCAGGCGAAATATAATCTCGGAACGAAGCTTATCGTTCCATTTCTCTCTGCATCTCGCAATATATCTCGCATCTCGGTGATTCGTTTCTATTTTATCTTTGTCTCTTGCCTCGTTTCTTCTTCCCCCTCCAATCTCCGGCGCGTTTATGTCCGTGTAATAGTTCGGGAATAGATGGATAGTTTTCTCCCTTCTCTTCATCTCCGGTGTCGATGATTGGCACGTCACTTCGTCAATATCAAACGAGTGAAATAGTTTATTTATAGGATAACAGAGAAAGTGGGTATCAGTTATCATTCATCACCCGGACTGACCTCCAAGTGATTATCAAGTGAATTTGAATTCCATCCTTTTTTCTTCTTGTTCTTCGATATGGAAATAGAAAAAAAAAAACGCCGACAAGCCAATTTAACAAATCCATTCATGCGTAAAAGAAGAACAGTTGCGAGTCAGTGTCTTTTCTAGACAGCCTGCGTAATTGTTATACGTGATTGAAAGTGTGTAATAATCTTGTAACCGATGGCGAATGAGTTACAGTAATGAAACATCTAGTCGTGGGTGTGCAGTTAACGCGATCCAGCTGCACAGAGCCGCTTGGCAAATTCATATCTTTAATCTCTAGTCACACTCTGAATGCCCTGCATCAATCCGTTAGCATTTAAATGCCTACTTTTTTCTATGGAAATTTCATCAAATTTAAATGTATAACCATGTAGGATAGATGGATATAATGTACCGTTCACTCTTCCTTGTAGGTAAATTAATCAATCCATGGCTCAGCTTCTTAATTCCAAATTTGGAATCTCTCGCATTTTGCGCTCGTTTTCTCATCCGGGAAGATTTTCTCGCAGATTGAGCCTAATCTCGATTCGTTCTTTTTTCTTTCTCCTAAGAGGACGTCAAAAAATTTATACATCTTTTTTTTTTTTTTTTGACTTCTTAACAGAAAAAAGTCTCAGGTTTCAGATGAAAAACTCGAAAGATAGACAAACTTTGGCGGTGCGTGAAAAATAGCGTTTTTTTTTTTTTTTTTTTGCCGAAAAACGTGTCTTTGAGATCGATTTCGACATATTCGGTAAGGTGAGAATTTTTCACGCAAGATATCTATTTTTTCAGAATATCTTTCATCCCGATAACGGTAAGAAAACCTCGATTAGGTCGAAACGATGATATAAACTTTGATGTGGCATTTCTCGCGAACGGTAAGTCCGAGGAGATTGAAACTTGGTGAAATTTTTAATCTTAGTAGTAGTCCACACCACGCTGAAAAAAATTTCATTTTTTATTAACGAAAACGGTTAAGGACCGAGCGGTAACCGGAATTAAAAATTTCTCCCAGTGTACAAGTTGTAAAAATTTCAGGCAAATCGATTTTTTGACGTCCCTTTCATTTGTTTATAATTGATGGACTGGCTCGTGTACATCGCCGGTTTTAATCCGTGAATCTACGAACATCTTTCTAACTGGACGATCAACAGGTATCGGCAAAGCGCCTTTCGATTCTCTGTATTATATTATAACACTTGCCTAGAACGCGTTTCGCGGCGCACTTGACCGCCTGACATCATTTACTATGTACATATAATATACTACTTATAATAAACCGTCCGGCATGCACCGTCTAATGTGCAACGCTTTCACGTTTTGCATTTAATTATTTCAAGTTGGATAGTTGAAGCCGATTTGTTTTCCTTCCTTTCTTTTATTCGTTAATTTTTCTTTTTTTCTTTTTTATTATTGCCGAATCTTTTATATATTCAATTATACCACATGCTCGGACAATTCGTACATTATTACAACATCTTACGACACTTTGATATTTTTTTTTTCACGCCGCTTATTATAAATTAGAAGAATCCGGCAGAAACCTAACAAGGCCAGGGTTAATCACGTTTGGCGGATAACGTGCAACGGTGAATATGGGACGAATAAATTTACCGCTTTTATAACGTTTCTACTCAATTTTATAACGTATGTCATATTTACGGTGAGAAAAAACAGGATTTGTGAGTTTCGGCTGCATATATTTATATATACAATATATATACACACACACACAATATCCAGCATATTCTTTTTTGTTTTTTAACATATTATTTTCCAATTAACTAAAAGGAATATAAAATTTTCTCAGTAGGTCACAATTATCAATCAATCGTATAATATAGGTAAAAATAGCCATATATCAATATTTTGATCATGTTTTTTTTTTTAAATACGTTTTATTCTACTTTAAATAATTATCCTCGTAATTTTCATGCGATTCTTAACTTCGCTACAAATTTTATCAATTAGGTAACGTGGAATTTTCGAATTTTGAAAAATTTACGCCACTGCAACGGATCTGATATCCGCAAGCAAGTGGAAACACATTCGTTCTTTGTCCAGTTACAACTACCATAATATATTATACTGTGTTTACCAGCAGACGTCGTGAGCTTTAAGGCTTCAAATAACACTGACGTTTCGGTCTCACTCGTGAATGCAGACTAAACATTTCTTCGGAACGATGTATAAGATACACGTGTAACGTAACACGACAGGATTTTACAAAGAAAATAAAAATTTATATGTACAATTGACTCGTTGAATTTAATTAAATATATTAATAATTATAAATCTTACGACTATCAGACCACGTGATACAATTTTTTCTTAGAAATTGATATCTTTGATAATACATACAAAGACTGTCTAACTTATTGTTTATCATTTTATACATGCAAGAATCTTGATATTGGCGATTTTCTATAATTTAGCTTTTCAAGTCTATATTATATTCATACATTGTATATTTCGTAATTTTGATTACATATTTATCCGGGCTCTACTTATAATATTGATCGATGCCTGTGGTATTTTATATATTATATTACCGTGCCAATCGAACAGTTCGATTATATTCGGCGTTTAAAGCGAATTGGTTAACCAATTAGGAAATCCATTAGCAGTACAACGCTATCATCATTATTTCCGTCCCACTTAGTCAACGATAAGTTTCATTACAATTACCGTCTCGAAATGAGTTTCATTTTGTTTATATTTATCTCAATCGACGACGGGTAATCAATTTAAACTCATTGTCCGGTCAAACAGCAAATATTTTATACAACAAAGCAATAAAATTATACAAACGGGAAACGTAAACAAGGAGTTGACCAGTCTTAAAAAACGTCGATGTATCCGTTCGTCACGTAGAACGTAACAAGTGCAACGGTGCATCTTGGATGTACACGCACCTGTAACGTTAAGGAGGTGAACGTGATGCTGAATTACGATTGAGCCAGAACTCTGGTTGGCCCGAGGACAGATAGTACAGTGGAAACAGCCGTCAGTGCCGGACGTAGCGTCGTCTGCTAGGAAGACGATCTTTCTCCACTTGTTTCGAGCCGCTCCTTGATTACGTCCGGTTCTTCAACGGTTCGCCGTTTTTAAACATACGAATTATCGGTCGAAAAGAGCAGTAGCCGATGGGATAGATCGATCAGAGTCATCGTTAAGAGTCGAAAAGTTAGCGAATCGGGAAGAGTAAGTTGCGTATGCGCGAGTGTTCGAGTGATTTGAGGACAGATCAATAGACGGAGAGAAAGAGAGAGAGAGAGAGAGAAAAGTAGTGAAAATTTGAAGAACAAGAGGTTAAATCGAACGGAGCGACGGTGTTGGAACTCTTTGATGGATGGATACTCGATGACGTAGAGGTTTCTTTACGTTACGCGAGATCGGTTCTTACTACTACTGACCTTACGCAAAACGGTATACGCTTGTTTGCGTTTACGAGTGTGCGGGTGTGTAGAAGATTTCAACGTGTGCCGGCATGTGAATAAACAAACAGGTTGGGTCATTGAGCACTAGAGACACACCGGCAGTGGTCTTGTCTTTGGTGTGTTGTGTAAAGCGCACATTTTGCGTGTTGAATCGGTAAACTTTGGAGAGACAGAAGCCGAGAATCGTTTCGAATTAGCATCTATTTTACACCTGCTGTTTTACTAACGGTTACCGGTTACTCTTTCGGATGTCGTTACTTATTTTCGTTCGTTTTATCGATGAGTCGAAATGAACGTTGGGATGATACACGTTTGGCAATAAATGTTTCGGAAAACGTCGTGCGGAAAATAAAATTCATTGCTTAATGTGCGTCTTTCCAACCCTGATCGTCGTCCATAACGAAATCAAATGTTCTGAAAATGATATCTGAAACGTGTATATCGCATTTACTTGGAACAGGGTGTTTAGCTGTAAGGGAAATTTTGAAAACCGGGAATTGACAGGGAATTCGGTCATGTCTACTGGAATTCTTGTGTTTTTTTTTCTCAGTAGTTTACGATTCTCTGAAATTTAGATAACTACTCTTTTTGTCGGTGCAAGTGTCGAGAAATATAGTTTTTGGAGGAATTTTTGAGAGCTGATATATCGATGCTTGGCTTTATGAAAAATATAAACAATTACTAGTAACAGTTGATAATCTTACAAGGTCGATGTTTCTACCTCTAATGTTTTGAAGGAATGGCTAATTCCAATCCTCCGATAGTTTCCCAAGATCGAAGTGTTTATTGATATATTCGGTCATTGAGTTTAAGAAAAATCGGACTATTTTAACATACGACGGAGGAATCTGATGTGTAGGATTTAAGTAATTTCTTGTGAAAAAAAGGGAGTTTGTTAGTAAATTTGTGTTGAAACGAATCCTGAGAAAATGTTTATTTTCGTTTGGAAAATCGGGAAATGTCGGGGAATTTGACATGTCATTGGCGCTAGGTATTAGCTTAGTCAGTAGGTATTCTTTTCTCTCTCTCTCTATCTCGATCTCGAAATTGTCTCAGCATCGTAAACAAGAGGGGTGAACGTGAACTGAAACATAAAGACTGTTATTAAACAAGAAGTCACGGTGCCGGTGGAGGAGGTCTTTCTTCTTCACGTGCGGTGAGGTATTTGTTCGTTCATTGACAGTTACATACATACAGTGAAAATTTGAACTTGATATGGAAAGCACAGTTCGTTACAATGGTGGTTGCGACCTCTTCGACGGTCGCCTTGGCTGAGGATTTAACGAAGGACACTCTTGGAAGGTATGATGGATCATTATAATCAATCCATGGTTATCATCCCTCGTACGTAACTCGTCTCATCTTACACGCTTTACAATTGGACATCAATTCCCGTGTGTTAATTGTGCGACGATACGAAGGTTCAACTACTTGCGGCTAATGCGCGTTTAATGACCGTGTCTCATTTATATATCGCGGTGTGGATGACCGAACGATGGTGTTTTGTGTACTATACATTATTACACATGTTAACTCTTGGCATATATTCACGCTACGCGGAACAGCTAGATACGGCAAAGTGAACTCGAGTTTCTGCATTCTTACGGTGCAGGATGCTCAAAGTTGCTACTCGTTTACTACACTCGAGGTTGAACTTGCTTTTACCTTACGTATATAATATGAACTTTTCCATATCCAGGTTAACTTCATCAGCAGCTTTACTCTGTACGTGTAACTGGAGTGAAAATCTTCCGTACTGTTAATCCGTGCTATCGGGTCTGTAACTTCGTCACCTCGAGGAATAGTTACGCAAATTACGAATGAAAAAATCAAACCTGTTTTGTCTGTATCGAAATCATTCGTTCGATCCTCGACGATCTTTTATGAACATCGAAATTTCACGTTTATACGATTTTTCGTACACTGAGTGAAATTTTTAGTTCCGCTTACCGTTCGGTCCTTGACTATTTTCATTTTTTACCACAATCGAAAAATTTAGTTTTCTAGCTGTTACAGGAAAGTCTGGTATCCGTTACTATTCTTTCTCATTACGATCGCTGTTGCTATATTTTCTTGCAACTGTTGCGAAAATTTAACGCTCGTGCTCGTAATTCCAACAATATTCGAACAGTTTATTTAACGATACCTGTTTTACTCAATTTTTCTGGTTACTGTATAACAAATGAAATTTTTCTCAGTGTCGTAACCAAACGTTGAGAGAAGAAAATCACTGTTTTCTCATATTTACAACGATTTCGAAGGAACTAGGATCGCAAATCGTGACAATATTTCGTTTTATGAATGGCGTGCCGAATTTCAAACAGTTCCAAAAATTACGAAACAACGGTTTTTCGTCACCACGAATCGTTGTTACGATAACGTTCCGAAACGTTGAAGTAAAAAATCATTATTTCCCACCTCTAGATTAACCGAAGAAGTTGAATTTACAAATTCTGAGTTTGTAGATCGTGTATTTGACGGTTTGCTAAATTTCAAGCATTCCCAAAGTTGCAAAACACCGATCTCTTCCACCCATGCATCGTTACCAACTTCGACAAGATGGTTTCTGGTAACATCATACGAATTTCAACTCAGGATATCGATATCGATATAGATTCGCCTCTGACACGGGAACACATGACGAACACCGGTACTCAGTCATCGTTGCGTTTCAGGAAGTCAAGGTTCAAGTTGTAACGTCTCCGTTCGTCGATCTTCTTTGTCGGTATGCAGAAGCCCGCACACATCCGATGTCTCAGTCAAGTTACGTTGCTGCAACGGAGGGCCGATTAACGGTATCGTAGTTCGCGGTATACGCCGACCAGTTCTTCTTGGTCTTCTTCGTCGCGGTTACGCGGTGACCTTCGAGTGACCTCGGTGACCTTCGCGTTTCCATTAGCATAGGACCCAGTCTCCGCGTCACGGGATTCATGGAAACATGGATCCGACCACCGTGATATCGCGTGTCGTTGGTTCACCTGTACTTACTGTACTCCATATTGGTGTATGTGCAGTATTGTTACATTATCCACGTATTTGCGTTTCGCGTGGTTTAATTAGTACGCGGACTGTATGGGAGTGCTTTATTTACCCACATTGCGCGTATGGCTCTTTCCGTTTCCGTAAAACGCACGTATCTCATCCTATAACCTGACCTAGCGTATGCGTAGGTACGAGAAGGAAGGTTCCAGGTACCTACGTACAACAACCTGCGGCTTATATTCCGAACGCATAATTTCCCCCTCACAACCGGTTGCTGCTGAACCTCGTATATGGATGCAGCAGCTATGTTCACGAGGATGAAGTTGGTTACGTTACTGTAGCAAATGCGTGCTTAGGAGAACTCGTTACTTCGAAACTTTACGATCATCTTAAGTTTGATAAATCGTGATGAACTAATAGTGATCGTATTTCTAAAAATTAACTCCTTCAAAGTCGTTCAGAAATTACACGGTAACGATTTTTTCCCCGAGTTACCAACTTCGACCGAGTCTATATTCGGGTCCTTAAATGTCCTTAAACACTGGAATTATTTTGGAACACAAAAATTGCTCCTCAAGTTCCGGAATACTTTGATTTATCCTGGAAATGTTGATGCGATATATTTTTTTTTATCGAAAACAGCGATATTTTATTTATTATACTTTACCTTGAACGACTTAAATCTTAGGTTTGTATATAAACTACCGTATTAATTTTTTTATTCAACACCGAACCAAGTTATCGTATTGTAGAACATTTATTACTGAAAGGAAATTAAGGCACTGAAATTTTTTTAATTTATTGACATCCCAGCATATGTATTGCAGTCTATGAACGAGGCTGAAAACTTTCGGAGGTAATTAACTTCTTCGACCTTATAAACCTTAAAAGTGGGAAAATTCTTGCGGAGGATTTGCAATTTTTCGAAACGATGGAATCGAGGAAACGCGGAAGAAGGCGCGCAAATGACTCAGCCAATTACGCCAACCATTTCCAATTTCAACCTTCTTCGTTCGCTCGAACGCGTCGTTACTATACCGGGTGTTTACATACGACTGTGCGCGTGTGTTTGTGCTTAACGCTATACGGTACCCTAGGTTGTATACCGCGTTTCTTCAGGGTTAAATGGAAACGGAATAAAGAAAACAAAAACAACCGGGAGGGGGGGGGGGGGGACAGAAAAAATCAAAAATTGCACGAGAATAGGAAGAAGGAACGGAAAAGATTGACCGACGTTTACCGCAGCTGTAACTTTAACGCATATTTGTGTCTGTGTGCGTTCGTTGCGCGTGTGAATGCAACAGTTTCTGCTGCAGAATGTGTGCATATTATTTTTTTTTTCATTTTTTTTTTTTATCATTAATTCCGCATTGCGCACGGTAGTTTCCTCAGAGATTGACATACGCGGTATGTTTACAACGCATACGGATGTATATTGTTATCTTAATCTTAATCTTAATCTTAATATATATAAATCTCGCGTCACGATGTTTGTCCTCAATGGACTCCTAAACCACTTAACCGATTATAATAAAATACGCACACCATGTGCAGTTCGATCCAACTTGAGAGATAGGATAGTTTAAATCTCAAATTATAGTCGCAATTTTAATTTATTGCTAATTATTTGTCTGTTATTATTCGACAGTCACAATTATCTGTTAACTCCAAATGATTCTAACAGATGTCGATACCTTTCGACTGGGTTGAGTAAGTAATCAATAGATGGCGCTGCTATGGTAAATCTACGAACGTGTCATATAAGCTACACTAGCAACCCATCCCGGCTTCGCACGGGCATATAATAATATAATAAAAGAAAATACACAATGTTTACAGTGAGTTTCTAGAAAAATAACATTTATATTATTACTTAATATTATTATATGCCCGTGCGAAGCCGGGATGGGCTGCTAGTATATATATATATATAACACATATATTTATATACCCACGTAAGCGGGTTTTCAACGACGTATAATTTATGACAAATATCTTCATGCCTTGGCGCACGCATTTGCATCGATCGTAGTCTCGACGTCGATGCAATTATCCTCATTATGCTAAATATTTGCCGGTTTACCTGGTTTTATTATTTTTTATTAATTTATTTTATCACACGCGTTTTATGCCTCGATGATCAGACCAACGTATTTCATTATAAGCTTGTTACATCGAATGCAAGTCATTTATGTTCTCTCGTTAGCTCGTGCAGTTTAATTATAATATACGATTCTTACTTACGTAGGTATATTTACGAAGTAAATGAAAACTCCAGGGGATGTATGTCGAGAAGATGAAATTTGGCAAATTTGTTTGGATTCGATTTATTCGGGAATATGTTTTATGCATGTAGTAAAATATTAATTATTCAAAACAAAAAAAAAAAAGAAAAGAAAAGAAAAGAAAACCGCTTATCATATTTTAATTGTTTATAAAACGTTGTATCGTCTGTTAATTATTCACCCTTCAACACGTAGAGTTCAATTAAACGAACACGCATTGCATTATCTACGCATGCATTTCGAAAGTACGTATATTGTATAGGTATTCATAGAATAATTTTATACAGTATTTCAATATCTTTAAACATTAAAGTCAATTTTATCTAAATGCCTTTGTTTGAGTAAAGAAATAATTTTTGGACGATTTTGAAATGTTTTTCGACACGTTTCAGAAATTGAGTATTTTTTCTCGCAACGCGAAAAATAATTTTAAAAAATAAATAGCGGTAATCGATTTTGCAGAAAGTTTTCCCCTGGATTTCTTACACTTGACAATTATTTAATATTCAGTGATATATTTCGAGAAAATCGTAACAAACGATAATCAAGATCCTAAACTATGTACATATAGTTTACAAAAAAGCGAATGGTCAACTCTAAAAACTTTTTTTTAGGATACTTTAATTGGAAATTATACTTTCTGGGCGCATATTTTTCGCCTTTTTGATTTCTTTCCTCGTCAGTGAATATTGTCAGCCAAATTAATGGATATATATATATATATATAACCTGGCGTACGTGTTTGGAAATTTTTATGCCGCGGCTTTCCGTCTGTCCCCGAATTATCAGCCGACAGACAGGCACCCCGATGTTTTATTCAATTTTACCGTTTTAAACTCAACCGCGTGTTGGTTTAAATACGTATAACATAATTTTTTTTTTTTTTCTTACGTCGTCTCCTTCGACCCGCTTCGTTCCTTTTTTCACCGACGCTAATTACGCAAGTTCGTTCTGCAGGGTTTGGATTGGGGTTAATTAACAAACAACGGCGAATTAAATTTTTCTCTTGTAAATTATTCCAACAGCGTTACTTCGTTGTTTATTTTATTTTATTTTTTTTTCTCTTTTTCTAATATTTAAAACCAAACAGCAGAGATTACATACCGCGGAAGTGACACAGGTTTATGTATTACATGTATGAACGAGAAGAAATTCGAGCGATGCAATTTTTTTTTTCCGTCACAAAGAATCGAAGAAGTTTTTGATGAATTTTTCCAACGGATTTTAAAATTGAATATCTCGCAGAAGATATTTATTGTTAATTATTCAATCGCGCTCTGTTCGTGTTTGGTTTTTTTGTTCAAAGTCTGCAGCAGCGAAACGGAAACGGACGCGGCTGTTGGTAATAACATGTAAATTTATCGGGTTATCCTGCAGGAGTCACGAGGTTCTTGGATTATATTGAGAGGCATGTCAAGCGGTTGGGAAGGGCTTAAAATCAAGGACTGTACACAGTACCAGGGATCGATAATAAACCGGAGATGAAAAAGCCTGAAAGCTCGAATCCGTGCCTGTATGCGGCATAATGACATACCTGCGTTTACTACGATATTCAAATTAGCCAAATTTTTAAGAAATTGAACCATTCTGTTTTACCAAAAATCGTTATTCCGCGATTTAGAATCGTTTCAAATTGAGTATTATATTTTCAACAAGCGAAGCGTAGTCAAATTTTTAATATTAAACCTCTTTAAAGTCGTTCTAAACTTCCAAAACGATCATTTTATATTTCATATTTCGTTACA
The DNA here is from genome assembly GCF_021901495.1 of Neodiprion virginianus. Classification (NCBI taxonomy): domain Eukaryota; kingdom Metazoa; phylum Arthropoda; class Insecta; order Hymenoptera; family Diprionidae; genus Neodiprion; species Neodiprion virginianus. The sequence continues at coordinate 4,195,450 of NC_060878.1, forward strand.
TTAACGTTAATAACATCGATCTGGTAAATTTCGATGACAAATGTACGTACACCTTTTTTTTCCGCTAATTTATTTACGTGTTTTTTTTATCTTCGTGCACTGTTACCGACCTAATATATGCAGTATACACACACCATTAACCTTACATGTGTGTGTATATATATATATATATCGCATCCTATAATTAAATTACTTTCCAACTCTCCCAGCTATTATTTTAACAACCATGCTAATATGCCGCGAATAATGATGAACATACGATGGACGCGTAAATGTCAAGCTACTTTTTCTCCGAGCCTAATTATTCACTCGAGTATCCGTGATTATATTAAACAACTTTTATCCAATTTTACACATCTGCTATTCTTCTCCCGATACCTTCGAATTGCATTCGAAGTTTGATGCAATAAATTATCAAGCTTTGTAACTTATCAATGATGATGAAAGTTTTGAAAGAAAAGGACAATAAATTTCTGAAAAACGAAAAATTTGTACACTTTTCTTATTTTCTTTTTCTTTTTTTTTTTCAATAAATGCTCAACTCGTTCGTAATCCAGACTACGAAGATACTGATAAGGACAAAATACAGAGTCGAGTGTTTCTTCTTTTTAGCACATTGATCGTGAATAGTTACGTAAATGAAAGAAATTGAGGAAAGAAAAAAAGAAAGGAAGAAGACGGATCAGTCGGCTATTCAGCCAGATTTGATCAGCGGGTTGCCTACTTTCTCTTCTTCTACTTTTTCGTCTTCTTCTTCTTCTTCTTCTTCTTCTTTGCGCCGAACTTGTTTCCCTCTTCTAGATTACGCGCTTTATATATACATTAACTCAAAGCTCCCTGGGAATTTCGAAAAGGTGTGTTCGTTATACGAGTATCAACGTCTCGAGTCGTAAAAGAATCATGTATTTAGTAGGAAAAATGAGAAATCAGTCGGTAATCATCATGTATTACGTACTAATTATGTACAATATATAAATATATTTAAAGGCGTAAATTCACCTGCGCTTCGTTAATTACACAAGAAGCCTTTACGGTTTTATCCTCTATCGTCTCTTTATCTTTATCTTGAAACAAAAAATGTTCTGCCTGGGTGAATTTTTATTTTCTTTCCTTTTTTTTTCTTAAATTTTTATCATCTTAGTCTCACGTCTTCGTGTGTAAGAAATTGATTAAAAAAACACCGTGTTTCAAATTTTCTCCGCAGTTCAAGTTTGTCTTCTCCCCGTATGTGTATAATCAATATCAACGTCATGGATTATATATGGATATGGATAGACCGACGCACGTTTTACCTGCTGAACATTCACGGCCTGTAATTGGAAAGCTATTTTCATTCCATGTCCGAAACTTTGATGTATAACGTTCAAACCACGGTATGTACTACCGTAATGTCGAATCGCGTGCATGACATTGAGACTGTAATCTGTATGGGGCATTCCATGACATCTCAATGATAGTTCTACGTCGATGCATCAGATTGGCTTTAGAATTATTTTTTTTACGAAAGAATATATGCCGAAAAATGCAATGGCAATTTTTTTTTCACAATTTTTCGACTCGGCGTGCCTTGAAGTATGATTTAGAAATTTGAAAACAATACGCCACTTTTACAAAATCTGAAAGAATTCAGAAAAATCTTACAAAAGGTAAAAAAAAATTTTGACGCCCGTTAGAAAATCGAGATTTCGTGACTTGAAAAGATGAATAAAAAGAAAAAACAACAATAAAAAAAAAAAATAATACTATTATTGGATTGCAAATTACTGAAGTGTCAAATATTTTATTATATTCTATAAGATATTTTTTTTTTTTTTTTCAAATTTTTAAATCGTACTTTAGATACGCTGGGTCGAAAAATTCTGAAGAAAAATTACGATTGCGTTTTAGTCGTGTAATTTCATACAAAAAATTATAAATCAAATCTGAAACATCGACGTAGAATCTTGATGGAAATGTCATGGAATGCCCCATATGTATACGCTGTGTACGGTTTCTACACGAACATATTAATACACGGCAAACATGGCATTTGGACAGATCGCATCGCGTGCAAAGTTGATCCCGATTATGTGCAAGGAAGTTGCTTCGAATTTCAAATCTAGATTGCAAAATATTTATAACCAAACGCGTGTCTGAAAATTAAGGCTGCCGATATACCGAACATTTCTTTTTATTTATCCTTCATTCCGATTTTCTGAATAATTTTTGGTTCGATTTCATTTCTCTGGAAGATAATTCTGGAAAGTAATGAAACGTATTTCGAACAGTTTTTAAAGGGGAATTCCATGGGAACCCGACCAACGTCCGACTCTCGCCATTTACGATTTTGTTTTACCAAAAAAAAATTTTTGCAATTGTCCCAACTCTGAAACAGTACCCTCAATTTTTCCATACTTTTTATTCGAACGCTCAATTATTTATGAATATCGATATTGATTTTTGAAATGGACCTCATGTAAAACGCTCATAAAATACTCAGAAATTGTATTTTCTATTCCGAACATTTGAAGATCGGCTCCATGACGAGTAGATTTTTTTCCATTTTTATCACCACTTGCAATTTTTTTTTTTTTTGTCGGTCGATCAAAAAATCGCTTCAACAGTACGACAATTTCACAAAACCTTTACTTTTCGCTTAGAATATTTCTAGACAGTCTCCATTGTGGAGCGATTTTTGAATTCTCATACCGTTGAAAAAAATGTTTAAACCCACCAAAAATACGATTGGAAGTGCGGTTAAAAAATGGAATAACAAAAATCGAGCCATCATGGCTTCCGCTCTTGAAATCTATGGAATGGAAAGTACAGTTTTTGAAAATATTTCGAGCATTTCAAATGAGGTACTTTTCAAAATAAATTTCGATATTCGTAAATAATTTAACGGTTGGATAAAAAAATATGGAAAAATTCAGGGTATCGTTTTAGAGTTGGGACAATTGCAGAGATTTTTTGTTTTTATACAATATCGGAAATGGCGAGGATCAGACGTTAGTCGGGTTTGCATGGAATTTCCCATATGTGCGTTTGAAAATATATATATATATATACATTCCTCTACTCGTAAAGTTGTAAAGTGCGATTCAACCGCGTCGCTGCCGACGCTCCCTCAGCCCGCAAAGCCTTTCTTTGCCACTCGAACTCACACTCGGCTCTTTTGAATGGAACACGCCTTCAGCTGCCGAGGTTCTCTACCCTCTCTGCGTACCCGCGTATTATACAAGACGACTCGCGATTTTCTCAGAGAGGTTATTTTTACGCGTAGTGCGTGTATGCAGCTGCGGCCGCGATTTGGAAAAAAAAGAAAAAAAAAAATTTGGATAATACTAGAAATAATAAAATCGTCGACTCGATAGAAATCATTTGATGACGTAAAATTTTGGAAAAAATTATTTGCAGACATCTTGAAAACCCGTAAATATCGGGAGATTTTTAATTTGGACGTGGAAGAAACTAAGAATGTCAGTTTTCTGTAATGGTTGGCAAGCCAACTGATTTTTTTTTTTTTTTTGTAACGTATACAATGTTTTTATTCAATTCGAATTTAATTTTATATCGAATATAGAGTTAACAAAACGGAACGATTTTGGTTTTAGTAACTTTACTGGAACAGGGAAAATTTCTGGAGAAAACTAGGGGGTTTTGTTTTTTTCCCCAATTTGTGGCCGCACTGAACAAACCGCAAAGAAATCGAGCGAAATATTTGAAACTTCGCAAGTTGTTACAGGATAAGCAAAATATGAAAAGATGTTTGAACGCTTGTTAAACATGAGTAAAAGATTTATACCCTGAACTTTGATAATTCAGAAGAGTCTGCATTGTCTGACCAACAATGAATTCATATTTGAAAGGCTTGCGAATTGTTATTAACGAGAACGGTGAATGGAGTGGTAGAAGAAGAGGGTTTTTATTGCTGACGTCATCGAATTCTTTACACACACGCGTGTATTCTATAGTCGTGTTAGATGCATGCCTCGAATCTCTATCAAGTTCTCGCATCGATTCGGTCCTCTGACTCATCGCGGAGGGTGAGAGAGAGAGAGAGAGAGAGAGAGAGAGAGAGAGAGAGAGAAGAAAACTAAAAGAAAAGAAAGAGAGAAAGAGAGAGAGAGAGAGAGAGAGAAAACCGCGACAAGGGGCAGCGAAGGTACGACGTGTGGGGGTGCATGGGGATTTTATGGGGATGTGTTGGCCGCCGAACTGAGCTACGCGCACTCGCACAAATTCGCGAAAAGTTACGTGCCAGAGAGGAGATTTTCTCCTTTGGTTAGTTCGCCTCGCGACATCACGCGTGAAACTCCGCCGATTTCACGTGGGTTAAATTCTCCGTGCGATACCGACGTCATGGGATTAATCGTGAAAATATTGAAAAGCAAGTGAAAAGAGACTCCGCTCGGTCTGTGAATTATTTCGTACCTAAATGCATCCGTGCGATGTGTCGATCGTTGTATGGATCGCTTGCTTCTAATCGATCGGGAGGAAAATGACCCTGGGTTTTTTTTTGGTTGCTGGCGTGTCGCACAGATTCGAGAGTAGTGATTTAACAACTGATTGTCTGTGACATGTACCATGTTTGATTAATTGAGGGGAGATTTGCATTTTTTTTTTGTTTTTACAAGCACTTGTGCCACCTCTTAATGGGATCGTATCGATTTTGGATCTAAAACAATTTTTCGTGGTCGAAGACCGTTTATTTTCATGAGTCTGCGTACTGCGACTCTTTGAGAATTTAAACTTTGAATGCGGTTTTCTTCACTTTTGGTTTTTCAAACTTGCGCGCAAGGTTTCTCCTACGGTTTCCGAACGATTCACCCGAAACTTTTACAAGTTGGTTTTTATTCAAAGTATTTCTCACGCATTGTCATAGGATTTTGCCAAAATTGTCAGCTGGAAGTGAGATGCCCTAAATTTGATGTTGAAGAACGGTTCATTTTTTGTCATTATTCTAAAAAATGATATATTTTCTTTCAAAATGAAGATATTGAAAAAATCCTACGACTATTTTTTTGGCATTCGCGAGTAGATTATGCCAGAAAAGTTCGTATTCCATGCTACAAATATTAAGCGAGAAACCTTGCGCGCAATGAATTTTCGCCTTTTTACGCTCTATTAAAATTGCACACTGTGCATCACCCTGATAAATTTAAATGAGGATCTAATGAAGGCTAATTTACTTTGAAAACGACATAACAAATGCACACCTAAGACCTCTAATATTTTTTTAAAACTTTTCCTGCATTAGAAAAAAATTGATTCAAATACCCAGTAATTTCCTGAAATTTCTGCAAATGCCCCCCTGGATTATCGCGTTATCTTTGATACCATCTTGACGAGTTTCTATTCACGGTCACACGCATCTCACCGGCAACCAGAATCGTTTCCATTATTCTGAAAGGTGAAAGGAATACTTGTTCACACCTTGTTCATTTATCATATTATACAAAAATCCGTGATACAAACGAACAGTTTACGTCATCGTTTCATTACATGGACTCTTCTTCTCCTCGTTATAACATTAGACGGACATCTGCAACGGCTGCTAAAAAGAAGAAGTAAATTTACTCTATATTATTATTATATTATTATTATTTTTCAACATGTTCACCTTTACCAAAATCTATAGCTCGCTGAATGAAACTTAATTGCGAGCAATTTGTGTTATTATTATATAGTTACAGGCAACGACACTTTTTTTCAGACAAGTCGATCAGTTTTTCAACAATGTTCAGTCAGCGTTGAAGAGTTATTCAGTTATCATACGTCGATCTGCAGAATGGAATTCAAACTCCGAAGAAACTGATAGGAATTGGCAGCGAAATAAAAAATTTTTGTAAAAAACCCCATTTTTCGAATTCCGACAGACGTTCGAAAACGTAAAAATTTGTTAAAATCGAAAACAGTTATTCGCGAACGGAAACGATACTCTTCCTCTATCGCTAAAGGTGATGAAAGGTAAAGAAAAATAAAAAAAAAATAAATAAATAAAAGAATAATCGTTGGAGCGGTGAAAATTTCATAGCTTCGTGAATGTGATCGTCGTTTATTACAAGATCGTCGAACTTTAGCAGCTGTGAAACGTTATGGGATTCAAAGATAAGACATCGGGCTTAGGGTTTCCCGACTTGTTGACTCTGTCAATAACTCGTCATCTGGCTGCTTCGAGATGCGGCGGCGTTGTGACAAACGATAACTCAAATACCGGATCCTCAGTTCAAACAGTCTGCGTTGAGGCAGGACATTCGTGATAAAAAAAAAAAAATAAAAAAAAAAAAAAACTATTCCATTTCGTTACGACTGGCTTGTTCCTCGATGCGGTTACGATATGATTCACGGTACAATTTTCGCGTCAACGGTACACGGTCGACGAGATTATTGAAGAACAACCATTTTTATTGTCAGTCGAGATCTTACGCTTTGTCCTCCAAGTTTTAGACAATAATTATTAGTTGGCGTGGGAAGGTGCGAGGAAGGAGGCTGAAAACTATCGCCTCTGCACTTCCCACACTGTGGTAATCCACTATCGAATAGGCTGACTGAGCCGAATGAGCGTTATTGGGTTTGGATTGGCTAACTGTTCGAAGGTGTTTAGATTTTATGTATACAGGTATCAGGCTGAAGTTAGTAACGTGAGAAAAAATTATTATTGAACGATTTTAGGATTACTTTTAAAAGAAGTTGGCTTTTCAAAATAAGAGTACGTCTCGTTTATCGCGGTTTGCCAAATTTTTCTAGTTACTGTAAGAAATGAAAATTTTCTCAGTGTAAAGGTGCGAATTAGCAATTGTTTCATAACGTTACTAATTTTGTCATCATAAAGAAGGAAACTTCTTGGGCAAGCATTGGAACGGTTTGACAAACTTTGGGGTTTAATTTTGACGAGGCTGAAGTCAGCAGCCAAACTTAGCGGTTAAACGTTCCAATGTTCGTTCGAAAAAGGTAGCGAAGACCGAAATTTAAATTTTTTGACACACCCTAAACCCCTGATACTTTTATAGAAGTATAAGGATAAAACTGACCTACGTTATTTCGTTTCCAAAAAGTTTAAAACGTTTGGCTGTTAGCTTGAGCTTCGCTTACTTTTATCAAATTACTCCGGACTAGAACAAGAGATTTTAAGTCGAATAACACGCGGATGCGATCCGATCTATAAACATGACGGTATAGTTAGGTTGTAGGAATTTCCTGTATATAATATTGGTACTATACTCACGTCTCAACTTAACATGTGTACATACGTATGTGTAAGGTATATTTGCGCGTAGGCGAAGCTGTTTTGCGCAGTATTTTGCGTCGCATGGTTTCAGCAATGTGGAGCTTGATTAAACCGTTTGCCAACTTTTATGACATCGCGTCGGTTTGTCGAGTAAATCGTCCATGGTCGAGTCAGTTTGATGCGAATCAAACTGATTGAAAATAATGCGGTCTCTCATCCTTTTAGCTCGTACGTCGAAACTTCTGGATTGTATTTCATTAGTACTGTAAGCTTTTATCGCTTGTTTTATTGTAATCTTGAACAAATGATGATTGAATTTTTACTTTGCACAGCATCACACTGACAATGAGAAAATTGTTCATTTACTGTTAAAAAACGTATATTTTGTCGATCGATAGAAATTTATTAACAGTTAACGACTCGTATTTGGCTCATTTAAAATTTGATAACAATAACGCCACGTTTATTTCACCATATTCAAATATACGTTTGTTAACAGTAAATGAAATATTTTTCTCAGTCCAAAAGCTACCGTTAATTTTCTCCTTATGCAAATGCTTTTCCGCAGATAAGAGATCAGTCGACACGTGGTTACCTGTAGGTTTCTTTCTTTCTTTTTTTTTTTTTTTGTTATTTGTACCGTTAAATTCATTCACACGTGTCTTGAAAAATAAGATCTGTATTCCATTTGTGTAACACAGGTCTGCAACGAAATCCTCTTCCATGAAAAAAATTAAAAATAATAAAATATAGATACGAAGGTTTCAGTGTGCCAAATTTATATCTGCTTTCCATTTTTTGCTGATGTGACATGATTCTTTTTTTGTTTATTATTGTTAAAAATTCAGAATTAGTTATATATTATTTTTGAATTTACACCACTTTCTATTTAAATACTAGGACATACAAAACATAGTTCGAATTTGTAGAAAGAACCTACAAAATAACTAGAATTATACTAGTAGATGGATTTTCTGACTATTTTAGTGGTTAAACTTTCCAACATGATAAGTTTTGTTTTTTTAACACAAATATTGTTGCTACGATCGGTGTTTAATTATAATTTGTAAGCAAAAATAACGTTGGAAAAAGATTTTTTTTTTTTTGCTGACCAGTGTAATTTGCGTTTGAAACCGTGTATAATATTGTTATGAAATAATTGCTTTTGAAATTTGATTCGTTATCGTTAGATTCGTCATGCGCGATGGGATTGACGAATAACATAGTCAGCCTTAGCAAAACATACGCCGCGCATATATCCGCTTGTTGAAAATCGAAATTGAAACCTCGGTGTGTATTGGAGTTGAAATTGAAATTGAAATTGGAATTGAAATTGGGATCGTGTTGTTGGATGCAGGGGGAAATCACGTTGCTCTGTCCACACCGCAATTCTTTTCGTGTATTTTCATCTTCTCTTTTCACTTGCAGCATGATTCTTGCGTATGCCTGTAGATCGTTTTGAAACTGCAGGGTGTGAACCATGTATATCTATAGGCACGGTTCCCGTATTTGCCGAAGCGATTTTTTTTTCGCGGAGAAAGGCAATTTTCGAAAGTGGGTTTTCCCTCGTCCTCGTTGGAAAGAAAGAGAAAGACTACGCTGGTTTCGTTGACGGATCTACCGTCTCGGTAAATATAACTCCGAACCATTCCGCCCACGTACATTTCGACGATAACGAAGAAATATTTTATTTCTATTCATCTCACACGCGAATTTCGTTCATCTTTTCCTGTGAGGCGATTCGGAAAACCGTCGAGAGAACAAGAAGCAAAAAAAAAAAAAAAAGAAAAAAGGAAACGGAAACGGAAATACCTGCTTGGCAAAAATCTCAGTCGAAGGAAGAACACTGCCGACGACGACGACGACATGAAAAGCGAAACATTCCGCCTCTTTTTTTTTTTTTTTTCGCTTCTCTGACATTTTCTGTCTGAGGTAATCTGCCCTCGTAGTATGATAGACGGTTTTTGTTTTTTTTTTTTTTTTTGTTTTTCGGGAGGAAACGAAAACGACGAGCGGAAATATAAATGAGTAAATAAACGAGTAAAGAAATAAATGAGAAACAGTGATGAAACACGAGTCGTCACGCCTTAATGCGTTTCACGGATTAAAAGCGAATTCCGTCGGATGAATTTTTCTTACCGCTTCTGCTTTCAACCCAAGTCATGCACCGAGAGATTTTTATCTCGATAAATGCAACTGCGCGGAAAATCAAAAAAAAAGCAAAATTAAAGCGGCGAGGGAGCTTTTTTTCCCTAAGATTCATCATCCTTGAGCAAACTTACGTATGTATACCTCGTGAATGTATCTCGCGATTCTTAAGACGGTTCGTGAATGCTTTCATTACCGGAGTTAATGGCTCCTTTGCTCTTCGTCGTCGCGAGAAGGAAAAAATAAAAACGTCCGAAGGGTTTTCAGATTTTTTCTTACTGTACAGAAAACAAGAATCAGGCTGTTGGATCGTTCCGCTTTTCAAGTTTATAAAATACCCGTGAATTTATCGCTTAAACTTCCTCTGGAATTCTAACGCAAAAATTTATCTGATTGTAAATTATAAACGTTGCGTATTATCAATTTAGATTACATAGTGTGAGGTGAAAATTTTCGATTTTAATATGCTTTATTTCAAAAATTGGAAAAAATCGTCTCAACCTTTTCTTCTGGAAAACACTCCGACTTCGGTTTCCTTTTTTTTTTCTATTCTTTTTTTTGAGCATAGTGTAACTTGACGAAACTTGATCCACCGCTTTTATAGTATAACTACGTCAGGCGCATAATCTCATTCCGATAGTTGAAATCTGGCTTCCTTAGCTCGTCGATGTTGGTAGAATTGCTGCTGGTGATGATTAAAACCTACACGGTACCAGGTGTAAAATATGTATAATGAAAAACTCCCGTAATCGTCATTAATTATGTATTGTAGGTATAAATGGGTCGATGAGCAAACGTTAATTTCAACATTTTTAACCAAAGATTTAAAAGTTGTCGATTCGTGACAAGAGTTTTGAATGTTTTTATACCTCTGGTGTCTCTGCGCCCGTATAAAAAATTCTATAACCATACTCTCTAGTAATTCGCGTGCTTAAAATTCAGTCACCGCATGTCAAATCACGATGCTAAACGCGGCAATTGAAAACCAGTTAGTACGACCTTGTCTTGACATCTGACCGCTAGAGTACGTACTACGAGTAACAACTCGAGTGTCTTTTTCCTTCGGTCATCTTATTCTTTTCTTTCATGTCTACTCTGGTGATTTTTTTTTTTTTTTTTAACTTCACACGTTTGTCTCTTTCAACGCTGATTTGGTCTTGCGACTAGGATTAGTGAAAAGTGTTCGGTTGTAGTCCAATAAAAATAGGTCCGAATTAAAAATATTCGTGATACGGCTGCATTTTTGTTTATAGGGTTTTTCGACCCTCAGGTTATCAAATCTGAAATCATTTTTGATCTGCGTATCCGGCGTTTCGAGAAAACGGCAACATATGACGTTTTTTGCGTTTTCCTAGAAAACCGATATCGGTAGATGAAAAATGACTTGACCATCGTGTAGAGCGGAAAATTCTACATCGAGTTGTGTCCTCATATGTCGGAAACGGAGTTGGATTAACAAATTACGAAAAGAGAAATTGTTTCACGAAAATTCCCTAGACGCCGTCGATAAGTAGAATTTCTTTTTTATTAATTTGTTAATCCGACTCCGTTTCCGACTTATGAGGGTATAATTCGATGCAGAATTTTCCGCTCTACTCGATGGTCAAGTCATTTTTCATCTACCGATATCAGTTTTTTTAAGAAAAAGCAAGAAAACGTCAAATTTTGCTTATTTCTCGAAACGCCGGCTACGCAACTCAGAAATTTCCTTCAGATTTGCAATCCTGAGTGTGGAAATAATACATAAAAATGCAGCTGTATCTCGAATATGTTTTATTCAGAATCAGACCTCTTCCGACGGACTATAACCGTGATCTTGAAATGCCGGGAGATCGAGAGGTGAAAGGTGTCAGATGGTTTGTCGCACGGATCGAATGCCCGCGCTTTTTGGAACCAGGTTAACGGTATATACGCGGCGCAAATAGCAAAATCAGGAAACTAAACCCTATGCCGAGAGGTTCGCCCGATCGAAATGGCCTTGAACGGTGATTTATCACTTTACATGGAGGCCAATCACCTCGATCGAACCGCGATGCCGACTACACTCGATCTCGGGCTGCAATCCAATCCTGCAATTCTGCAAGCGTGTATTGAATTCGGAATTCTTCCACATGTGAACTCTGAGTTCATTTTTATCTCTGATCAAAATCGTCGGCTTGCTTCTCAATCTTTTTTCCGTCTAAAACTCTTCCCTCAATATCAAATTCTGATATTCTACGCCTCTTACAGGCGAATCATTACTTAGAAGTTATTCAGTTTATCCCCTGTAGCAAGTTGCTTAACGATTCGACGAATTGGTAGGGGAACAATTTTCTCCCCTGCAGATGTCCAACTTGAAGCGTGTGCAACTTTATGCCTGAATCGGTAGCGAAAAGAAAAATTCTAACCGAGTGACGAGGGGGAAATTTGTCAAGTCTGGCGGTTTGTTTCCACATCGTTAACCGCAGTCGAATCTGGCTTACGACTCGCGTTGAACGAAGCGAAGAGAAAAATTCAATATTTATTCCATACCCGTTCATACGGACGATTCGAACTTGATTTTCCCGTTTCAATCGATCGTCATCTGTCTTGTTATTATTATTATCATCATCATCATCATCATCATCATCATCATCATCATCATCATCATCATCATCATCAACATCAACATCAACATCATCATCACCATCGAATCCATTTTACCGTATACGTTAGAAATTTCTCTCATCATTATAATAATTAGAAGGTCATGACTGACGTTCGAAACCGGCTCTTTAAAATAATCGATGGTCAGTGACGTTTTTCCTTGAATCAGGCAATCCTTGTTACGTCGGTGTGCAACCTGTCGCAGTAAATAAAATCAAGGAGATAAAGAATGGATCGGCTTTGCCGACTCGCTGATCACAGTCTCCGTGGCGAATGGTGGCGCCATCTAGTAACTTACATTCAAAACAGAAAATCTATTAGTTACCTTCCACCTATATTAGGTGATTTTCTACTTTCTTCCTCATCGGCATATTTCAATTGGTTTTTTCTTTTATTGATTCTGAATTGTGACTTATTTTCCTCAGAGAGTCTAACCAGAATAATAACCAAAACCTTTGTTTATCAGTTATAAAGTTTGTTTTTGTCTTTTTTACCCTGATAAATAAGTCTTGAAGTTTTTGGTTGATAGGTAATATGGGTGCCTATGAGGAGGAAAAAGGAAAATGTTTTCACCAAGTTGTGATGGACTTTATTGTTATTAACGTTATCAGGGACAACATTATGAGAGCATGATGGGAGATTACGTTTGAGGTTTAACGAATGTATAACAAATTTTTGAAAAAAATGGGTAATTTTTCTTAAAATCCGAAATATCGTCCTGTTCTCTACAAGAACGAAATTTATCTAATAAAACTAATTTTTCACTTATTAGTTGCGTAGAAGAAATGAAAATTTGACATCTAGAACCAAGGCTCAAAATTCGTGTTGACCCGTCTAATCATCGAATAATTAATGAACTGCATATACTTGCCTGCAGCTGTTGTTCCCATTTTTCTATAGATGCATTTATCATTAGTAGCGTTACTTCATTTAAAATCTTCGCCCACTCGGTGCGAAAGCCATAGTTTGACATTCGTTAGGGGAGTTTGAAGGCGTATGAAAATTGAATTTCGATCTGGATTATTTGCTCCTGCAGGTAGCTCGAACGGATTTCATCGTTTACTTACTCCAAATTCTTGCGAAGGATGCGGGAAGCTTTTCCGATAAATTGCTTCATTCGTTTGATTAACGTTAGGTCGGTTCGGGCTTGCGATAAATTGAGAAAGATTAGATTTGTACTTTTTCCGGACGGAACGACGTTCATTTACCGATGAACCCGGGGCGCTTTTTTCAATTCAACAAACTAAAAGAGACGTTTGGAATGTCGGACAAAAGGAGTCGATGACGATTCAAGTTCTTGTTAATATTGTTGTACGTATAATGGAAGGAATTTTACGGGAAAGACATTCCTTCACGTGTTACTTTTCTACAATAAAATCCATTTATTGAAAGAGGACAATACAGTCGTTTGCAAATTAAATATATGTTATACATATACGTATATATATAATATTCACACGGATAAAGAAAAAGAAGAAGACGACGACGACACAATAGCATAAATAATATATAGTAATAAAAAATATGATGGAAGTTATGAGACGCCTTATAAAATTTCGGCGATAAATTAAATTCTAAACGCTATACGATTAGGTATATAAATGTGGACGGAATCTCCGATAAGTTAAACACACGGATTAAACGTGATTCGATAAATAAAATCTACTCTAAAAACACTGTTACTACACATTGTATAATATATGATGAATAATTTAAACGACCTGATATCAAGCTGAACTAATACTCAGTGAATCGCTCCAGCGGATCAGAAAATGAATGGTTGTTGATTATACGGGAAAGACGGGTCACCGTAGCCACTGGTGGTACTGTAAGGACTCTCGTTGTATCCAATGCCGGAGATGGTCCCGTAGCTTCCTTGACCAGGATAGCTTCCGTAGCCTCTGTCCAACAAGTCACCTAGGCCGAAGTTAGCCTCCCGGTAATTTTGGAACCTGTCGTTCATCCCGTACTGATCCCCGCCACGACCCAACGCGCTCAGCTGGTTGGCCAAGGTGTACAAAAGTCCGGAAAGCTGGTCGGTGGGATTCACCGCTCCGACCAACGGCGACATGCTTCGCATCATCGAATTGTACGGTGCCATCATTTGGACCATGTTATGGGGGACCATGTTGAACGGATATTGCGCTCCAATGACTGGCGGCTTTCCGGTTGCACCGTGCACGGGTAGCAACGTCTGGCTCTGGATCGGCGTTGGATTCATCGGCGATTCGCTGGCGATTGGCTTCGATGTTTCAGCCGGCTGCGTCGCCTTCGACGTGTTTGGATTCGGAGACACGACGACTGGATCCTCGTTCTTTTTATGCGACACCGAGTACCTTATCACCGGATCACTTACGAACTTCGCCGCTGGGTTCGGCGCTTTGGAGATCGACTTTGGAGACTCGGGAGCCCCGGCTTGAGGAACGTTGCCGGTTCCGGTTACTGGCTGGATCTGACGTGAAGAACCTGTCCAGAACCCTTGACCTTGATCACCTTGGAACTGCGTCGAACCGCCCTCGTTCATCTGAAATGACAATCCGATTATCGGTAATAGAAGGGGATTGGAAATTACTTTTGCCGTCGTATCGAGGTCAGACTTACCGGCGACGAGGGAGAACCCAAAGCCGTGTTTCTGTACGGGTAATACTTCGTCGGACGGATTCCGTAAGGAGGTGGCATATGATGAGGGTGGCGATAACCGTAGGATGTATAAGGCGGATTCTGATGACGTCCAAGCATGGACATCAGCGGATTCTGGTCACTCTGTTGCTGCTGTTGATGGGATTGGCCTACGACGTGTTCCTCGAACTGGGGTATACCGGATGATGATTTGCCGAGGAAATTCGACTGCGGAATATATCCACCTCCGTTCAGTAGCTCCATCAGAGGATTCGCCAGGCCGCTGCTTCTCAGAGTTTCTATGAGATCGTCCAAAGGTCCCCCGACAGTGTCGTCATTGATTTTCCGGCTATCACCGACGACGTGATCATCTGACAAAGATGGAATGTTATCGTTATCACAGTCGTGATGCACGTTCACCTGCTCGTACGATCGACGTTTCTACTCACCATTTGACTTGCTGGGCGATTGAGGGTTCTGTTGAGGCGGTACGACGGTCGTATCGGGCTTTAGTTTTACGGGCGAGTTCGCGGCCACGCCATCCAGCTGCTGCCGAGAATTCTTTGGCTGTCGGTATCTTTTTGATCCCGATTCACCTGCGCCATCCCTGACTTCACGTTTGGTCCGTGTCTGGTCTTGCAGTCCGTTGGATGATTTTTGAAATTGCGTGCTCCCTACCTGGTGGAAATTTAAATGGAATCAGTACACCTCGAATATCCAAATCTTATATTCATCCGTTCCGAATGACTACCCTTACCAATCCAACTCACCATTTGCTGTGTTTGTTGCGGGCTCATCAGCAGAGGAGGCCTCAGTCCTCCCATCGTGAAGCTGTTCAGTCCCATAGGTCCCATGGAGAAAAGTCTCCCCGTCGCGATGTCTCCTAATCCCGAAATAAGACCGGGGATAGGCGATAGGCCGAAGGGCATCATGCCCACTATCTGATCGTTGTTCGTGGCCTTTTGCCGTTGGACCATTGGGTGCTGGAGCTGTTGTCGTTGCATCTGGACCAGCTGCTTTTGTTCGTACTGATGTATGTTGTTCAGGTGCTGTTGCTGAAGCATGTGCTGGTGCTGGAGCAGTTGCAACAACAGATTCTGTTGCGCTCCAGCGTAGTTCTGCTGGGACTGAGACTGGCCGGTCATCTGTTGGTTCTTCTGTTCCCCGTTGATCGCTTGGCTTTTCGAAGATGCTAACGACTGCTGAGCGTAACCCGGTTGTACCAGGACATCCGCGAATGTTGGATCCAGTAGCAGAGCTACTGTGATCAAAGTCTGAAACAAGTTGATAGTTTTTATATTTTTGCGAACGGATGTCTTTTATACTCTGTTGATTAAACAGTTGTGATGAATACGTTTTGTTATAATTGTATCGCTCGTCGAGTGGTCACGGTAACAAATGTTTGTTGATTTTTATTGATATAATAATCTTCGACAAATTTTATTACACGAATGATAAACTTGAGTTGAGGTTGAATGATGACGCGATGGTATTAAATTGAATTTGGTTTTAAATTCCTACTTACAAAGCTCCATGCTAATGTTTCCATATTATTTTCATCCGCACTCCGCTAATCCGCGATTGAAAGTGAAACAAGTTAGGCGAGAGCCGCCATGGCTTACCTATATATGTTGAATTCTGCTGACTTAGGAACGCAGCAAATTTTTCAACGTTGTGCAATAGAGTAAATAGTGAAAATGATGACGATTCTTCCCACCACCGTGTTGCCTCGATAATAACTGGGTACGATGCAAGTATAATTCAGCGATATTCTATGCGCCAAAATTGGCAATATTAAAGAAAGAAAACCAACATTCTTATTCTTCAGGGAAAACAACGAAATTCAGACAAGACTTCTTGGATTATTATGTCTGTGACAGCGGATTTGGTTTTCCCTTTTTGTTCGCAGACCGAGAAAGTTGGCGAACAGCGTACTAAATTCCTCCACACTGTAGGAAGTTTTATTCGGGGTTACGGCAGTCTTTTCTACATTTTGGAACTCGTCAAGTTGACATAAAACGGATCCGTGAAGAATATAGAGTGGCGGATTTGCGCGAGGAGAGAAAAGAGAGAATATACTTCCCAAGGAATAACGTCCGAATGCATTATCACTCGCTCTTTCTTTTGACCAGCAAATCTGCGCGTATAAATTCTTCCCGATATACCTTTTTCAATCTTCCAAGTATTTATCACACCTTAAACATCGCTTTTATCCCACATTTGCTGGAATACGTAATAAATTTTTTCACCGATACATGAAAATTCCTCTCTCCAATCATACATAGCACCATATTCAGGATCCTTTGAATCGTAGATCTATATAGATTTCTAGAGCGGAATTCATGAATTTATGTATGTCAGGCTGTCGGCTCGGGTGATAAGCGAGTGACGAAATGCTACGTCAGCGATGAACGAGCCGGCTCAAAAATCGCTTTGAGTACGTCGACCTTCTTGGAAATAAGGAGTAATTCATACGCGTGTGTGTGAGTCTTTCGTCATTATTATATCGTCTAAATCGACGAACTTGCGTTTTATTTTACGTTAAACTATACATATATACAATTATACATCCTGCATGAATGATCATTAACGTATTGCGAAAGTGCGATTGCAGTTGCTCCAATTTTAAATGAATATCATGACGAAATTTGCGATAGAGATATTTTTTCATCAGGGTTAAAATTTTCTGACAATATGGATTCATTTGAGATCAATTATTGATTCAAGTGGAGGTTAACCCTTTCAGTAACGGGACGATTTCGTCGAAGTCAGGTCATTATTAGAAGAGTAATTTATTGTAACGACGTTTCGACAGGACTGCAGCCTACGATCTTCAGGTTAAAATACGACATCCTTCAGGCTAAGGTGTTATCGATATCGCCATCATGGAGGAAGTCTTTCAAAAATACAAAGTGGATCTGTTGCGACATCACGTTTAGCTTAATTTGTTTAAACAGTTTGCGACCCTGAGCGTCCCATTGCGACTGATGGGGTTAATAACGACCGATTTGATTAAGATTCTTAAAATTTTCTTGGTACTCCAGGGCGTAACACTCTTCTTATTTTTCTATTTCCAGGTTGCGCATTCGGTACGTAATGCCGGCGGCGCACCTGACCCTACGTGAAGAGGACGTCGTGAGACTGACCCTCGAGTTTCTGCACAGCCGAGACCTGCACATATCGCAGTTGTCGCTGGAGCGTGAAACCGGTGTGATAAACGGTCAGTACAGCGACGACGTTCTGTTCCTTCGCCAGCTGATACTGGACGGGCAGTGGGATGACGTCCTGGAGTTCATTCAGCCGTTGGAGGCGCTGCCGGATTTCGACATGCGGAAGTTCACCTATTCGATACTGCGTCACAAGTACGTGGAGCTGCTCTGTATAAAGTCCGAGGCAAACGTGATCGTGGGCGCAAACGGTAGCGTCGACAACGCGGTCGAGGAGGTGGTCAAGGTACTGAGTGACCTCGAGAAGGTCGCGCCCTCCAAGGACGAGTACTCGAGCCTATGTCTGCTCCTGACGCTTCCAAGGTTGACGGACCATCTTCAGTACAAGGATTGGAATCCGAGCAACGCTAGGGTCCAGTGTTTTCGCGAGGTGTATCCGCTGGTGGAGAAGTTTCTGCCGGGTGACAGGAAGTCTTCTGACAACACCGGCGTCGTAACATCGGCAAAAAACGACAGGATGATACAACTCGTTATAAAGGGGATACTTTACGAGTCGTGCGTCAATTACTGCCAGGCTAAGGCCACTGGGTCGAAGGAGAGCGAGCAGGTCGAGATGAACTTCTCAAGGCTGCTGGATGGCTCTGTTGGATTCAGCGATTCCGATCTCAGCCTCCTCTCATGGCTCCAGAGCATACCTCCGGAGACATTCGCCGTTCCCTTCGCTCAACGCACCCTCAACGTCGACGTCGAACGTCTCGAACGACCCTCGCTCGAGACGTCTTGGACCGAGCACATGCTCATAACCCCCATTAAGCCAAAGACCTTTCCCCATAGCGCTATGCCGTTCACCAGGCCGCGTTCAGCCGCCGACATGATGTCCAGGAGTCTTGTACCCGCTCTCGAAGGTCTCGGATCGCGGAGTCCGGGTCTTAAAAATAATCCCATACCATCGGCTGCTCTGATGGCCATGTCGACTGGTGACATTAATCCAATGTCGAGGTCATCTTTCGCCAGTTTTCATCTGACAGGCTTTAAGAATAACAAACTTATGAACACTAGCGTTGACAGGCTCTTCGAGAACGAGGGTGACGTATTTCTAAGCTCGAGCTACGCCGACTTTCAACAGCTACCATCCATCCAGGAGGCTGCCAACAACGTCGCTTCGCTTTCAAAAGCTCCTCCAAGGACCAGGGGACAGTCGAAAAGTCCCGAAGGTGAGGTGAAACTTTTTTCCCTCCTTCTAGCAGCGGTGAATTTCATTCTACGATTTGTACGACCACGGCGTCCAGTGGTCCTTGAAGTCCTTGAGGTCCTGGAACTGTTCTTGAACTTTGCTCGTTCTTAAAAAGACCTAGAAATATTCTATTTTCAATGTTTCCTGCGAATTGATGTATACAGTATTGTGCGTGTTCACTCAGCAACTGTTTTTAAAAACTGTATTCCCGCCTCGAATCTCATTTTTCGTTTTGCATTCGTGTATTTTCATGTTTCCCGAACGTCCTTGAATAACCTGAAAATGTCTTTGAACTTGTTGCGGATCTTTTAACGGACACCGTGACATCTTTCTATCCTTCTCTCTTGATCAGGGATCAGAGCCGATCCTTCGGCGGCTTCAACTCCCGAAAGGCGGATGGCGGGTCGTGAATCTCCGGCTCCATCGACTGCCAGAAGTTCGCGGAGGGATTCACTAGCGGATAAACCACCCGGGGTGCAACAGAAAATTCCTGAACCAACTTTACCCGTCGGTGTTGCCGCCCTCGTTGGACCCGATGGCGAGATTCTTGAACCCAGCTTTAACGGCGACTTGTTCAAAGAGTTTCAGAAGCAGAAACAGAGGCTACAGGAAACCATACAGCTCAAGGAAAAGGAACGTGACGAACTTGTCAGGCAGTTGACTGCACCGCTGACTTCCAATCAGGTCAATGCAACCGACAACAGACTTCAGGATGACACGTGAGTGATGATATTCGTCTTTTTTTTCATCATTATCATTTAGGTTACCAATCAGTGGCGCCTTCTTCTTTTCTAATATTTGATGGTTACAGCATTTAATTAATCCTGACAAAATATTGTCAGCAATTATTACCATACTTCGAATTTTATATCTTCACCCAGATTATCATCGAATCGTCAAAATCACATATTTAATCATCAATTTCGTATATTTTGATTTAATTCAATTTAATCTAATCTAATGAAATTAATTTTTCAAACCTGCGATATTTTATCGTTGGCATATGCGATTATAGCAATTATTTGAAAATTAATAAATCGTTCAAATTTTGTCATTCAAACATTATGAAAGTAATTATTTAACGAGAACATTTCCTCCGAGGTCGTGTTTTAAAAATACTCATTTTCCAAGGTTTTTTTTTTTTTTTTTTTTTTCGTGTTGAAAATGTTCGGTAATTTTTTGCCGGAGTAATTAAGCGCTGTTACCATCTGTGATATTTAATCGTTTCATGGTTTTGGTTGATTGTTTATTGTTTGATTGTTGTTATTCGTTCTCTTCTTCATTTATTTTTCTGTACCTGCGACAAACTGATATATTAGTCGTATAAAAATTTAATTGAACAGAGTTAATATGCTCTTTAAACATTATAGCTCAGATTATGAAACACGTTGTTTTATTCTCTTGTAAATCGAGTATGAAAGTAGCAAGTAAGTTTGTTTCAACGTTTGAATTTACGACTGTAGAAAGGAAAAAAAAAAGAAAACTTACAAACACGTGGAGATAACGTTTTCGATTCAGAGAGGTGTAACACTCCAGTAGATAGTCTAAGACTTTTGTGACGCGAACTCAACGAAACGCAACTTAGAGCCGTAAAGATGTGAAAATGGAATAGGCGACTATATTTATTCAATCTCGTATCCTGTATAATTCATACACATATCATAATATCAGGTCATTCAAACATGAAACAACACGTCAATAATTGAATTCCTTTCTTATTTTTTTTCTATTTCTATCTATAAAATTCTCGTCTCAATTCCAGAATATAATATTCATTTATTTCCATTTTCGTACAGATCTCGAGATTATAAATTAAGAACTATACAAGAAAAAAAAAAGGGAAAAAATTTTGGAACGAATCGACGTGTGACAAAATTCTTCTAATCCCGCTTGTTTCTACGATTTCGAAAATCCTTCTTTCATCTCGAATATTGCACCTATCGATAAATGTGCGTCAAACTTCTAACACCAAATATTTTTATCGAGCGTCTCTCTTAACCACTAGTTTTTATATCACGCTGTTGTTCACCGATTCAGGATACGGTGCTTCGTCACGGTGAGTCTGCGTCGTGCCTTTTTTTTTTCCATATATTCTTTTTGTAATTTTTACATTTTACGCTCGGCGTTTCCGCTGCTCTTTCATGTCTTCCCTCCTCTTCTGTCGTCTACACATTTGTGTATATATATATATATATATGAGCTGCAATCGGTAACCTCGTCCGTAATTTTCCTCTCCCCCGTTTTATAGTCGAGAAAATTACACATCCCATTCTATTCCATTCTATTCTATTCTATTTGTGCGCATCTATGATGTGTTACAACTGCATATAGACGTGTGTGTAATAATGAAAATGATGGATAATTACACGGGTACGCTGTGTTGTCTGTTACGATCTTTATTTCCTGCGTTTTTTTTTTTTTTTTCTCATTGCCCGGGTCATAAAAATTACAGATTACAACAGTCGCGTAAACAGATTGTTTTTTTTTTTTTTTTTTTGTTTTTTTTTTTTACGAATGGCAATTGCCAACCTTGACATATGAATAACTGATTCGCGTGGTAATACGAAATAGATTATTTACTAGAAGATTATTTTTATCGTACAGAGCTACGACTTTGAAATTATTACAGATTTACAAGACTAGCCGTAATAAACATACAGGCTGTATATTTTCGTGCGATATTGTATGGCCGAAAAATACAATTCTTTTCTCACCGTCTTTACTTTTCTTTTGTTTTTTGTTGTTTTTTTTTTTTTTTCTCTCTCTCTTTCTTCTCATTTTTCAAATCGATTTCCTTTTCCGCGCCGATAACTGACTCGTTTGTATTCAATTAACATCGTGAGTGTACTTTAATTACGCATGCGGCTATGATGCTCGATGAAATGGAAATTATCAATGGATCGGGGTTCAATGCCACCATTTAAATACACACACACACATGTATGTACATTTATATGTATATATGTATACACTGTATGCTTGCGCACAATCCGTGGCATTCACCGGATGCAGGATGCATCTGTACGATTTATATATAGTACAAAGAAAGGTGATGCATATTACGCAGTGTTCATATGTTATATGTAAAGGGTGTCTCGATTCAATTGACCCGGATATAGACAGGCTCCAACTTCTACGTTATTAATTCATTGTACCGTAAATCGATGAATTTTTTACGCTGCATTAATCGTACACTTATCATTTATCACCCGGTAAACCTTAGGGCAGATTTTCGTACGCGTGTATAGGGCATTCCGTGCCAACTCACCGGGCCCGTGACCTCGATCAATTTATACTTTTCCGATTCATTTTTTATATGATCGAACTTCCTCCAAAAAACCACGAATTTTCTTTTTATTGGTTATTTAAGCTGTTCCAAAAATGCCATTTTTTCACGAAAAATTGACAGACATTCTTCGATGTGAAAAGATAATTTTAAGTCCAGGACGGGAGCATGACTCTGGTTTTTTTTATATTCTTTCAGAGGAATTGAAACATTTTATTTCAATCATTTCAACGCAAGTTGTACCATTTTTATTTTTTTTTTTTTCGGAGGGGCGCTTCTTCTCGGAATTTCCGTAAATATGAATAATAATAGGCGATGAGTATATTCAAAAAAAGAAAAAAAAAAAATTAATATTTATACATGTATTAAAGTTTCAAATTATAATGGTATACGAAACGAGCTCGGTGAGTTGGCATGGAATGCCTCGTATATAGTTCGTTTAATTCGAATTACAACCGACTGTGTCGCGATTATGTCAAAGTTATGCAAATGGGCCAATTTTGCAATTTAAACCGCGGATGCTTTTTCAGCTGCACGAAACTAATGGAGACAACGAGTATGAAAAAACAAAAAGTAAAAAAAAAAAAAAATAAAAAAAAACAATAACGATAGTCACAAAATAGAACAAGATTACTCTTTTCCGTTTCTTTTCAAAGCTCTTTGCTTCGCGTTCCGAATTATTATACGTTGATACTCAAATTTTGATTCAAGAACTCGGGTGTACAGATGAAAATTGAAAGTAAAAAGAGAAAAAAGAAAATTAAGTCATTGCAGCAGAAATATTATAAAAATGAATCGTTAAAAATATAACTCAGCATTAAATATTGACTTGTATCAGTTTATTTCAATAATAATTCAATTATTACCAAATATTACACGATCGTGACGAAGTATTATTCTTTACGAATTTTCGATCGATGTAATTCAAATCGTAACTGATTTTGATTCTTTTGTAAAATTCCAAGACGTATCGTTGGACGGTTTTTATCACAGACCATCATCTCTCGTTCTTGACAATGCCCCACGAATTAGCGACAGATTGTTACACACCGATCATAGGTATATTACACTTTGTTAAACAGACGTTCGTGTCGCAGTTGGCCATCATTGACAATGAGTATAAAAGTGTAACGCCTAATATATAATGTCAGCGGATGCGTGACGCGATGAAAATATTACCATTAAATTGCCATTCCATTGACAGGTATATTACAATGATTGTCATCATTCGTGTCAATACGTGTATATGTATTAGAATGGTTCTTATATGGGGTGAAAACCAAAATAAGATAAAAAAAAAAATTAAAATTCACGATGCAAATTATTCAAAAAACATTCTCACTCACTATATTTTGCACTGAATCTTATTTCGAAGTTGTTTGTGGTAAAAAAAAAAAATCCATAGTCTCGAATGTTTAGCGAGATTTATCTTCGTTTCAGTGAATAAAAAACAAATGAAAAATCATTTTTTCAATCAGACATAATTTGAAAACAAAATTTCAAACAAAACACTAGCATTCGTTTAGAGTCAGCACTGTAATGGAATAACCCATTTACTTAATTTGATCATTTGTGATGTTGAAAAAAAAAACAAATTACGAATTAACAAAGCACACGTTTCTCATGGAATGCTCCATTTATGATTTTTTAGTTTTCACTGAATAGAAGATGAATCTCACTAAATATTCGAGAATATGGATTTTTTTGCCTACGAATAACGTTGAAATATAAATCAGTAATGTGTAACATTGAATTGATAAACATCAAGCTTCGCGATGACGTCGAGAAATTTTAAAATCTGAAAGAATTTATCGTAATTATTCTCGATCGAACTTAATTGCGAAGATTGGAGAAATTTCACACATTTATCATCCGTGTTTATTATTTTTATAGCAACCTTGGTGGTTGTATGTACATTAATTTGCGAACCAGTTGTAATATGAGACGAAGCGATCGTTTGGTTGTAAATAACTACAGCCTTTTAACGAGCACAGGCCGATCGATTCGAAATTAGGAAATCTATAATTCACATTTCGTAGCTTCGATCATACATTTATGGTAAATAATTACACTCAGAGACAAATTTTTTTTAACAGTACATGTAAAACCGGATTTAAATCGTTGTACGAGGCATATTTTATGCGGTTTGATGTAACATATTTTGCGATAAAAGAAAATGGTCACGCTGAGAAAAATTTCATTTGTTACAGTAACTAGAAAAATTGAGTAAAACAGGTATCGTTAAAAAAAACTGTTCGAATATTGTCGTTAAATTTTCGCAACAGTGGCAAGAAAATATAGCAACAGCGATCGTAATGAGAAAGAATAGTAACGGATACTAGAAAACTAATTTTCATTTTCTATCTAGAACTATATTTTTCGATTCTGGTAAATAATGAAAATATTTAAGGACTGAGCGGTAACCGGAACTAAAAATTTCTCTCAGTGCATCAAGTGGTTATTGAATTTGAACTAAAACAAGCGATTTTGTCCATTTTTTACGGAGAAAATAGACGCGCCATTCATTCATTCGTTCGTTCGTTAGTTAGTTAGTTAATTCAACGTATCGCAGCAACGAGGCATCGCTAATTTCTCATTTCGCAGATCGTGCAGATATTATATCCGAGCAGAGTTCTTCTTGGAATATTTCGCAAAGCAAAGCGAAGCGCGACGCTGTAGCGTTGCAAATTTTGCCTTTTACGTTATAAATGTAACGACGAACGTTAAGTCGCAGCCATGTTCTGTATAAAACGTATTATAATTGTGTATGAATAGACAATATTTATACAACTCGTTATCATAATAATGCAACTTACGTGAAACTGCAACGCCAAGTATAATAATTGTTTAATTAGGAGAACCGCACGCTATGTTTGTACCGTTTTAACAAATGTTTTTTTTTTTTTTTTAATCTTCTTCTCTTTTGTCTTCTTCAAATCGAATTCGACGCTTTCCGATCTTTTCGAAACCCCGAATTTCAACCCCGCACCTTTAATCTAATCATTTATTCATACCTTATTATTTAATTCAACGCACTGCGATATGATCGCGCAGCTATGATTGTCTCACATGTCCCAGTGCATTCTTACGAAGTTCTTAAAAAAAAATGGAATAAACTTGAAAGTAAACAGGCACTGCACTGCACTTGAGGCACTTGAACTTGAAATATGTAGTGAAACTCGCCTCTTCGTTTACGGCTTATGTACTTAATTAAAGCTTTGCATGCCTGCACAGTAGTGTATTTAGGTATATATATATATATATATACACACATTTGACGGGAAAAAATTCGAGGATGAAGTCATGGTCGGGGATTGCCGTTACGTAGCCAAAGTTCTACTCGTGTAAATGAATATATGCATGAGCAACTAGCGTGTATATATGTTTTAGGTACATACGGTATACATGCGATAATTAACGCGACGAATCTACGCGACAAAGACCTTCTCTGCGGACTCAACGATCAATTAAAATATAATACTTATCGTGAGATGTACATTGAGCATGGAAAAATAATGCGTTTAACGCGTCACTTCATTGAGAAAAATTGAGTAAAACAGATATCGGTAAAGAAAACTGTTTGAATATTGTTGGAATTAAAACGAAAAACGAGGTATAATATAACTATATTTTTCGATTGTGGTAAAAAATGAAAATAGTTAAAGACCGAGCGGTGACCGGAACTGAAAATTTCTCTCAGTATTTTAGAGAAAATTTATTTCGAAATGCCGTAAAGAGGTTCGATTTTTTATGGGTTTTTTTTCTTCTTTGTGTCATTTCTGTTAGCTCCGACGACACTTCCTCTCATTTTATTTTTATTTTTTTTTGTTTCTTATTTTCACACCACCACTCACATACGACGCGTGTAATAAACTTGTTCGTTTGCGTTTACAACATGGCTGCGGTGCAGTGATTCGGTGAAAAAATATACCGTAAAACGTGCTGCGCATTACACCGTTGCTTAAACTAGACAGAAATAGAGAAATACGTGTAGAGAGTGTGAGGGAAAGAGAGAGAGAAGAAGAAGAGAGGCGAGTTGGGTGCTACTTTTTAAGGCTTTTTGATTAAAATCTCGGGAACGACATAATTCGGAGATTCTGTCGGATGAACGCAATATTCGTTTAACGAGATATTTCTTTCTCTATTTTTTTGTTTTTGCTCAACTCGTGTCGCGTTATATTTCGAGAATTCATTTATATGTAGGGCATTCCGTGACATCTCGATCAAGATTCTACGTCGATTTATCGGATTGGCTTCGTGATTTTTTTTTTTTTTTTTTTTTTATGAAAGTACACGACGAGAAACGCAAGAGCAATTTTTTAAAAAATTTTCTGACGTATGATTTAGATGCTGGAATAAAAAAAAAAGCTGACTTTCTAAAATCTGAAAAAAATCAGGACATCTTATAAGACATAAAAAATCTTCGACACTGAACTTATTAGAAGATGAAGATTTCGTAACTTCAAAAGATGAATAAGAAAAATGAAAATATATATAATTATCGGCTGAGATTTCTGACATAAAGAATGAACATGAAAGCTCATTGACGTGAAAATTTCATGCATGGGTATCGATAGTTAATTATCATTAGCAACAACAGATTATTATACATAAATATTCTGAAAATTTTATAATGAATTTAATATGTATTACGGTATTAGGAGGAAAAAAAGTTATAAAACTCGGCTGAAAGATTTATTAGGAAGCCTGATATTGTTATAGGTACATACTTAACTCGGATGTTACGCGAATAATAATAACGACAATGATAATAACGCCATTATCATAATTGCACGCGGTATGCACGCACGCATGCTTGCACAAGGCAATCGCACTTATTTCATCGTCTATCTTACGCAACCGTTACGTCTGTAATACACGAATAAAAGAAAAAGAAGAAAAAAGAAAAATTGAAACAACGACAATAAGAATATAATCGGCAAAGACGCAACGATTTCTTATTTTCCTTTATTTTTTAAATTTCATTCAGCCATCGAATTGATTTTTTCTTCTACGTGAATTCGATGCAGTTTATCGCAATTGTCGGGTTTTTCAATCCTGTGACTACATCACAGTTTTGTTGCACTTGCGCGTCATGATTTCTGTTATTACACCGATCGTGAGAAAAAATTTTAGTACCGATTACCGCTCAGTCCTTAACTATTTTCATTTTTTGTCACAATCGAAAAATACAGTTCTAGGTAGAAAATGAAAATTAGCTTTCCAGTATCCGTTACTATTCTTTCTCATTACGATCACCGTTGCTATATTTTCTTGCAACTGTTGCGAAAATTTAACGCTCGTGCAACGATAAATTGACGTTAAAGCCTTGTTTAACTAAAAAAGTAGAGTAAACCTCAGAAACTGATTCAGCGTTGCGATAACCAAAAAAGTATCGACGATAGCGCAAAATGGTTAGGCGTAGCTCGTTTTTCGTCATTCCAACGATATTCAAACAGTTTTTTTAACGATACCCGTTTTACCGAATTTTTCTGGTTACTTTAACAAATGAAATTTTTCTCAATCTACGTACGTGCAGTAACAATATCACCGAGCATCCGTTAATCCGACGCGATGATACCTGTATCGAAATTCGAAACCTCATCCTATTCACGTAATATAACATTTTCAGACGAGACGACTGCTCGCTACTTCGAAATTCTACACCTCGTGTCCCATAGTCGTAAAGTTCAGGGCTAATTGTAAGTCTTGAGAGTAGGAGTGTGGTGGCGATTATTTCATGATTTTAGTTAGATACTGGTGAAGAATGACACGTTTCGATATGCCGTCGAATCGCGTTGATACGTCAATTGAACTCTTTCGTTGTATAGATAAGTGTTTCAATTTTAAGAGGAGAATTAATGAAAAAGTCTGTAAGTACCTTTAACCAAAAATATAAAGAAGAGAAAAAATTGGAGAGAAAATTTTTTTTTTTTTTTTAAAGTGCATAGTTGTTTATGGATTGAATTCGTTTTTGGAAGCAATGAAAATTGAAAATATATACTTTCATTTTTTTTTTTTTTTCTTCATTTTTATCGTCTTCATTTTGATCAAAATCGACGTTACGAAACTAAAACCGAACTTTCGTACGAGGCTGAAGTTGACGTAACGAAACATCATTAGGTAAAAAAATTATAAAGACGTAATTTTAGAATGATTTCGAAGGAGTCGACTTTACGAAATATGAGTATATTTTTCGTATCGTGGTTCACTAAATTTTATACATTATCAGAGTTGCGAAGTAACGATTTTTTTTTAAACATGCATCGTTACGGTAACGTTACCGACTATTAACGTTCCTACTTCCATCGAGATGATTGATCAGAGACTAAACAAGATAATCGTGAGGACGGTGATGCGGTTTCGAATTTGAATAGTCGAGAAATTACCTTGTTGCGAAACTTGAAGTACAGAAATCAAACTTTTACGAAACGACAAAGTTCCCGAATGCAAGATTCCGAAAAATAAAGCTTCGATGTAGTAAAATTCTGAAAATCAAAATATACTCACGCGGCGTAGTTTACACAACGAGTGGTTGTAAAAAAAAAAATAAATAAATCCGAAAAACCGAAAATCAAAATTGATCAGAATCCCGAACGTAAAAATATCGAAAATCCGAAAGAAAAGTTAAATTCACGGAACGAAAAATGTTGGATCATTTGGAATTTCGATATTTCAGACTTTAAAATTCTCTCATCTTCGCACTTTCGAAACTTTGATGTATCGTCCGCAAAAAAAAAAAAAAATTCGGAATTCAGCGCATTCGCAACTTTTCAAACTCCTCGTTTCAGTGTCGTACAAATCGTTCGTCTTCCGTTAAAAAAAAAAAAAACTCCTCAGAGTTGGATTCGACGATTACACCCGTTGCATCTTAGCGCACAAAGCCACCGATGTTCTTTGCGCATCGGGCGGCGCAGAGTGCAGTTGCTGTTAATTTCTGTTTCTGTTGCTGTTTCTGTTCGGTACGAAGAGACGCCGGTGCAGCAGCAGAGCTCGTGGGGTTCCGTATAGTCGTCATACGGACTCGAACACCGGCAACGCTTCGAAACCCAGTCAGCTGCTCCTGTCCTGTCAGAAAGACTCCGGCTACTCGCCACTCGCCTGGCTGTCAGTCGGCGCTGTGTTATTTTACAATTAGTCATACTTATTGACAGTCGAGTCGGTCACAAATCGCATATCGGTGATAACCCGAAAAGCTCTCTGTCGCATCGCGGTTTCGTTAATCGGCCGGTGAAGTTTCGGTTCGATCAAATACGCCAAGTTCGGTGATACGTGAATTTCTATTTATTGTTTCGTCGTCGCTCTTTTTTTTTTTTTTTTTTTTTTACATCTTCTTCAAATTTGTAAAACGGGTGAACGAGGCTAGTGTCAAGTTTCGTTACATTTTTCATTTCGCGTTGACGATTGGAACCGGTCTGTCCGACACGAATCTAAGAACACGTTTTTTGTTTCTACGACTTTATTTATTTGTTTTTGTTTTTTTTCCTGTGCAAAAGTCAGTGATATCGGTTGTATAATTAATACACAAGTTTTGCATTTTTCTTTTTCATTTTTCACCGATTTAAACTCGTTTCACATCGATTTTTATATCTTTACGCCATTTTTTTTTTTTTTTTTTTTTTTTCATTTTCATAGTTTATTGGATAAGCGAGGCATTTTTATCCTCATCGAATAAACGTAATTCCTGTTCAACTCGACGGTCTGGAATCTAGATTTATCTCACGTTACTCGTTATTCTGATGCTTCATTGACCGCAAAATCGTGCAGCGTATAGTTGCTGGAAAACAATTGGATAATGCGATGCTTGTACGTGACGTGATGTATTATTATACATGGTGTCGCAATAATGGTGATTGACGTATAAATAATTCTGTGCAGTGATTCGTTCGTTTCAAATATATATATATATACATATAATATATATATATATATACAAGTGGATTTCAAGCTTGCAGTGAAAAGTGTTTGAAAAAAAAAAAAAAAATTACCGTATAAAATCGGTCGTACGAATCTATTCGTCTAGATTATATCTCGTGAAAATATTGTCTATGATATTCTGAAGTTGAATGTTTGTTTTTTAAATGAAACCGAACGAAAGTGTGGATATAATATTTTTGTACAAGTGAGAAAGAAGAAATCGGATTTTGAGATAGGAAAAACGTTGATTGGGACGTTACACTGTGATAAATATTGTAAAATTTTTCACGCAATATTTTGGAATCGTCTCGACTGGTGAATATGATGTACCACAAGCCGACGACACCGCGTTTTCGTATAGCGGAACGTGTCAGCGTCTCCGTGAACAGTCGGCCGGTGTACAGTAAGCAAAACAGTCATACGAGCACCTGTAGCAGCCGAAGTGTTTGCTCAACGCCGCCATGTGTTACACGGTAAATTTTACACTCTTGTATGGTTTTACTCACGCTTTTGACGCTCGCGTTGTTATTACGTACCCTGACAATGAGAGAAATTTTTAGTTCCGGTTACCGCTCGGTACTTGACTATTTTCATTTTTTACCACAGTCGATAAAATATAGTTCTAGGTAGAAAATGAAAATTAGTTTTCCAGTATTCGTTGCTATTCTTTCTCATTACGATCGCTGTTGCTAGATTTTCTCGCGACTGTTGCGAAAATTTAACGCTCGTGCAAGAATAAATTGACGTCAAAGCCTTGTTCAACTAAAAAAGTAGAGTAAGCCTCAGAAACTGATTCAGCGTTGCAATAACCAACAAAGTATCGACGATAGCGCAAAATGGTTAGGCGTACCTCGTTTTTCGTAATTTCAACAATATTCGAACACTTTTTTTAACGATACCTGTTCTACTGAATTTTTCCAGTTACTGTAAGAAATTCATTTCAATTTTTCTTAGTGTACCGAGTTTTCAGTTATTGTTGTTAGAAAGCAGGTTTAAAGTAATTACTTTATTAATCACGTTCGAGAGAAATTTACTTTTACTGTAAGGTATAAGTTGTACAAGAGGAATTTCAGATTCAATAAAGTCGTACGCAATTATCGTTAAGTCGTTTTGACAGGGTGGCCATATGCTTGGAAAACTTGGAAAATAAATCTGGAAATATCGGGGAATTTAAAAAACGTTATGGAAAATTTTTGGTTTGGTAATAGAAAAAATTGTAAATATCAGTTTTCTATCATAGGAGTTGAAAATAGTTTTTTGGGTTAACAAATTTTTTTTTTTTCACTTTGAGAAAAGAAAATTTTACCTTATATCAACTTTTTTGTATATTACATATATTTTTATTTTTCAATTCGACTTGAATTTAAACCAAATACAAAGTTAACGAGCTGAACAATTTAGGTTGTAGTAACTTACTAGTACAAGGGAAATATCAGAGAAAACTGGATCTTGAGTCATGGAAAACCTGGAAATGTCATGGAATTTAATTTTTTTTTTTTTTTCCAAAAATTTGTAGCCAGCCTGTTTGACGAACAATTTTAAATTGTCTCAGAATCGTTAAAGGTACTTCCGAAAATCTAAATCGTATCTCACTCGCGTAATTGAGTCAATGGAATTTATTCAAACTCGTCGAAAGTCACGTAGAGTGTAATTAATTAAACACGAACTCATTTTCAATTCTCTGCAACACAGCTAAATACGTTGAAAGTCATTTGGAGCCATTTTCAAGTGACAATGAAATCGTTAGGAACCGCAAAAAGATACTTTGAGACATGTTTCAAGTCACGTTTAACCTCTTATTAAATCACTCGTGACCGTTAAGAATATTTTGGAACGCTCGAAGGTGGTCTTAAATTGTGTCAAGTAAACTTTCTGATTATTTTCCACTTAAAATCTCTGCGCAACGATCAATTCTCGGCATATCGATTGCAGGTATCTGCAATATCATCGACGCTTGTGTTCGGAATTGTTATTTAAATATTACCAACGCGCTTAAAGTATAATACAGAAAATCTCGGATCGCCTAAAAGAATGTCGATCCACTGATTGCGGTGACTGACTAAACGAGTGGCTGACTCATATCCGTTGAACAAGCTTCACGGCTGTTTGTACTCCAGGAATTTTGTTCTCTAACAATGGGCGTATGTATTTCAATTGTGCGTTATATGCAGTGCACAAGCAAATCTCTGACACTGAACATCGTGACGCAGCTGCTGCTTATCGTTCTACGTACGTACAAAAGGCGACTCTGATGAAAATGATTTACACGAATTTTTAAGGATATTCGGACGTTTCGTACGAAAATGTAAACATGCGTACACTGAGAAAAATTGAGTAAGACAGGTATGGTTAAAAAAGTTGTTTGAATATTGTTGGGATTACGAAAAACGAGGCACGCCTAACCATTTTGCGCTATCGTCGATCCATTTTTTGTAATTGTGAGGTTCACTCCTCTTTTTTAGTTAAACAAGCCCTTAACGTCTGTTATTGTTAAGAATTAAATTTTCACAACAGTTGCAAGAAAATATAGCAACAGTGATCGTGATGAGAAAGAATAGTAACGGATACTAGAAAACTAATTTTCATTTTCTACCTAGAACTATATTTTTCGATTGTAGTAAAAAATGAAAATAGTTAAGGACTGAGCGGTAACCGGAACAAAAAATTTCTCTCAGTGTAGTTTCTCATAAAAATTTGTATTTTTTCAGTGAAAAATCTACGAGATATTACAATTTTTAACGAAAATCAACAATTCTTTACTAAAAACTATGCATATTTACAATTTATATTTATAGTATGTTTGAATATTCGTAATAGTAGCAATTTTTGACCAGGGAAAGCATCGCTGCAGCCACTCGAGTCATGTTATTCATAACTCGTGATAGAAATTTGTTTTAGCATGACTGAAAATAGCTTTCGGAATAAGCAAATGAAAAATCGAACGTCAATGGTAATAATAATAATATTAAACTCCCCGCCTGGTGCGAGTCATTTTTGCAAACAAATGACGCCTTCTGTTTGACTAATGACCTGCTGGAATTTCAGATCTCATTCTTTTATGACCCCTGGAATTTCGAAACCGAAAACCTGCAGGTTCGTCTTAACCTCAGCCAACCACATCTATTGAGCAAATTGACTTTGCAAATGAGTACAAAAACTTTTGAATCGAATCAAAATCACAAGGAATTAATCATTTCGAACGTCCTCAATTATAAACATGTTAAAAGGGAATTTGAAATTTTTCATATCTCGCTAATACTTGTTGAGAGCTTCATTTTCATCACGTACATAGTAAGGATGTTGTTCAATTTTTGTTCACCTTTTTTTCACCGTTGCAGGAATTTTAGTAAATCTTTTTCTCACGCAGGAAAAGGTTGAGAAATTTATAAAGGTTTTAGATTTGCATTTCTTACATCGTTTTCATAGTAAATTAGCCCTCATTAGATCCTCGTTTAAATTTATCAGGGTGATGCACAGTGTGCAATTTTAATAGAGCGTAAAAAGGCGAAAATTCATTGCGCGCAAGGTTTCTCGCTTAATATTTGTAGCATGGAATACGAACTTTCCTGGCATAATCTACTCGCGAATGCCAAAAAAATAGTCGTAGGATTTTTTCAATATCTTCATTTTGAAAGAAAATATATCATTTTTTAGAATAATGACAAAAAATGAACCGTTCTTCAACATCGAATTTAGGACATCTCACTTCCAGCTGACAATTTTGGCAAAATCCTATGACAATGCGTGAGAAATACTTTGAATAAAAACCAACTTGTAAAAGTTTCGGGTGAATCGTTCGGAAACCGTAGGAGAAACCTTGCGCGCAAGTTTGAAAAACCAAAAGTGAAGAAAACCGCATTCAAAGTTTAAATTCTCAAAAAGTCGCAGTACGCAGACTCATAAAAATAAACGGTCTTCGACCACGAAAAATTGTTTTAGATCCAAAATCTCTTTCCTTTTTTTTTTTATTCTACTTCCACTACTCCGAAGATTCCCATCCTTGACAACGCTCGTGTATTTTCTCAGCGTATAATCCGCAGGAATTCAATGCCTGCCAGCGTTACAGGCGACGCATGCATGCGGACCTGGTTGCAGGGTAACGGGCTTTTCAACTTGTCTGTAAAAATTATTCTGATATTATATATACCTCCATTCCGTAAGCGATTCATGGTAAGGATGAAGAAGATGATGATGATGATTATTATTATTATGATGATGTTGCGCCTATACACGCTCGGAGGAACTATTCGTACCATAATACGATACAACCTGTTATAATACAACAGTAGATTGTTTAGCGATCACTGCTGTTGGTTTCAAGCTGCGCGCGCAGATGTTTGAAACGGAAAAGGAAACGGAAATTCATTGTGATGCTCGAGGCGTCTCGAATATTCGATCATTCTTTATTCCTTCTACACCTTTCTGAATTCCCAATTTTTTTTTTATTTCTTCACCTTGCGACGTATAAGAGCGACCAAAAAAACTCATCGACATCATTCGTAAACGGTATAAATTTTCACCCGTGCGTTAGTTTTTCCGGAAAGAAAAATTTTTCTCCAAAACTTGAGGGCGATGTGTTATATAAATTCAAAAGCGAGGGAATTTTCGCTAATAAATTTGAGTAAAAAAAAAAAAAAAAGTAAATGAAAGAAAAGAAGATGCGTCGTTCAATTATTTATCGTTTCGTTACGGAAAACAAATATTTGTCTTATCAATCAAATTTCAAACTTGCGCTTGATTGACTGCGAGTATTCGAAAGTATGAATATTACATTCATACAAATGTCGGTTACCCAGTTACGCATGAACGTACGCGTGGAATTGAACAAGATTTTCTTGTGCAATACCAACATTTTATACGATTTGCGTATGTGTAACACGTAACAACCTGACGCATATTTATACATATATATGTATATTTATGTACATTTTACCTGCAGTATTTTTCTTTATTGATACTTTGTTAACTTGTCTAATGTTCTTTTTTCGCTTCTTTTACGTTTCAGGATGAAACAACCTTTGAACAGCAAAGGACCGTCGCCTGTTCATTCAAGCACACCGAGCAGATCGGGAATCCAGTCGCCGAAACCGGCCACAAATGGAACGACGGATCCTTTGTCGTAAGTATAAAAAAAAAAAAACAAAAAAAAAAAAAGGAGAATGAATTTTAAAAAAATGTAAGAACAAAGGAAAAACATTGAAATTGAAATTTATCGTTAGAATCGTTCGAGTCGTTGATGTACAAATATCTCGTTGCTAAATTTTTCTCGTTCTTTTTCTTTACTTTTTTTTTTCTCTCTCTCTCTCTCTTTTTGTTTATATAATCAATTTTACAGACGACAGAACTCAACGTCGAATAATTTCTACGAACAAAGACTACAGGATGGAATTTACGACGTTGTGAAACCTGCGGTCAAGGTAAGATCAATCAGCGATACAGTTTGCAATTTCGTTTATTACCTGTCGATTTTTCCTCAACGATAAATTGTCGTTTTGCGTTCAAGTACGACGTTCAATTATAAATGGACGTACTGTTTTTTATCCTCGCACGTATATCGCGTCCGTTAACAACAAACCGCGACACACTTTTGTGCGTACGTTAAATGTGATAATATCGTCGATGCTAGTTCAGAGATCGCCGGGGTTACGATTTCGAAACGTGACAATTATACGCGTATAGAGACGGGAGTCAACGATCCTTCTACGATCGGTACGTCACAATTTATGATAGCTTTGGATACGCGTTGTAAAGAAATGCGTTGAGAAATACGTCGTGTAAAAGAAATGAGTAAAAAAAGAAAAAGGAAAAGTAATATGAAAAAAATCGTGCACGCAAAATTAGGTCGACGTTTTTACGGTTCTTCTTCACGGAGCATTTGCAGTTCTTATCTTTATTATTATATA